>NC_043711.1:33088743-33306571 GCF_006229205.1 Suricata suricatta
GTTTTATTCACTCTTTTAAATTCATACAGGAGAACTAAGTATTATGGAGATTGGACACACTGCTCTTTTTTTCTGTTTCCATTCCAGTCCCTGCACAGAATTTACTACAACATAATGTACTTTAATGCTTGAAAGGCTTTTTTATTCATCCCTCTGTTACAATTTTCTGGATCAGGTTTCTGGACAAAGTTAAACTTTGAAACCTTTAATATGTTCTGTGAATTTGATGCTCTAAATGTTAAACAATTTCTTCTGTGTTGAAGTATCATTACAATTATTTTTATCTGGGCTTAATTGCTCAAAACAACAAATACCTTATACAGTCTGATAAATAAATATGAAACATGCAAAGTACAATTTTATTGGAAGTATATATCTGAAATGTGAGGAAGGGGACTTTTCCCTTTTATTAGCTCCTTAATACTTCTTATTGTCCAAAAGAGATAGGGTCCAGATCAGTTTTATTCCTTTTTTCCCCCCTTTTAACCATACTTGCAGGCACTGAAAAACTTTGTTCACATAAGTAGTGGGAAAGGCGAGTTTCCTTATAGCAACATCACTCAATTCTTTAAACTCTTCCAGGGTATGTGCCAAAAACCGTAGGGCGATCTATCATCAAACATTATTTTTAATGATCTACTAACTGACAACTCCATCAGATCCTTCTTCAATTTTGTTGAAAGCAAAGAGTTGAAAAGGATTTGTAACCCAATCATTAGAATCATTCACTTTCTCAACACTAACAGCTAGATTCTGAATCACCCCTTTGTTTGGAGTCCCTGATTGTCTGTAGCCCAGGAGGCTGCACCACAGTAAGATTCAGGGACTGGGTGAGAGGTAGGGTTTTCTTTTGTAAAAGAAAGGAGAAGGACCAGCGGGGCCTGCCCCTCCCCCCCAAAGGAGAAGGACCAGCGGGGCCTGACCCTCCCCCCCACGCCCCACCCCCAAAGGAGAACCAGCCGGTTCTCAAACGGCAGTTTTAGAACCATCTAGAGGGGAGCCGACAATCTGGAAATAATTCCTTTAAAACCATTCATGCCAAAGTCACCCTTAACAAAATTTGTGGCAAAACGATCAGAGTGCTACCAGATTCAGACAAGAATCATCAATGGGGGCAAGAAGTGGCGGAGGATAGGTAGTCTGATGAGGAACGGGGCAGTTGCAAGACCTCAAAATATTTCTCTGTAAAACTCATTAATTCCTAAGTACAAAATATGTGTAAATAAATTAACTTTACAATGGGGAAGCTAGCAGACACGATATACGGACAGATGCTGTCTATGTGCAGGCACCCACAGACAGGATGCACTGTGAAAAACAGACTAGCGTTTTCTGATAGTTCTGCCTAAAAAGCAAAACCTGCATCTAATCTTGGGGAAACAAGTTTAGATAGATACACCCAAATTGAGGAATGTTCTGCAAAGTAATTGGCCTGTATTCTTAAAAAATGTCCAGTCACGGAAGGTGAGAGAATACTGAGGAACTGTTCCAGAAGGAAGGGGCCTAAAGACATTTGACAGCTAAATGCCACTTGTGGCTGGGGTTGGATCTGGCCTGGAAAGTACTTCATTGGGTAATTCGTGAAATGCTACGGAAATCTGGAGATTAGAAGCTATTATTGTTTCATAGTTGTGCTCTGGCTATGTAAGTAAACATATTAGGAATCATCTCTGCAAGTTACTTTAACATTTTTTCTTTCAATGTTTGAGAGAGAGAGAGACAGAAAGCAAGTGGGGGATGGGCAGAGAGAGACACACACACACAGAATCCGAAGCAAACTCCAGGCTCAGAGCTGTCAGCACAGAGCCCGATGTGGGGCTTGAACCCACAAATGGTGAGATCATGACCTGAGCCCAAGCAGGGCACTCAACCAATGGTGCCGGTCAGGTGCCCCTGCAAGTTACTTTTAAATGGCTCAGGAAAACAAATATAAATATATATTTTAAGAAGGTAATAAGGGAGGGGCTCCTGGGTGACTCAGTCGGTTAAGCATCTGACTTTGGCTCAGGTCATGATCTCATGGTTTGTGAGTTTGAGGCCTGCATCAGGCTCTGTGTTGACAGCTCAGAGCCTGGAGCCTGCTTTGGATTCTGTGAGTCACTGTCTCTTTGCCCCTCCCCTGCTCATGCTCTGTCTCTGTCTCGGTCTCACTCAAAAATAAATAAACATTAAAAATTTTTTTTTAATTTAAAAAGAGGATAATGGAAATATGAAGTGTCTGAGTGAAGATTACACAGGAACTCATACTATTATTCAAGTTATTCTCAATGTGGCTTAGTCGGTTAAGCACTTGACTCTTGATTTCGGCTCAGGTCATAATCTCATGGTTCTGCGCTGATATCACAGAGCTTGTTTGGGCTTCTCTCTCTCCCTCTCTCTATGACTTTCCCCATCTTGTGCTCCATCTCTCTCTCCTCTAAATAAAAAAAATAAACATTAAATAAAAAAGAATGAGAAGGTCCTCACTTTGTAATAGGAATAAAAACATGGAGAGATCTGAGTGACTGTCAAAGAAGAGAATGGAGAAGTTCTGTGGAAGCTGAGTAATGAGCTTTCTTTATGTTTATATAAAGGAGGGCAGATGAAGGAAGGTTGGGTATCACTACCACAAATAGAGAGGGAAACCTGAATCTGCGACAGGCATAAGAAGACACATAAGGATAGGCCATGGTATCTTATGTTCACCTTTGGTACTTTTCATTGAGAAAATGATGATGACTCTTTTTCAGTGTAGCCAAGCAGATAACCTCCATACTGGGCAAGACTGCATTCTTCTCTTATGCGTCCTACCATAACATGATCTGTCTCATTTGGGCTCTTGCATGCTGGGATACATATTTCTCAATGCAAGGTCCTTACTGTGAAATATTTGTCTTCAAGTCTCTATCAGTTGATTTTGGCCACAGGCTTTGCTTCCTTCCCACTGACCTGGCAAATGATGTCCATGTTGTATCATGTTGTAGATCTGCTTCCGACTGGTGACCCCATCTCTGTCCAGATTCTTGACCTAAATTTCCCCCACACAAGTATTTGGAATGGTTCTTGTTTAAGTAGGAGAAGGCAAACTCGCCATACCTCACCAACTAATTGGTAATGGGCCACTTGGAGTCCTCCATTAAGTAGGATTTGGAAGCCATTTTGGGGCTCAGCAGTTGAGAGTGCCATGATGGATTAGTGAGGGTGGCTACGGCCGTGGAAACAATGATGATGATCTGGTTGGTATATGGGGGTGCGCAGCCTCTGTGGTGGCTCCTAGGGATCCCCTTCCTGGTATTCTTCCCCTTGACAGTAGGCAGGACCTAGTGACTTGCTTGAAACAACAGAATACAGAAAACATGAAAGAATGCCACTTCTGTGATTAGGTTTCAAAAGACTGTGACTTTTGTCTTGCTGGCAGATTCCCTTTTTCTCTCTCTCCATGGCTTTCAAGAAGCAAGCTGCCTTTTTGGAGAGGCTCATGTAACAAGGAACTGAGGGTGGCCTGCAGACAATAGATGGCAAGAAACTGATGCTCAGTCCAACATTCCTTGAGGAACAGAGTCCTGCCTTCAGACGAGACTCCAAGCTGGCTCAGTGCCTTGACGGTACATGGCCATGCCAGAGATCCTGAAGTAGAGGGTCCAGCTAAGCAAGCTGGACTCCTGACCCCCACACATTGTACATTAATTTGTTATACAGTAATAGATAATGAACTTACTACGTATTTGCCATCCTTAGTTTAACCACCTTATATGTACATTACTGCGGTACAAAAAATAGTAGATGGGGCACCACACATTTAGCAAGCAGCAAGAAACTGTAGGTGAATTTAAAGAAGATAAAATTACCAGGATCAATCACACAGAAATCAGATGCCATTTAGTGGCAAATGGTCTTGGAGAACTTAGCTAAGTTTGAGTTCAGCTGTTTGCTGCTCAGTCCAGTGTGGTTCTTAAGTATTTTATTTTATTGTTTCAGGGAAGAGCATAAGCTGGGGAGGGGCACAGAGAGGGGCACAGAGGATCTGATATGGGCTCTGCACTGACAGGCTGATAGCAGCGAGCCCAATGTGGGGCTTGAACTCATAAACCATGAGATCATGACCTGAGCCAAAGTCGAAAGCTCAACCAACTGAGCCACCCACATGGCCCCTTAACTCTTTACAGCTCCTGTCATAATGCTCCTGCATGGTTCCTTGTTTCTTTCTCTTCTCCCCCAAAACATAGGTTTCATAAGAGCAGGGACTCTGTCTCTTCCATTCATGTTATATTGCCCACACCTGGCAGAGTGAGTGGCACCTATGAGGCTTCACTATGTATTTATTGTATGAATAAATCTTTTTATTTCAGAGAATGTCAATAAGTCACAAAATTTTGCCACACGTTTAAAAAGCAAAAGAATCAGAAATGGTTACAATAAAGATGTGTGTGTGTGTGTGTGTGTGTGTGTGTGTGCGTGCGTGCACAAAAAGGGGGCAAGTCTTCCTATCTGGCCGATTCACTCATTTAGGGCATCTAATTCCCTGATAATGTCAGTTAAGTGGGGCATTACTGTAATAAGTACCATTAATTATTCATTGCTAACACAGTATTCAAGGTCAAATGATATCTGATGGAAAATCTCTTCACTGTGGGGAAAAAAATCAGTTGCTGATGGCTATCAGAACTTCTGCTGCTGCATAGAACTTACCTCCTTCAGCGTGTTCGGGAGGGAGAGGAGTCACTAAGTTCATTTTACACAAAAATAGACAATTTCATTTACCTGATTACACATTTCTCTGTAGTTAGGCATTTCCTTAATTTGTTAACAATATTACTTTTGTTTTGAACTATTAATTTTTTAAAGAACTTTTTTCTTAAGTTTTATTGATTTATTTTGAGGGAGAGAGAGAGCATGAGCAGGGGGAGAGGGTAGAGAGAGAGGATCCTAAGCGGGTTCTGTGTTTGCAGCCCAGAGCCTGATGCAGGTCTCAAACCCACACCCTGCGAGATCATGACCTGAGCCGAAATCAAGAGTCAGACTGAGCCACTCAGGAGTTCCTATTTTGAACTATTATAAAATGAGAGAAGGAAATAAGTTATCGTAGGCTAGAGGCAGAATAAATGAAAAAAAGATGATTTACATGAAAGAGAAACATGGAAAGCAAGTATCACCAAACTCTGAGGATCAACCCTTGAACTGCCATGTATTATTAAGTTAACCAGGAATAAATCCACAACTTACACTAAACTGACTAATTTAGCATCTGCTTAGCTGGCAAAATGGCCAATGGTGTTGATGCTTTTACTCAACAAGAACCAGAAATGCCACTTAGGCTTCTCCTGCTGATCTGTGTTAAGAAGGATTCTGAGGTCTAGTGGAGTAGCACAATTGACTAAGGATGGCACAGAATCTAGGGTAGATGTATTAATCAGTGAGTTTATGAGCTTTAGATTTCTCTAATGTAATACAGTGAGTCAATTTCAGGGTCATTTGTAACTCAGTGAAATCCAATTATAATTTATTTTCCGTATTGCAACAGTATGACCAAACATGTTTCTAGATTCAAGGAACTTTCAGAAAAAAAAATCTCTGCTCTTCTAGCCTAGACTTGGTTTACACTTACCTTCAAAAGGTTATTTTAGCTTAGGGAAGGATTTCAGGCTCTGAAATGTTATCAGGTTACCCATGAGTAAAAAACAAAGCCCAGGAAAAAAATAAATCATTTTTCAAAGGTGACAGAATCCACTGATGCCTCTGGCTTACGTGTTTGTATTTCACCATAAAGCAATAACTATATGTCCACTGGTGATTTGCTTTAATCTTAAGATAAATAAAACCTGTTGGAGCAGAAACTGGGAATAGGGTGGTCAAAGGGTAAACAGTATTGCTAGCACTTTGTTCTCACATTGCACATGATTTCCTTGAGGCATACAGCCCTTTGCTAACCTAAATTGGTGCACTGAGCCTTTAAAAAATGTATATTATGACCCAAGTTCGGGCACATCGGGGGCTTAGTCGGTTGAGCGTCTGACTTCAGTTCAGGTCATGATCTCATGGTTTATGAGTTCGAGTCCTGTGTCCAGCTTGCTGTTATCGGTGCAGAACTCTCTTTGGATCCTCTGTCCCTCCCTCTCTGCCCTCCCCCACTGGTGCTTTCTCAAAAATAAACATTAAAAAAAAAAAGACAAATGGAGTTGAAAACACAGTCATCCAACTTGTAATATGTAGATTGCATAAAGGCAGTGAATATTTTTAGACAACTTCAGCCTGTAAAAGCCTTTTTTCTCACTCACTATGAGAGCTGAGGTGCCTGACACCCTGAGAGCAGGACCAGAGGTTCCTTCCCTTTGGCAGTTGCATCGACGGCCTGAATGTAGTTTCCTGTACAGTGTCCACTAGATACACCGCCTGTACACGGCAGCCTTCTCCTTCCTCTCAGATGTAAGGTGTGGAGTTAGTGCCTTCTCCAAGGACTTGCCTTCCCTTTATCACCAGATGCTAGTTCCCCATCCTGCTGGGCTCACATCCATCCATCCATTCATTCACTCACATCTAAGCCTAATGAAAATGTATGAGGGCCTCGTCATGCTAGCTGGGTGCTGGACGGAGAAAGGTAAAGGAGAGAACAGGACTGCCCCCCTCATGCATGATACACTGTAGTGAGAAAGACACAGGTAAACACATAATGATAAATTATGCGTTACAAAGGAAATAAATATGGGACCAAGAAAGAGAAGGGCTGGGAGAGATTTCTGGTTTTCGTTAAAAAATGGTAAGACATGAAAAAACAAGCAAACAAAAACGTGGTTGTCTGGGCAGGAGAGGACGAGAATTCCATGGAGGCCTGAAATGATGAGAAGGCAAAAATCATCAGGGGAGAGGTAACTCGGGAACTGGCATTTGCCCTGGGGTAAATCTTGTCTCCAGCAGCCTAAATCCTGGGTTTGAATCAGCCATGTGGGGGGGACAAGAAGCAGGGCATAGATTGGACTGATGAAGCTTTACATAAATCTGGGAAACAAAAGGTCAACATCCTAGTGAGAAATTAAAAATAAAAAAAATCACACCACACCCTGGCCATGAGGGGACTCTGGGGGTATAGTGCCTTCTTCAACCTTTGAGTGAAGAAAAAAGGTAAAAGAATTCTTTGAGAATTCCTATCATAAACCCATGATAAAGGCAGCTGTAGGTTTGGGATTAAATCTACACTATCAACAAACAAAGGACCTTGTCCCAAAAATGGAACTTTAGGAGGAAGGTGGCTGGTGGAAGGAAAATCTCAAATCCTCTGTGCAGAAACACAACCTTCTTTCAACCAAAGTCTCAGAAAATATCTGGAAATAACATTTACAGTCAAAACCACTACAAACATGGGAAACAAAGTTCCCATGAATGAGAGGAGAAGCAATATAAAATTTCCAAGTTGGTGGAGAGGACAAATTGGAATTAGAAAAGGCTCCCCCTAGTCTGAAGTGGAATATAGTCAACTGAAAACTTAAAAGAAGATTCTAGAAATAAGTTCAAATATATCAGTAGTCACAATCAAATAAATAAAAAAGAAACTAAACATTTCAGTAAGAAATAAGACCTTATTAGATGACATCAAAAAAGTCCCACAATTCAAAAAGATTGACAATGAAAGGGTGACTAACCTAAAGAAATATGGGTACCTGTACTTGTAGAAACAATGCTTCCACCGATAAAGAACATCACTATATTTTGACAAAAGTTTCAATTCATAAGAAAAAAAGAACAATTCTAAACTTATGTTTCTAATAATATAACTTCAAAATATCTAAAGCAAGAGCTTTAAGACCACAAAAATAAATGAACAAGTCCCCTATTATAGTAAGTAATAAACCTTTTTAAAAACTTTTTTAAAAGTTTATTTATTTTGAAAGAGACAGACCGTGTGAGTGGGGGAGGGGCGGGGGGAGAGAGTGGGGGAGAGAGAGAGAGAGAGAGAGAGAGAGAGAGAGAGAGAATCCCAAGCAACCTCCACACTGCCAGTGCAGAGCCTGATGTGGGGCTCGAACTCACAAAACCACAAGATCATAACCTGAGTGGAAACTAAGGGTTGACACTTAGGGGTGCCTGGATGGCTCAGTCAGTTGAGCATCCAACTTCAGCTCAGGTCATGATCTCACAGTCTGTGGGTTTGAGCAGCTATGTGTTGAACTATGATGCAGCTAAAGTGTTCTTTGTAGTTTTATATGACGTCTTTGTAGCCTTTGAGGGTTATGTTTAAAAATAGGAAAGGTTGCAAATAGATAAACTAACACACACCTTAAAACAAAACAATACAACACAAACAAAAAACAAAAAAGCCAGAGAAAGTTGAGTGAGGGATGTAATAACAAAAAGACACTAATAAATGATAACACAAATATACAATAGAGATGATCTCCACACATAGATATTGGTTGATTTATTAAAGTTATATAACTGACAGCCTCTTACACGATTGATGAAATAAAAAGAAAACCCACACTAAATATTATATAGGGAGAATTGATGAATCCAAGAAAAAACGAAAATATGAGACTTGTATGAATAATTCCATGTCAATAAATCATACAAATTCAGGTGAGATGGATATGTTCTTAGAAAAGTATGGTACCCACATGGATTCAAGAAACAAAAAAGGTGAACAGTGCCACGTATTAGTTATCTATGAACCACCTTACCATTCTGTGACTTAAATAAGTGTGTGTTATTGCTCAGAAGTCCATGGGTTAGCTAGGTTGTTCCTGTGGTCTTGGTTAGGCTTATTCATATGTCCTTGGCCAGCTGCAGATTGGGTAGGTATCTCTACTGAGTGAGGTTGAACTCTCTTGCACACACGTTTTAAGGGCAGCTGGCTGGGGGGTAATATGGGAGGGTGGCCTCAGCTGAGACAACAAAACTGCCCTCCACGTGGCCCCTCATCCTCTGATAGGCTAGGCTGAGCTTCTTCATGGAGTACGGCAGGGTTCAGAGAGAGTGAGCACAAGTGCAAAAGGCCTCGAAGACCTGTGTTTGAAAACATTACAGCAGAAGAACTGTATTCTATTGGCTAAGAAATTCACAAAGGCTAGCCCAGATTCTGAAGGTGAGGATATAGGTTCTTTCTGTTTGGTGACAAGCCACGGACATAGAGAAGAATGAAGGATTGTGACCATTTTTGTGATCTGTCATATCCTAACCTCATCAAAGATGTTGATTCAGTTAAAAAGTCTTTTTCCTGGGGCACTTGGGTGGCTCAGGTGGGTAAGTGTCTGACTCTTGATTTTGGCTCAGGTAATGATCTCAAAGTCATGGACTTGAGTCCCACATTGGGTTCTGTGCTGAACATGAAGTCTGCTTAAGATTCTCTCTCAAGCTCCTTCTGACCCTCTCCCACTTGCATGTGCATGTGTGTGCATGTTTCTCTTTCTCTCTCAAATAAAAGGTTTTCTCCCCAAATAATCCAATCGTACTGGATCTCTTCAGAAATGGTAAAAGAGAGACCACAGGACAACTCATTTTTATGAAGCTTGTAAAACCCAGACACCAAAATTCAACAAAAACAGTGTGAGAGAAGAAAAGTAATAGCCCAAATGCACTGAGGATCATAAACACACAATTCTAAGTGGAATCTAAGGAAACAAAATCTGTCAAAGTATAAAAAAAGAGAATGTATCACAATCAAGAAGGAGAGCAAATTTGGTTCACGTTTGGAAAGTGTATTAAATCACTACTTCAACAAAACATAGGAAATATAAGTTACCTCTGTTAAAAAATTAAATTAAATTCATTAAATAAAATTCAGCAAACATTTATGGTAAAAATTCATGATAAATTTTAAGACCAGAAGGCAACTTTTTTAATTTAAACACACACACACACACACACACACACACACACACACACACACACACACAAACGCACATACACCAAAACCCCCGCAATATGTACATAAACTTGTAACTGAACATAAGACTCAAAGTGGAAATGTTAAGAACATTTCTTTTAGTGGTGCCTGGGTTTCTCAGTTGGTTGAGTGAGCGTCCAACTCTTGATTTTGGCTTCGGTCATGATCCTAGGGTTGTGGAACTGAGCCCTGTGTCAGGCTCTGTGCTGAGCGTGGAGCCTGCTAAGATTTCCTCTCTCTCCTTCTCTAGGTGCCCCTCTCACCTGTGCATGCTCTCTCTCAAAACAAAACAAAATAAAACAAAACAAAACAAAAAAATTGCTTTTAGAACCAAAATCAAGAAAAGAATGTTATTTTTTCAACATTGCTTTGGAGGTTCTGCTTATGCAATAACATAAAATGTGTAAGCATTTGAAAGGAAGAAACCAAACTTCTGTCATCCACTAATGATATGTATGTCTATATAGAAAGAAAGAAAGAAAGAAAACACATAAAATAGTCTATGAGTAATTTGATGTGAGAATTTAACAAGTTTGTAGACTATATCTACATAAAATTAATAGCATTTCTCTGCACTAGCAATAAACAGGAAATAGAACTAAGATTCTATTTATAATAGCAATATTATCTAACTTAGAAACAAATGTAATGAAAAATGTATAAGGTCTGACAGAGATATATCAAAAGCATTTAAATGAATGACCCAAATAAAAGCACTGAATAACTTAAGTAAATGCAGAGTTAATTCCCATTTATGGAAAGAAAGATGGAAAGATTAAATAATATCAATTATTCTCAAATTAATGTGTAGACATAAAGTAATTCCAATGAAAATCTCAAAACAAGTTCTTTGCTTTTTAAGTTGAACTTGCCAGGCTGTTTAAAAAATTTACATAGAAAAGCAAAAATTGGCAAGACATTCCTTAAGAAGTAAGTTAGTAAAGGCAATTCACCATAACACATGTTAAGACGACACAAAATAGTGCGCCTGGGTGGCTCAGTCAGTTGGGGGTCGAACTCTTCACTTTAGCTCAGGTCATGGTCTCATGCTTTGTGAGACTGAGGGCTCCTTGCTGACAGTATGGAGCCTACTTGGGCCTCTCTCTCTCTCTCTCTCTCTCTCTCTCTCACTCTCTCTTTCTGTCCTTTCCCTGTTTAGGCTTTCTGTTTAAACAACAACAACAACAAGGACAAAAAAAAAAAATGACAAAGAGAAAAATCGAATCCCTTTTTCACAACTTTCAAAGCAAATTGCAGATGCACCGTGGACTTCAATGTAAGATACAAAGTTTTAAAACTTTTAGGAAGAAATACAAAAGTTTAACTCCATGCCCTTGGACACAGAGAATGATTTATTAAACAAGAAACAAAAGCACAAACTATCAAGGAATAGATTGAACAATATGACTCATTAAAATTAAGAATTTTGCTCACTAAATTGTTCTATAAAGACGGTGAAAAGATAAACCAAAAACTGAAAGAAGGTATTTGCAATACCCAGAGCAGAAAAAAGGGTTAACATATAAAATATATAAAGAAAAAGAGAACTCAGTTTGATACGTTAGTCATGGAAGGCATCTGTGAGGTGCTGACTAGGAAGCAAAGATTACCGAAGGAGAAGGAAGTTAAGGGCCAAGGGGTGTTCCAGCCAGAGGAAAGGCTAAGTTCACAGGCTGGGAAGTGGAGGAAGGAGACCAGTGTGGCTGGAAGGATAGGCAAAGGCCAGAGCAAACTGGATGGTACAAGAGGAGGGCAGGAAAGGTTTCACTGAACACACCTGGCTGCTTTGTGAATCGTGGACAGAGGTCTACCTCACTTGTAGGGAGAACACCGGGCTTCTGGAATCACGCAGATCTGACACAGAGCCTGAGAGAGGCAGCCACGGGGTCTGGGTGAAGGGTATGCGTCTAGAGCCATATTATTTGGGTTTCTGTCCTTGATCTATTTCTTGTACGCCCTTTGACCTTGGGTAAATTATGTAGGCTTTCTGTGCTTCAGTCTCCCAGTCTGTGAAAATGGGTAATATACCAGTGCTCCTTAGCCCTTCTTAATCTCTTCCATGCTTTGAACCCCTTGGCAATCTGGGGTAGCCTGTGGATCCCTTTCCAAATTTTTAAAAATATTTTATTTATTTTTGAGAGAGAAAGAGAGAGAGAGAGACAGAGTATGCGTGGAAGAGGGGCAGAGAGAGAGGAAGACAGAATCCACAAAGCAGCCTCCAGGCTCTGAGCTGTTAGCACAGAGCCTGACAAAAGGCTCAAACACGTGAACCATGAGATCATGACCCGAGCCAAAGTCAGACACTTAATCAACTGAGCCACCCAGGCACTCCTGGATCCCTTCTCAGAAAAAAATATTTCTAAAAGCATAAAATAAAATATACAGGATTCCACAGGAAACCAAATATACCAAAATACTGTTATCAAAACATTTAAGCAGATATTTTTAAGAATTTTAGAAATTAAATCCAATTAATCCAAGTAGAAAGACTGAGAATTCTAACCACTAAGCCTTTGGACATCTGTGTATCCTTGTGTTAGTCTGTTTAGGCTGCTAGTATGGAATACTAGGGACCAGTTGGCTTCTCAACAACCATGTATTTCTCACAATCCTGGAGACCAGAAGTCCAAGATTAAGGTGCCAGCAGACTTAGTGTCTGGTGAGGACCTGCTTCCTGGATCACAGAGAGCTGTCTTCTCCATGTCTTCACAGGGAGGAAGGAGCGTAGGATCTCTGTGGGGTCTCTTTCATAAGGACACCAACCCCATTCATGAAGGCTCCACTCTCATGACCTCCTCCTCTCCTAAAGCCCTCACCTCCTAATACCATCAAATTGGGAACTCAGTTTCAACACATGAACTTTAGGGGAAACACAAATATTTAGTCTCTAGTGCCACTGTTCTCAAAAAAGCACTTCCACTAATAACCAGCACAGAGCAAATTTAGTTATCATTGTGGTCACTGCCATTATTTTGAGAGGTGGAATGGGTAACTGAGGACTTTCTAGGACACCAGGGCAGACAGGTCTACCACATACTAGCCCTGTGACCTGGTGTCCCCTGAGACTTAAACCACCAAGGCACCTCTTCCTAGAAACCTTGCTTGACAGGAGCATTATGGGAAAGAAGGGCGGCAGAGCAGCAAACAGCTTCAGGACAGCTTCTGCCCCTTAGCGCTTCTGCCCCTTAGCGCTTCAGCCTAAAGACAATCATTATTCGTAAACTATAAGTGCTAATTCTCTGGGTTTTATTGTTCGTTAAGAGCTGAATGTAACATCCTTAATTAGAGTCAGGAGTTGGATGCCCAAGGAAGAGGCATGGAGAACATCTGAAATTCTGAACCTAAAATAAAACACTTCAAACAGATTATTTTTGTAAGAATAAAGCTTTATGTACTCATTGGGGGGAAAATATCTTCCCTTTTAAAAACATTTTGAGCCCATGAAGTTTCTTCTGAACTCAATGGTCCCATAATTCAGAGGTTTCCTGCAGTCTTGCTTAAAGCAGACTTCGTGGGTTCTACTAGATTATTTGCATTTATACTGTGAAATATTGTATAACTATAACATGAAACATTTTCATACCTGCTATCTCATTACCATGCTTCATCCCATAGGGCTTCTGAGCATGTATGGTCACCTTTTGCCCGAGTTAGCCAGCTGAGGGTAATTCTGCACACGATCTACATTTCTCTGCTGCGAGACTTCTCAGAGCTTCTACATGTGAATGCGCACTGGGAACCCCAGGAAGGAGATGTCAGCATTTCTCTGACTTGTGTGACCCACTTTCTATTAGTATCATGAAGTCAGGGTGATGCAAGAGGGCTGAATCTACAGTGGGGACTGAGCTGCCTTAGAAAGACCCCATAACTTTTAAAAAGACCATCTCGTTTGTTTTACTCTTCTTGTGATGGTTATGAAGACTGAAACATCATTCCCAGGTGGTGTGTGCGGGTTTTGGATCCATTTGCTAGGTCCTGGGTCTTCTCAAACAGCTCAGGACACATTTCCCCCTTCCAAGGTCTGCCTCTATGACTATTAGCTCTTTCTTCTTCCTTTCTGGCTCATCTTAGATCCCACTCTGCCCCCCTCCCACAGAGGTGCTGTTGGCTGGGATTGTTTGTCTAAACCAGGTGGTCTGAAGGAAAAGCTGACCCGCTGGCCCTGTGGAACAGGGCATGTGGGTGCTAACGTGAGTCATGAGGAGCTGCGGGACATCTGGGCTGTCGGCAACCCGAGGCTCTATCTCTGTGGAACATGAAAGGAAGCAGCCGCAGAACATTTCCCAGATGGGGAGCTGGCTGGGTGGATCACACAGCAGATGAAGAGAATTCTTACTTGGTTTCCCTGCAGAGTAAGTGTCAGCTTGCTGCCCACCTGCTCAAAGCATGAAGTCAGGATTTTGAGGAGCATCTCTTCATCCATCTGACTGACTTTAACTGACCATCTAGAGCAGTGGGGCTCAACCAGGAAGGGATTGTCCCCAGGAAACACTTGGCAATGTCTGAAGACATTTCTGATTGTGGCAACTGTGGTGGTGGTGGGGGGGGCAAGCAGGGAACACTACTGGCATCTAGCAGGTAGGGGCCAGCAAGGCTGCTAAAGGTCTTATAATGTGCAGGGCAGTTCCCACAACGAGGAATGATCTGACCTCAAGCAGTCAGGAGTGTCACTAGGGCTGAAGTTAAGGAGTCCTGCTCCAGAGCACTGTGAGTAACCACACGGGTGCTGGGATCGGAAATGCCAGGGTTCAAATCCTGACTTCTTCACCTAATGCCTGTGTCGCCTGGGCAGATCACTTAGTTCTTTCATTTGTAATAGAAAGCTACTAATACCTACCTGGTAGAGTGCTTAGTGTGGTGTAAGGCACTTGAGATGATAAGATTTTACCATTATCGCCCTGTAAAGGGTACTGAATTTTCCCCCATGAAAGCCAGGAAGTTGACAGACACAGAGAGAGAACCTTATGTGCCTGGCACCATTGCATGTGAAACATGGTGAGGAGAGTTTGCAGAAGAAAAAGAGTACAGAGACATCGTCCTAAAACCTGCAGCATTGACAACTGTGTTGTCCAGTAGGACTTGCTGCAATAAAGGAAACGTTCTATGTCTGTTCTGTCTAATATGCTAATTACAAGCCCTGTGTGGCTATCAAGCCCTTGAAATGGTTCTATTACAATCAGGGAACTGAATTTTAATTCTTTTTAATGTTTATTTTTGAGAGAGGGAGACAGAGAAAGAGAGAGACAGAGAGAGAGAGAGTATGTGTATGCACGAGAAGGAGGGGCAGAGAGAGAGAGAGGAAAACAGAGGATTTGAAGTGGGCTCTGCACTGACAGCACTGAACCTGATGGGGGGTTTGAACTCAAGAACTGTGAGATCGTGACCTGAGCTGAAGTTGGATGCTTAACAGACTGAGCCTCCTAGGTGCCCCTGATTCTTAAATTTTATTTAACTTTAATTACTTAAAACTAAGATGTTATAGATGGTGAGTAACTTCCATATTGGTCAGAGTGGGTTAGAAACCAAGATGAGATTGACACAGACCAAATATTGACATTCATGATACGGTGTGTGTGTGGGTGAACAGGTGCAGAGCAGGAGCTAAGGAGACGAAGGTATGACTTCCGACCAGGCCCTTCTTGAGGAAGGACTCATGACAGGTGATCCTGCCAGATGGAAAGGTTCTTGACAGCAAGAATGGGGGCCACCGTGGGGGAGCAAATTCCAGGAAGAGGACACATTTGTGCAAAAACTAGGTAGGGAGGTGAACTCAGTACATCAGTTTGGTTGGAGGTCAGGTCATAAGACAAGAAAACAGCATCTTCTAAATGTAACCAATGTGACATTCGAATATATAGCACCCTAAATCAATAACATCAAAGGGATTTAATTTGCATTAAGCCCAGTAATTGCATTAATTGCATGAAGCCCAGGACACTAAAGCACAAAATGGAAGAGAGCAACCTGGAACATAAACAAATGCCATGGGATGTGGGTCACTGAATCTAACAACAAGCGGTAAATGCAGGTCTTGAACTCAGGTCTGGGTGAATTTCAAGACAATGTCTTCCATTCTACCCCAATGAGAGCACTGGATCTGTGTGTGGGCACAGAAGTTGGAGAACTAACATGAAAAGTTGGAAGGCTGCTGAGGACAAATTTTGACAATTTGACAATTTGCTCCAGGCTGCTCTGGTTTCTGGAGCCAAGTTAAGGATGGGATGACATGGCCAGGCAAAGGACAATTGGTACTCCAAACTGTGTCTCAATCCAATTTTCCTGCAGACATCCAGACACTGCCTAAAACGTTTCCTAGAAATCCATTAAGTATCATGACTCTACCAAATGGTACTTATTTAGTAGCTAGTGGGGCAGGACTAAGATCTGCAATTGCTTTGGGGATTTCACTACCAGGGCCAGAGAAAAGAATCTCATCATGTGAGAACTAAGTAAGGTTTGCAATTGGGTTGGCTGCTGGGGTAGGCAAACTGATCTCTTAACAAAAGGTATACATGCAAACTATGCTAAAATGCAATGTATTCACTCAAGACAAATAAAGAACTGTCAAAAAGGCAAAAGTTTCTTTTGGCACAAGAGAAAATCATCTTGTGCAAACCAAAACTTTACCAGTTTTGGTCACTGGTTAGAAACAAGGATTCTTGGGGCACCTGGGTGACTCAGTCAGTTAAATGTCTGACTTTTGATTTAGGTTTGGGTCATGATCTCATGGATTGTGAGATAAGCCCTGCGTCAGGCTTCACACTGTTAGTGAAGAGCCTGCTGGGATTCTCTCTCCTCTCTCTGCCACTCCCCTGATCATACACACTCTGTCTCTGTCTCTGTCTCTCTCTCAAAATAAATAAATAAATATTAAAAGAAAAACAGGGGCGCCTGAGTGGCTCCGTGGGTTGAGCATCTGACTTTGGCTCAGGTCATGATCTCATGGTTTATGGGTTTGAGCCCTGAGTCAGGCTCTGCACTGACAGCTCAGAGGCTGGAGACTGCTTCAGATTCTTTGTCTCCTTCTCTTCCTGCTCCTCCCTGGCTCAACTGGCTCGCACTTTGTCTCTCTCTGTCTCTTAAGGATAAATAAAGTTAAAAAATTTTTAAATTAAAAAATTTTAAAAAATGATTCTTTTAAAAAAAATTTTTTTAAATGTTTTTTATTTATTTCTGAGAGACAGAGACAGTGTGATCAGGGGAGGGTCAGAGAGAGAGGGAGATACAGAATCTGAAGCAGGCTCCAGGCTCTTAGCTAGCCATCAGCACAGAGTCTGATGCGGGGCTCACACCCGCTAACTGGGAGATCATGACCTGAGCCGAAGCCGCACACTTAACCCACTGAGCCCCGCAGGCCCCCCACAAGGACTCTTATAGAACTGATAAACAACTATGGCTAAGCAGGTGGATTTTTAAAGCTGCATGTCTTAAAATATCTGGCTCAGTGAACAATAAAAAATATTGATAAATAATAAATAAAATGGAAATAAAAATTTCATAGTCTGTGGACTGCCTATTAATGTTGAAAGGAAAAAAAATAATAGAGATAGCTCCAAATAAATATTTGAGGTTGAAAAAAGAAAGACAGAGGAAGTGATATAAATCTCAAAAACATCTTTGAACATTGAGCACGCTGCTCCAAAAGGCCATCCTCACAGAAGAGTTAAAATGTTGGAAAAACAGAAGCTTGATGACATTATCAGTCTGTGGATAGCTTCATTCATGGTTTCAGTCATCTGGTATTGATACCAAGGTTTCCTAACTTAAAGGGAAATTTCAAAATAGCTCTCAGGTCTCCTCCTGTGTAGGAGTTAAGGTTTTTAGAGTTTTATTCCATGTAGAACCCAGGACAAGAACTCCAGGTAACAAGATTGTCATTTTTCACCTCCTCGATTTACAAAGCCCGAGGCCCTTTCTGTGCTCAGACACTTTGGATTAAGTCAGATGTGTTTTCAAACTACTTTGCCTCTTAATTTTTAAACCCTTGTTTATTTTAAATAAAATTTAATCCATATGTTTCTGATTCATTTACACTTAACTCATCAAAATGCTGTTTTATAAGCTCTTTGATGTTCAAATTGCCTTTGGAGCTATTTTTAATAAGTTTTTTTTTTTTTTCTTTAAGCTTCCCTGCTTAGAAACAGAAAGTTCCATTTCATTGATATTTAACAACTAGGGGTCCAAATGGTCGGGCTCAGTTCATTATTTAAATGAAATAATGTATGTAAAATGCTTCATAAATTCTAAAGCAATCCATGCCTGTTAGTCATTATGGTTGCTGTTGTGGTTATTACAACCACGCAGAGGACATAAGGTTTGAGGTTTCTCCTTCCTGCAGTCGGCTATCATCTCGTAGCTCCCTCGTTTATGACATTTTCTTATTCTATGAATTTCTCATTCTTAGCAACGCATACAATAAACATGTCAAGTGACTGGTGAAGTAATAAGGAAGTGTGTCAGATGGAGAGTCACCCACACAAATTGGACCCTTTTAGTTGAGGTTTTGCTTGGACCTACTGTGTGGAACATAGTCTTCACTGGGGTTCAGGGTCTGGTTGGCTTTCACTGACTTAGGGGTCAGGGTCTACTCGGTGTGTTATATGTATGAACTGATAGACTCTGACAGAAAAACAGTTCACCAAGATGGAAGTTTTGTGAGCAGGCACCTGGGGGCAGGAGAGGAATAACCAATGAAAGACAAGGTCTATTCCCCTATCCCATGGATGCACTGTGAGACTTAAGGGGAGTTCCATGAAAAGCTGCAGTCGTTTTCAAGGGAGGGGCTCTGGAAATATGGGCACATCCAGTGTTGCTTAGGATCCTATGGCAAAATGTGGGGCAGAGCATTCTCCCACTTCTGGGTGGAACCCAGCTCTGTCCCGCTTGGGCTCATGGGATTCTTTATACAGTGATGATAGCGTCTCTTGGAATGTGGGACAATGGTGGCTGAGATTCTGTTGCCTGGTAGGAGATGGCAGAGAAGTTTTGGCAGTACTTGGCAGTTGCCTGTAGCAGTATCATGCAGTTAAAGTTGGCTTAGGTGCAAGTGGGCCTCTCCTGGAGTTTCTAGAAACATTCTGGAGTATGTGTGTGTGGGTGTCCCAATGGGGGTTCTCTATGATGTCATTCTTAGAGTCTGATGAGGCCCGGGGCCATTCAGCTTCCATGTGAAAAAGCAAAATGGCCATTTTGCTTCCCCCATCTTGACAAATGCGTACCATGTCTGGACCACTCTTAACAAAAGTGAACAGGAAACCTTTGTCTCTTGGAAGTTGACCCCGTCTTGTGTGTGAAGCATATACTTTCAGCTTTCGCATGCTCTCCCTATGGCTTGGTTGATTGCACACCAGGCTGCCTTTAGGAATTTGGAACTAAACATGAAACTCCTCATCACACAATGGAGGGAACATTGCTCTGCCCTTTCGCACATCAGTCTTTTCTGGTGAATGGCTTCCTAGCCTTCTGATTCTTGCCGTATGGAACAATTGGCCCCTTCAGTTAACTTGCCAGCAGTAATCAGTTATTTCTCCTAGCCATAAATTTTAACCATTCTTTTTTGAGGGGGAAGAAATTAAAGTAACAAAGGGAGGTGGCTATAAAGAACAGAACTGTCAAAACAGCAAATGTTTGAGTAATTTGTTGGGTCCTTGGTTTAGGGTTGACTGATTCTAGCACTAATTTTGGGTTTGAAGTATTTCTTGGGACAAATAATCTTTATTTTAATCCACATCTCCAGCAAAGACTGTGACTGCAAGTATGGAAAAGCTAGTACTTTTTTTTAGGGGAGAACTCTGGTATCTGCTTGGCTATCTCCTCTTTCATAAAACAAACCAGATTTTTGACAACACCAACTGAACTTGGTCCATTACAGACATTGTCTGAGAAACCACCTGGTCCAGCTCAATTGTAATAACTTCTCTGAGCATCTAATTCCACCAGGTCTTGTTTGAAAAAGAAAAATTCCCCAAATGACTAATGCTTTTAGGTCCGACGGCAGTTTTTCATTGTCCTCAAAGCACCTGGTATAACCTACTTGCTTTCAATTCTTCTGAGAGCCTGTGGATTTGAAATGAAAAAAGAAAATAGGATCTCCTAAGTCCACAGGGCAAGGCAATCTGCTTTTATTAAAGAAATCTCTGCATGTTTCTGAACATTGGCCCACTAAGCTCCCCCGTCAGGCTCAGATTTATGTATTTGCTCTGGAACCAAGAGTTTTGTACACCAGGCACAATACTTGGAGTATTTACAGCATAAGCTATTTTCCTAAAGCAAACAGCTGCACCCCTGGGCTCGGTAAACTCCTCTGTCACCAGACACAGGAGCCAGAACCTTCTTGGGGAGCAGGTGTGCCTTAACTGGGAGGAGGCCTTCCTTGGTCCTGATTCCCTGAATGTCTGAACATTTCACCTTTTCCAGAGAGCCAATCTGATGACTTCTGAGAGCCTGTGAAAGGCACTCCCCCAACCCCCTTATTTTCCCCTTGATAAGAAAAACTTAAAAAAGGGTACAGTTGTTATAATCTAAAGGGAAGGGCTGGGTAGAGGAAGGTGTAGATAAAGTTTGACTGCTGTTACAAAGGCACTTTATTTTCTTTTTCTTTTTTCTTCTTCTTCCTTTTTTTTTTTTTTTTTTTAAATTTCCCTTGTCTTTTTTGTCCGGGAGGGCAGGCAGAGGCCTTGATCAAGAGCAGGAATTTGAAAGGGAAACAGAAGGGAGAACAGGGAGCTGCTGTCTGGAATCTCCTGATACTGCTTGCTCAGGAGTCCCCTAGCTGGCCTCCATAGGTGGAGATGCAAAAGTATCCACATTCCTGCAAACAACTTTAAGAAACCACACAGAGGTGGAATGAGGGGAGGGAGTGATTCATTCACTGACACATCCCGTGAATATTTAGTAAGTACCCACTTGGTATTGGGGACTAAGGTTGCCATGCAGTTGGATATCATGCCTGCAAGGGATCAAGTAAAGATGTCTCTGTCATTAACTGACCCCCCAAACCTTGGAAAATTTCAGCCTTTCTGGAGAACAGACATGATGGACACCTGTGAAGGTGGAAATGCTATGTGAGGATGGTTGGTTCTATTATATTTAATGATCTTAGTTTGAATTATGGGACCCAGTGTAATATGGTATCTTGCGGGATTCACACCTGGACAGCCAGGAGCGTGGAGCTCCTTTTCCGGCTCTGTTAATAACTAGCTGTATTATCTGATCCTGTGCTGCTGACTTTCTTCCTCCAGGCCTCAGTTTTCCCAAAGGTCCAATGAGGGGGAAAGGATTTTGAAATGCCTCCTAGCTTTGTTATCCTACAACTCTTTAAAGGTTTAAAAGCAGTTATCTAGACAAAATGTAATGGGCGGGCTTCGCAGGTGGTCTAATCTAGAAGGAAG
This sequence comes from Suricata suricatta, assembly GCF_006229205.1. Classification (NCBI taxonomy): domain Eukaryota; kingdom Metazoa; phylum Chordata; class Mammalia; order Carnivora; family Herpestidae; genus Suricata; species Suricata suricatta. The sequence continues at coordinate 33,109,987 of NC_043711.1, forward strand.
AAAGGCAGAAAAAAGTGCACCTGTGCACATAGGTGAATGATGCCCACTAGCAACCAATGAAGATAACTGGACAGTGGAACGTGGGAGAATCATCATGGGATGTGGAGTCAGGCTACCTGGGTTTGAATGTTGTCTTGACCAGTATGTAGCCTGAGACCACTTATTTACTTTGTCCAAATCTCAACATCCTCATCTCTATAATGGGTTAATATTAGCACCGACTATATCAAACTGTTGTGGGGACACACAGTTCTCTACATTGGGGATCCTCCTGTTATGGTCTGGAGACTCTGGGGAGTCTGTTAGGGGGTCTGTGAGGTCAAAATGGTTCTCATGATAATACAAAGATATGGAGTTTTCCAGAGGCTTCCTGACATGATATCATGACAGACTGAATATAGAAGCAGTTATTAGAATCTAGCTGTCTTCTGTTAAGCTAACCAATAAAAAAATGAATAAAAATATAGAATAGTAGTACTCTTCTTTTTTGTTTTGAAAAATAGTTATTTCTTATAAAAGCATGCATTTTTTGTTAACATTCAGTGAGCTTATTATTGCTACTTTAAATACATTAATTACTTAATACATTCTTAGTTTGGATTTCTAATATGGCAAACAGTAGTAGTTCTAACTCCTATAAACAAAGCTATTTGGAGTTCTTTAAAAGTGTGGTTTTTCACATTGAGATACTACCTTACACCAGTCAGAGTGGCTAAAATGAACAAATCAAGAGACTATAGATGCTGGCGAGGATGTGGAGAAAGGGGCACCCTCCTACACTGTTGGTGTGAATGTAAACTGATACAGTCACTCTGGAAAATAGTGCAGAGGTTCCTCAAAAAACTATCAATCGAACTCCTCTATGACCCAGCAATAGCACTGCTAGGGATTTACCCAAGGGATATAGGAGTGCTGATGCATAGGAGCACATGTACCCCAATGTTCATAGCAGCACTGTCAACAATAGCCAAATCATGGAAAGAGCCTAAATGTCTATCAACTGATGAGTGGATCAAGAAGATGTGGTATATATATACAATATATATATTACATGGCCATGAGAAAGAATGAAATCTGACCATTTGTAGCAAAATGGATAGACCTGGAGGGAGTCATGCTAAGCGAAATAAGTCAGGCAGAGAAGGACAGATACCATATGTTGTCACTCATAGGTCTAACAGGAGAAACCTAATAGGAGACCATGGGAATGAGAAAAAGGGGGGAAAGAGTTGGGGAGAGGGAGCGAGGCAAATCATGAGAGACTTTTGAATGTTGAACACAAACTGAGGACTGAAGAGGGAAGGGGGAAGGGGAAGGGGGTGATGGTCATAGAGAGGGGCACTTGTGGGGAAACGCACTGGGTGTTATATGGAAACCAACTTGGCAATAAACTATATAAAAAACATTAAAAAAATAAAAGTGTGGTTTTAAAAATAAAGAACAAATATATTCTGCATTAGTTTCCAATTGCTGCATAATGCTATGGCAAAACACCACAAACATAGTGGCTTAAGACGAACACAGCCTTATTATCTGAAGGTGTGGGAGGTTAGAAGTCTAAAATAGGTCCTCAGGACTATGCTCCTTCTGGAGGCACCAGCGGGGGGTTGGGATCTGCTTCCTTGTCCTTCCCAGATGCTTCCTACAGCCCCCCGCTTGCGGCAGCCTTTCTCCACCTTCAAAGCCAGCAGTAGAGCCTCTTCAAGCCCTTCTCTGCTTTTGTGGTCACATATCTGTTGTCTCTCTGGTCTCCTGCCTCCTTCTTATAAGGACCTTTGATAACTGCCAGGCTCATGTGAATAATCCAGCAAATTCTCTCCACGTCAAAATCCTTAACTTAATCACACTTGCAAAGTCCCTTTTGTCATACAACTTACTCACAGGTTCTGGGAATCAGGACAAGGCCATCTTGGGGACCATTATTTACCCATCACAAGTCCAATTTTGAGCTATTTACAAATTGGATCCTTACCATACAAACAAAATTAAACGATTAAAATTTATCATGATAGTACATATAAAATTGAATGCAGATCTCTCTTTTTAACTCGTGTTGTCAACAAGTATTCTTCAAGATCTATATATCTTTAGCCACTCTTTCAATGGCCAGCCTGAGTCTCCTCTTTTTTAAAATTTATTTTTTGAGAGAGACAGAGAGACAGAGATGGAGGGAGAAAACGAGCAGGGGAGGGAAAAGAGAAGAGGACAGAGGATCTGAAGCAGGCTCTGTGCTGACAACAGAGAGCCCTTTGTGGGGCTTGAACTCATTAACTGTGATATCACGACATGAGTCAAAGTTGAGCGCTTAACTGACTGAGCCACCTAGGCTCCCCGAGGGTCCCCTCCTTGAGGCCGTCTTCTTTATTACCTTCAATTAGGTTTCCTTTTCTCAGCATCTATGCATAGAGTAAGAACTCTATAACTGTTAGCTGGCATTACTGTAATTACTTCTCCATGTATCTCTCCTCTATTGGCCTCTAACCTACCATCTCTTTTTTTTTTTTTAATTTTTTCTTTTTTTTTTTAATTTATTTTTTTAATGTTTTATTTATTTATTTTTGATACAGAGAGAGACAGAGCATGAGAGGGGGAGAGGCAGAGAGAGAAGGAGACACAGAACCAGAAGCAGGCTCCAGGCTCTGAGCTAGCTGTCAGCATAGAGCCCGACGCGGGGCCTGAACCCATGAACGTAAGATCTGACCTGAGCTGAAGCTGGAGACTTAACCGACTGAGCCACCCAGGTGCCCCCTTTTTTTTTTTTTTTTTTTTTTTTGAGAGACAGAGAGAGACAGCACTAGCAGGGGAAGGTCAGAGAGAGAGGGAGACACAGAATCTGAAGCAGGCTCCAGGCTCTGAGCTGGCTGTCAGCACAGAGCCCGATGCGGGGCTTGAACCCACGAACCATGAGATTATGACCTGAGCCGAAGGCAGAAGGCAGATGCTCAACCAACTGAGCCACCCAGGCGCCCCTAACCTACCATTTCTTAAAGTATGTTCCATAAAACACTTGTCCCACGAGACTGTATGACATAAAACAGTTGTATGGTCAAATCATTTTAGGAAATACTATATATCTTTTTTTTTTTTTTTTTTGAGATTCATGGTGCACATCAGCATGTTAAAGGTTTTGAGAAGTCCTGCAATGTTGATGGTGGAGGTGAGGTTAATTTAAAGCAACATTTTCCAAGAAATCTCTTTTTCCTATAAAATTGATGCACATCTCATTGTCAGAAACACTGCTCTACATTCTTTGGGGTAAGGACCAGATTGTGTCCTTCTTTGTATTTTTTTGGTGGGTCTGTTTCTGGGATATTAGAGGTACTTGATAAATACATGTTGAGTGACTGCAAGGCCAAGGGAAAAACAAAATCGATAAGACAAGATCTCGTCCCTCAAGTTGCTAAATATGAGTAAGACAGATGCATAAATATTCATATAGTAGTAGGTAAACGAAATGTGGTCTAACCTAGGATTATAAATAAGAAGGAGGAAATCAAATCCAAATGCTGAAGACCAACCTAAGAGTTAAACAGAACTGAACCAGGTAATTCAAGCAGTCCTTTGAACTTTGTGGACTGCCCTTTTTGAAAGAAACAAGAAAATTAGATCTGTGTGGCACAGAGCAGAATAGAAAGAAATAGCTGTCTTCAGATAAAGAATGAGAATTATTATAGAAAAAGTTAAGCTAGGATTAAAACTCCCAAGTCACGGCTCTATTGCATCCTGAATGATGGCTGAGAACCCAGTACTCATATCCAATTGTGCCTGTGAATGTGCAGGCAGTCATTTTGAGGGAATGAGCCCATAGCTTGCTGCCAAAGGTTGTGCATGAGTTTTCTAATCCTAGCTGCCATCATTTATCAGAAACGAAAGTCTTGCTGACATGGGCAGCAGTGATGGCCCCACTTGGAATGGCAGCAAAGGCCAGGGCAATCTCTGGTTGAACCAGAGATCCCAACAGCTGCTCTTGTGGCCATGCTGGGTTCCTCTGCTGGTTGACTCTGAGAGCTAATTCAACCAAGGTCACAAAGGGACAGTAGGCAGTCTTTTATAAAAAAAACAAACAAAACTAGTTCACGCAAGAAGAGAAAGAAGTTGGTATGGCTCAGTGGAAAGGGGCAAATGGTTTTGGGGCCACCAGAACAATTTGCGTTTGAATCCAGATTCTGACATCCTTCACCATGAGCAAATTACTTAACTTCTATTTGCTTGTGTCTTTGGTTGGTAAATTTGCATATAGCTTCTGTGTTGGGTTGTTATAAGTCCCAGAAATAAGTTTTATAATTTGTACAGAGTAGGCATGCAGCAAATAATAGTAAGATAGCATTATATAATAAATAATGTTTACTAATATATATCAATATTTTATATTAATGCAATAAAATATACTATAGTAAAATATATAAATTATAAAATTATATTAAACCATAAATAGCTTACTAATAAATGATGGTGGGATAACATCTGTGAATTGCTAACCTTTGTTCCCTCCATCCCTCTTCCAAAATTTCTTTTTATCCCATAACCATGTTGCTCATTTAGGAAGTTGTCCATTCTGGGTTCACTGCCTTGGGGAATAGATGAAGTAGCAGAAAAACAGGTAAACAGGAGACTCTTATGGATTTTGCATTTAAAAAATTAGGCAGTGAAGGAATAGAAAGGAAGACTCATGGCATTCACTTGTGTTGACAAATATGGTAGCCACTAGCCACATGTGGCTACTGAATGCCTAAAATGTGGTTGCTCTGGTGTTATAAATATACAACACAAACTGGGTTTCAAAGAATTAATACAAAGAATTAATGTCAAATACTTCATTATTTATTTAAAAAATTGATTATATGTTGAAATGATAGCATTTTATTGGGTTTAATAAAATATATGATGAAAATAAATTTCACCTGTTTCCCTTTTTAAAAACAAATAGAACAACTAGAAAGTGATGTATGTGGCTCACCATCATGGCTCATATTCTATTTCTATTAGACAGCATCGATCAAGACAATGAAGGACAGAAAAGACTCATGATGTGGTCAATAGTTCTGGGAGAAAATCTATTCAGTCAGAGCAAGTTTTTTTTTTTTTTGCTTGTTTGTTTTTGTTTGGTTTTGGTTTTGGTTTTGGTTTTTCTGCCCCTGGAATTCGAAAAGAATCCCTGGCCTGGGTAAAGAGGGTCAAACGCTTGCCATGACAGCTAAGACAGGTTCATTCCTTTGCCTGGCATAACTTGTAACTCTCTAGCCTAAGACTTGAAGAGGGGATGTCACTGTCCCTAGATAGATTTTGGGATCAAGGATGAAGGATGAAGGATTCCAAATGTTGCCAGCAAGAATTCTGAGGTGGCAGCAGGATTCTAGAAAAGAGATGATCATAGGTCGTTTCAGCCAACAGGGTCTTAGTGGCCTTGTTAGGTTTACCCTACTCCAGAATAAGAATTCCCATGAACCAGAGAGTGTGGCCACAGGTGCAGCAAAGCAACTGCTGGATCTGAAAAGTCTTCATGGTAGGAATGGGGCTAATGCAGCAGTGACCTGGACAGATGGTTAGCCTGCTAGACTTGGATGTGCTCAGCAGAGGCTCTTCCACCTGGCAGATCATCTGGAATCCTGGCTGCTGAAGGTGTTTATTGTGGACACCTCACACTTACATCCCTCTAAAGGGGACTGCCCTGCACTGACTGGACCCATTCCTCCCAGAGATGCCTGGACAGTCATGGAGGGCACAACCAGAGCATCTGCTACATGGAGAGGCACCAATGGGGAGAAAGTGGGATTCCTTTCATTGCTTTGGAACAGTATGAGTCTCATCATTAGAGCTTAGCAGCAACTGTTGGGAAGGAAGAAAGATTTTAAATCAGTGGAGGTTAAGTTTCTCCCATCTTCATTGAAAAAGGACTCAAAATAGTAATTAAGACAAAGTGTAAAAATAAAGTTTTATTCCTTATATCCTTGAATCATGAATTGAGATTCACTCTTTGTTGTCAAATTACTAAGACACAGCAACCTAATATAAAGGTGGGACAAGGTGTAAGAGAAAAAGTACATCTGGTGACAAATACATATGACTTTCTTATAAAGAAAGAAAAAAACCTAATTATATGGTATTAGTCCAGTATGAGCTATTGGTAATGCTAGTGAGAAATATTTATATATTCCAGTGGTTACATGACTCAATGTCCAGGTGGATGTTAAATGTCCTGTGACAAATCTGGAATGATCGTATCAACACCATGAATATGTCATTAACAAAGTGCCACAACCTATAAAAAGAAAGCGCTTACTGACTTTATTCATGGGGTCAACATATTTTCTCAAGAATTTTACAAACATTTAGATTTGTTTATTTCAAGGGAAAAACAAGTTGGCTTTATTGTATTAAAAAATTTTTTTTCAAGTTAGCTCTATGCCCAAAGTGGGTCTCAAGCTCACAACCCTGAGATCAAGAGTCATATGCTCTACTGACTGAGCCAGCCAGGTGCCCCAATAGGAAAACATTCTGGACCAGTGGAAGTTGCCAGTAGCTCCCTGGACTTTTATTTCTTCATGGATATCACTTAATGCAACAGGTTTCTCTACTTATAATTGTTTTCCTGATTAATTAAATCAACTCCAGTTTACATTTTTATCCCATCCAAATTGATAAAGGATCAAATAAGAACTTAAAAATCCCAAATTCAGAAACAAAAAAAAGGTCAAACACCCAAGGTTGTGAAAAAGGACTCATTGTTCTGCCAAATATTTGCCAGCATCAAATGTGCTAGTCAACTCCTCCCTCTCTTTCACCCGCCTTCAACAACTCCTCTGTGTTCACTAAACTCCTTTCCCCTTAATTTGATTTGGAACTCACATGCAGTTTCCACTATGTCTTTCTTAACCATTTTCTGTACACTTTATCTTATTCTTTTGGGTCACTTACTCATTTAATTCAAGGAATGTTTCCTGAGTGCCTGTCATGTGCCAAGTACTGTGCTGGGTACAAAGGGTTCTATGGTGAATAAAACAGATCTTGCTCCCCACTTTTTGAAGCTAACAACAAGCAAAATGCCATCCACTGGGCTAACAGACAACATCAGACCTACATTTTGAATTTGGTTTCTTTTCAGAAGCTTTTGTTCCACCTAACATTTGTAGTTGGTCATAGAAACATTGATTAATGCTCAACAGGGCAGAGTATTTGTGGCTTTAAAACATGCTCATTCTTTCCTCATCACAATAACCCAGTTATTCCTATTTTAAAAGTCTCATGCTCTACCGACTGAGCTAGCCGGGCGGCTTAGTTATTCCTATTTTATAGGAGGAAAATTGACTCCAAGTTCACACAGCAGAACATGGTTGGTTCTAATGTCTGTTTTATTTTCACCCCCACTCCTGAAATTATTAAGTGGACTGTGTGTATTTGATAGCTCATTCCATCTGGTTTTAGAACCTCTCTGTCCCTTGGTGTTAACCTTCCCTCCTTCATCTTGATGTCACACTTGGAGGAAACTGATAAAGCAATGCCTGTTGAAGAATCATGAGGGTACCTAATAAAGAGAGTTGGCTGTCATTGAAAATCTTTCAGACTAAAGGTATGCATCTTCAACAAAAGGATTTGTGGGTGCTGCAACAAGGGTTGATCATTTTTCCAAAGCCGAACTTGCCCCTTCTGCCTTAATAATGGAATGCCCATTCTTTAGCTGAGATGGTGACTATCCAAAAGAAAGATTACATTTCCCAGGCTCTCTTGCAGCTATGGTGACCAGACATTTGAGTTATAGTTAATAGTATACAAAGGGGCTGGTGGGTGCAGCTTCCAAGAGGTGTCCTTAATGGAAGAAAGTATGATCTTTTATGCCAATTCCCATTGTCTGAATACAGATTTGAAGGCTGGGACTCAAGCAGTCAGGTTGGCACATGAGGTTAAAGTAGTGTACTGATGCTAATGGAACAGGAAGCTGGAAGATTAGGGAGCACTGAGGCAGACCTGGGCAGCTTACCTTTGGACTTTGCTTATAAAAGAGAGAATTAAACTTCCATCGAGGTATCTATTTCCTTGGGTTTCATGCCATTTGCAACCTAATTTAACCTTATGAAGCAGGCGCTATGGCAGGCTAGCAAGGAAATGAAAATACAGACAGTGACTTTCCTGGTGTCCTTGAGTCAGGTGGGTACAGATTCTCCCTACTTAGAATATTTTTCATATACTGTCCTTAAACTAGAATGAAACTTGATAAGACAACAGTTTACTAATGATCGGAATGCATTCTGGTAACCATACTGCAGGTAACAAAACCTCTGTTCCTGAAAAATCCTGGGAGAGTTACCTACCCCTGAGTCTGGTCTTTGTACAGCTGTCCCTTGGGAAGCCCGTTTGTGACAGGAGCCATCACTTCTATCACCTCACCCCTGATGTTACCTGGCCCCGGGGAGTCACAAACTACCCTGACTGTACTCAAGATGACTTTGTGAAAAGAAGCCCAGAGGACATAGAACAACAGGATTCAATATTCGCTTTGGTAACAGTGGTACAGAATGGATTGGAGAGGCAGGTTGTCACACTGGGAGCACGGAGAAAAATTAGGAGGGCACTGAAATCATCCAGAGGACAAGTGACAAGAGCTGGAGCTAAGGCACTGCCAATAAGAATGCCAGGGAAGCAACAGTTTCATTATAATTGCTGTGGGCATGGGATTTCATGGGACTATTCACAGAGGTAAAAGAGTGGAATATTACCAATAAAGTCACGCTTCAAGTGGGCAGAAGAGTGAGAGCCCGCAGTATAAATGGGGAAGATATAACCATCAAGATAGGAGGAAGAAAAAGAGAGACAGGCATCGCAGAACAGAGTGTGTGTGTTTTTCTAATGTTTATTTATTTTTGAGAAAGTGCAGGTGGAAGAAGGGCAGAGAGGATCCAAAGCAGGCTCTGCACTGACAGCAGTGAGCCCAATAAGGCCATCAAATTCATGAACTGGAAGATCATGACCTGAGCCAAAGTGGGATGCTCAATCGACCAAGCCACCCAGGTGCCCCCCGAGTGTGTTTTTAAAGAGAGGGTGGTAAACAGAGTAAAAAGGACTAAAGAGATGAAGAAGGAGAAGGGAGGAAATGTATCTGTTGGCCACAGCAACATGGGGTGGTCATGGGGAGCTCTATCCTGAGCAGATCTGGTGGACTGAGGGATGTGGAAGGCAGATTGCAGTTGACTGAGGAGCTAAGCTTCTCCTCTATCTTAAAGTAATGGAAGGCATGAGGTAAAGTGCTATTTCTAAATGGTTTCTAAATATAGAAACTGTTGGAACACAGATATCAGATGAAGGTAATTCTTACAAGAAGCTTGGTTTGATAACATGGAACATTCCAAGTCATACTTATGTTACCTTTGGCATACTGGCAATGGTATAAATACAAAAACTTTAGCATCATGACTGCCTTCAATTGTTTTGGACACCTTGACTACTGCCCAGTTGGGCCAAAATCAATGAAGAAATTATGCACATGGGTGTGATAGCTATATACCAAATGTTCATTGCCCATACCAAGAGATAGTAATGAAGTTATGCTAATTAGGTCATGTTTATATTTCCATTATCATAGCTAACTACCTGTTTTATTTGATGGTATGCCTTATTAGGTATCACTAGGGCACTTGTTTCTCAGCATATTTTAAACATCTCAAATGCTTTCTCTATATTTTGGATGTCCTTACCAGCCAAGGTTTTGCTTTTATTAGAAAGCAATAGGTAAATTAAACATGACATGCCAATTATCAAATTACTCCCTCCCTTTGCTATTTTACTGTGAAATATGGTCATAGGCTGGTCAAATTTTAGTGTCAGAAGTGAAAAAAATTATAAATATTATTTAGGTGAGCAGTTTTCACCTCAGGAGTGGGAAGAAGATCTCAATGGAATGTGCGAATTTAATTCCAGTTACAAGACAAAACTGAATGTCACTACCTAATGCATTTCTGTAAAACTATTGCATTTTTTTCCCTTAAAACTGTTCATATGTGGCCACTATGACAACAGGATCCCTACAAAATTGTGTTTCTCAGAAAAAAAAGTAGACATTTGGCTTCCATCATGGAAGTTTGAAAGAATGATTGATGGTTTGTAAGAAAATTAGGGCAATATCTGCATTTTATGAATAAGAGAGAACAAAGTCCTTACAGGACAAAGGACTGTCATAGAATTGCCAAGTGTGGAAAAGGCAAAATTAGAACTAGAATTCTAGCCTCTTGCTTCTTCCTACTGATGTCCAATCCACCCCATGTAGCCCAAGCTGGAAAGATAGGTGATGGTTATTTTTAAAAAAAATTTTCAATGTTTATTTATTTTTGAGAGACACAGAGAAACAGAGCTTGAGTGAGAGAAAGACAGAGAGAAAGGGAGACACAGAATCTGAAGCAGGCTCCAAGCTCTGAGCTGTCAGCACAGAGCCCGACCCAGGGCTCCAACTCACAGACTGTGAGATCATGACCTGAGCTGAAGTCAGACACTTAACCAACTGAGCCACCCTGGCATCTCAATGATGGTTACTCTTATGTGTGAACTTGCATGGGCTAAGGGATGCCCAGGGGGCTGATTTAACATCACTCCTGGATGTGTCTGTGTGGGTGTCTCAGGAAGAGATCAGCATTTAAATCTCTAGATGGAGTAAACAAGACTGCCCTCACCAATGTGGGTGAGCAGTATCAAATCCGCTGAGGGCCTGAATTGAACATAAAGCAGAGGGAGGGTGGGTTTGCTCTCTTTTTACGTGAGCTGGGAGGTTAATCTGTTGCCCTTGGACAGATGCGTTCTTAGTTCTCAGATCTTGGGACTCAGGAACTTATACCATTGGCTTCCTGGTTCTTGAACCTTTGAATTCAGACTGAATTACTCCACTGGCTTTCCTGGGTCTGTAGTTTGTAGATGCCAGATCGTGGAACTTCTCAGCTTCCATAATTGTGTGGACCAATCCCTATGATAAATCAACTCTTTTATATGTGTCTATATAATCTTATTGGTTCTGCTTCTCTGGACAACCCTGACCAACACAGCAGCTCCGCTCTGGGGTCACACAGACCTCACTCTGAAAGATTCACCCTATCCCTCATTTGTCTCATCAGAAGAATGGAATCACAGTAGTCACTACTGTACTGAGATTGTTTTGATGGTTAAATGAAAAAATACGTAAGATGTTCCCACCTAGGGCTTAGCACATGGTGATTATCCATAAAGCATCAGCTACCTTCAATAATGCAGACTTAAAAAAAATAATGCAGACTTAGAGCCTTGCTGGGCATATCCCAATCTTAGGAATAGAGGTCTAGAATCCCTATAAATATACTGAAATGTAGCCAGTGTTCACCAGATTCCAATCGGTTTGGTCTTCAGACACTTTGCTGGTGGTCACTTTCAATTTAGACCCAGTTATCCCATATTCAAACACCAAAGGTATGTGAGAAAAATAGTACAGATGTTGTTTTCTACATATGTGTATCTAAGTGAACTGATCAGTGTAAAAACAGTGTATGAGATGTCGTGACTTAATTGAGGCCAAACCTCTGAAGCTGAGCAGAGAAATAAGCAATACTGCATTGTGCTTCTGTCCCGTTATCTGAATGCTTTGGGCAAATTACTCAGCCTTTGTGTGCTTCTGTTTGCTCATCTATAAAATGGGGATAAAAGAGGACCCACTTTCTTGGTTGTGAGGATAAAATGAAATGCTGCAAGGGCACCTGGGTGGTTCAATTGGTTGAGTGCCGGATTCTTGATTTCAGCCCAGTTCATGATCTCACGGTTCATGGGTTTGAGCCCCGTGTCAGGCTCTGTGTTGACATCATGGACCTTGCTTGGCAGTCTCTCTCTCCCTTTCTCTGTCCCTTCTGCTGCTTGTTCTTTCTCTTTCTCTCTTAAAATAAATAAACATTTTTTAAAAAAAGACACACAAAGTGCTTAGCCAGAGTTCACCCTAAGTCCTCAATTACCGGGCCACTGGCATTATTTCTACCTCTTCTGTTATCCCTATCATCTCATTGTGGAGCTTGGTTCAAATTGGAAATGATATACAAACGCCACCTGTAACTCACAGAGCTGTGAATATGTATTAACAGCATTAGGCAGGCTGAAAGGAGGCCCATTTGTCCTCTGCTGCAGCCTATCCACTTTGCGGCTAAGCAGGTGGGATGAAATGGGGAGGAGAAACCCTTCAACCCAGGTTCCCTGGGCCAGTGAGTTCACAGCTTAGATAACTCATGGGAATAGAGGAAGACATGGTCTCTCCTCACTGTAATATCCTACCCTCTCTGCTCTCAACCCTTCCTCGACTGCAGATAAGAGCTTTCCTGATGTCTGATTGTGTGTAAGGAGCTCCTTTCTGGTTCTGGGTGCCTGTGCTGATGATGCTGAAAATGATGGGAAGTCAGTCAGATGTGGGAAGCAACAGTACAACCTGTATTGTGCACGTGGATCACAAGGTGAACTTGAGGGGTGCAAGCCCCCAATCTCTGGACTCAGCCAGCCCAGCACAGTACTCTGCCTCTTTCTCAGCACCAGCCCAGGTGATCCTATGAAGGATCATCCTGAACTGCACAGTGAGAAAAATGGTTCTAACTCATGCTCACATCAATAGTCTGTTACTTTGAAACTTGTTGCTTAGGTAAGAAAATATTGGCTCTGGCACACAGGGACTGCTTGTGCTCAATCTATGTTAGCGCACCACCCATCCTCCCACCACCAAGTCATTTCCTGAGATAGGCTTTAATATCAAGAAGCACTTTTAAAATCTGCTTAAAAAGGCACATTAGCTTTTTAGCCAAAGGAAGAAATAGAAAAATGCATAGCATTGGAGAAAAAGGATACAATTAAAAAAAATTTTTTAAATCATGATCTTAAGATGCCAAACTTACTCATTTGGTTAATGGAAGAAAAGAAGGGATTTATCTAAAACCTATTGGTCAATTGAAAAAGACTTGGATTTAGAATTGATTGCTGCTATGTGGACCAAATTCTCGAAGGATAGAGGTGATATGGTATAACAGAGAGAACACAGATATTTCTAGTAGAAGACTTGCATCTGAATACTGGTTCCATTAATCCAGTCATAGGACCTTAACCTCTTGGCTTCCCAATGGGAATAAGGGTGTGGTAAACATTTGTGATAATATATATCACTTGCTTAGCCCAGCTATTAGTGGTATTCATGATCATTGCTATTGTCATTTATCTTGTCTTTCCTTTGATCAGTAAGGTGGGATACATAATGGTATTATTATGTTAGATTCTTAAATTAGATTATTACTAGGCTACGCATTTAGTGCTTATGATGTGCTTATTCTAAGCACTTTACATACGTTAATTCACTTAATCCTCACAACAACCTTATGAAGTTCTCCTTCTCCCTATTTTACAGATGAGGAAACTGAGGCTCAGAGCTATTGAGTTCATTACTCAAGATCACACAGCTATAAGGGATAGAACTGGACTGTTATATGTGAAGAGCTCCATTCAGTACCTGGCTCATGGCAGAGTCTCAATAAAAAACAATTTTCATGGTACTGTGTAGAGAGAATACCTTTGCTAAGGGACTGCCTTGGGAGTATGAGAATCATGGCTAGGTAGAAAGTCCACAATGGTCAGCAAGTTAGTACCGATGGAAGTTCATTCTTTCATGGATGATGTGTTTGGTGTTGCTCTGACTAACAAAAAGAGATACCTCTAAGCTACAAGCTGCAAATAAGGATGGACATGGAGTTAAAAAGGGATTGGGTCAAATTCATTCCATGTGGTTCCCCAATAAATAATACTTGTCTACAAAGAAACTTCTACACTGAAACTGTTATACTAAAATTTCCCCTTTCAGTCCTGAGAATATGATCATGCTGCAAAAGAGCAGCTCTTTAGATGGGATGGGGGAAAAATCCTCTCTTGTAAGTTATATTTTGATGGGCCAGGATTAGACACAATAAAGGCAGTGATATTTAAGTTGATCGGGACAGATGTTTAACATATTTTATGTAAGAATTGTAGACACAGTCAACTGCCAAAACAGACTGTTTCCTGAAACATTGGACAGATGGAAGCAAGAAGATGTACTCCTGAGGAGTCTGAACTCCTCAAAGTGACCCTAATTTAAAAAAAAAATCGTTTTGATCAAAGTACTTCAGTTATTTCAATTCCTTTGTTTCTGTACTTTGTTTACCTTTTCATGGCTACAAAGGTATGTGGGATATAAAATTTCTGTTTCTCCTCTGTGTGTGTGTGTGTGTGTGTGTGTGTGTGTGTGTGTGTGTGTTACACATGTGTGAGTAGCCCTGGTTTCAAAAGCATACTTTGTTTTCTTTTCCTTCTGTCACTCACTGTGGGAAAACGCAATCTGCAGCACACATTGTTGGTTCTCTCCCCAGCATGTGCTCTCCCATGCTCTTCCCAGCAGCCCCTGATTTCCATGGGGGTATCTGGGGTCTCAGTAATGTTGACTTCATGCCCATCTCCATATCTTGTCACTGCTCTGCCAGAAAGTCCTTTCTTATTCAGAGTAAAAAGGCAAAGTGCTTCCATTGGGCTCAAGGCTCTGCGGAGAATGGCGCTGACTACCCCAACCTCATCTCCAACAGCTCTCCCTGCCCCCTCTCTGCTCCTTGTCACTGCATCCCTTGCTCTTCCTTAAATATGACAGGCAGAGTCCCGCTCCCATGCCTTCTCTAACTCTGATCTGTTGGAGAACATCTCACTGGAAAAGACAAGCTAAGACCGACCTTGGCTGAGTTTAATAGTTTTCTCCAAACCCCTCACTGTTGCTCAAAGAAAAAAAATTTGCCAATAAAATCGGATGAATTTTAAGCATTCACCATTAAATGTTGCAAGAGGAGTTTGCACCAACATTCTGCCCTGGTAAGAATTTAAGAGGATGTGTAGGAAGTCTTTCTTGTGTTCATAAAGAACAATGTGTAATTCAATTGCGGAGAGAAGGCTTTGTTGAAAGCAAATGAAAGTTATTTTTCTGGGTGGGGTTTCGATCTTGCTGCATTTACACAGCATTGGCTAGTCTGCTGATACTCACTTAATGAAACTTAAAAATAAAAACATCTGGAAAGCGTGCCAACCGATGCCTGCTTCACCAATTCAGCTTTCTGGCTTGCCTCAAGTCATTTTAATAAATTATGTTAACTCTACCAGGGTCTTGAAGGAATTCATGTTCTATAATCTGGCCCTCTACACTGCTATAAGATTTTTGGAAATCGGCCCGTGAGTTTAATGAAATACTTGAAATAATACTTTAGGAGACTTAAATCTTGATAATTATGTAAGGAGTTGTACTTTAGGTATATTATATGTTTCTAAAATGATGCATTTTGCCTAGAATTCTGATTGTTGCACATTAAAGATGCTGTGGTTACCATGATCAAATTTAAACAGACAGATGACCCAAAATGAAATTCATGCAACTAACAGTAGAGAGATACGGTGCTACCACTCTCTTGAGTTTGCCTTCTAATGACTCTGTTTAATTTCCTGTTTTAAAGAAAGAACTTGAATGGAATTTCTTCTTAGGGATTGTTTGGTTTAAACCTGATCCTCCCAAATGCTAAATCCCTCCTAAATCCCTCCTTTGAGGATTTGGACTCAGACTCACCTGAAGGTATCATTTCAGTTCTTGGACGAGAGACACACTTTTCATCATTCCAGAGCAATCTGAGAAAGTCCTCCACCACAAATGGCACCAGCAACTGTACAAAGCTCACTTTGTTCTGTGGGAAATAAAAATGGATCTTTAACAGCGCATCCTTGGGCTAGAAGAGGAAGAGCCTCCACTTGGACACTACTGCAAGTCAGAATCATTACTGTTCATAACAATAGCCACCATTGCCACTTATGCACGTGGTGTTCAGTGTCTGTCTTGTTTCATTCAAGTATCACAATATCTGCATTTTCTAGCAACTCCAATACGGACTTTTTGCTATTAAACTTGGCTAGGAACATGAGTAGTTAGACCAGAGTCTAAGATCAAGGCCTTCATACTTCTCTGGCTATGGGCAGTTAGTGGACCAAAAGTCCTCCCAGTCTATCCAACCAAGCTCACCCACTTTCCAGTAGAAAGATACTTCCGTGATAATATGAAGGGTCAGTGTCTAAGCAAATTATGCTGGGATTATGTATATATTGGGTTTAGCAATACCAGGATGAATTGCTTTGAACCACATCACGAAAGATACATGCGAGTCAAATTAATGGAAAGTTGTATGCTAGATACATTGCTCATACAATTAGTAATTTCTATATATTGTCAAGTTCAGCAAACGAGTCCACAAACTCAATCACTGGGAGGTTTAAACAAAAGGAATTTAAGATTAAAAAAGACACACAATGCAGAGAGTATGAAAATTATAGTCAAGTAAGATAACACACTGCAATATATTCTACCCACAAGGCTCAGGGATTCCAGTCCTTAGATAGAGGCTATACACACAGTAAGAGCTTCATAGTTCCCTGAAACCTTAACAGACAGAAAGCTTTCTTAGCAGAACTCACAAATGAAAGCCAGAGTAATCTAGTTCTTATGAATGAATATCAAGTTTTTTTTTAAACTCTGAATAATTCATTTCTTAGGTTACTAGGAAGTAGTCCTTAATTATGCATTAAAATAAAAGTCCATGGAATTACAATCATTCACCCAGAAGCTCCAAAAGAAATAACACATATTTAAAAATTTTTGGCTTTTTGAGACAATTGCAGATTTACATTCGCTTGTAAGAAATTATACAGAGAGATCTAGTGTGCCCTTTACCTAGTTTACCCCAATGGTAATATCTTGTAAACTACAGTAGTATCACAACCACAACATTGACACCAATACAATCTAGATACAGAACATTTCCAACAACACAAGAATCTCTCATGTTGTCTTTCTATAGACAGACGCCACTTACTTCCCATTCTCACTCTCTTTATAATTCCAGGCAACCATAATCTGGTATCTATTTCTATAATTTTTTCATTTCAAGAACGTTGTATCAATGGGATGATTCAGTCCTACTGGGAAACTGCCAAATTGCTTTCCAGAATGATCGAACCATTTTATTTTCTTTCCAGAAATGCATGAGTGATCCAGTTTCTTTACATCATCTCGAGCATTTAATGTGATCTCTATTTTTTATTTTAGCCATTCTGATAGGTGTGGAGTGATGTCTTATTGCAGTTTCAGTTTGCATTTCCCTAATGGCTGATGATGTTAAACCTGTGATGTGTTTACTTGCCATCAGTATATCCTCTTTAGGGAAATATCTTTTTATGTTTTTTGCTCATTTTCTAGTTGGCTTATTTTTTTTTCTTTTTCTTTTTCTTATTTTTTTTTACATGTGAGCTTGAGAATTCTTTTGGAGTCTAGATACTAGTCCTTTGTTGGATATGTGTTTTTCTCAGTTTATTGCTTATCTTTTCATCCCCTTGCAAGATATTTTGCTGAGCACAAGTTTTTAATTTGGATGAAATCCAACATATGTAGTTTTTCCTCTTTTAAGGATCATACTTTTTGATGTCAAGTCTAAGGATGCTTTGTCTACTCCCAGATACCAAAAATGTCCTACTATTTTTAAAATTGTTTTATGTTTTTTACATTTAATTCTGTGGTCCACCTTGCATTTGTTTTTGTATAAGATGTGAAGTTTATTTGGAAGTTCAGGTTTCCTGCCTACAGATATCCACGTCCTTCAGCACATTTGCTGAAAAGTCTCTCTTTTCTCCATTGAATTATTATTGTTATTTAAAAAATATTTATTTATTTTGTGTGAAAGAGGAAGACTTGAGCAGGGAAGGGGTGGAGAGAGAGAGATACACACAGAGTATCCCAAGCATGCTCTGCACTGCCAGCATAGAGCCTGATGTGGGGCTTGAACCCACAAACCATGGGATCAGGACCTGAGCCAAGACCAAGAGCTGGATGCTCAACCAGTTGAGCTATCTAGGGATCCCTCCATTGAATTATTTGTATACCTCTGTCAACATTAGAGGGACATATTTATATGGATCTATTTCTAGGGTCTGTGTTTGGTTCCACTGATCTATGGGTCTATCCCTCTGCCAATACCACATAGTCTTGATTACTGTAGATATATAACATGTTCTGAAAATGAGTAAACTGATTCCTCCCACTTCCTCTTTTTCAAAATTATTTTGGTGATTTTTAGTTTCTATATCTTTCCATATAAGTTTTGGAATAATCTTGCCTATATCTACAAACAATATTCTGAAGTTTTTATAGAAATTTCATGAAACCTGTATAAAATTGGGGAATGGGGGGCCTGGGTGGCTCAGTCTGTTCAGTGTCTGACTTCAGCTCAGGTCATGATCTCACGGTTCTTGGGTTTGAGCCCCATATTGGGCTCTGTGCTTACAACTCGGAGGCTGGAACCTGCTTCAGATTCTGTGTCTCCCTCTCTCTGCCCCTCCCCTGCTCATGCTCTGTCTCTCAAAAGTAAATAAAAATGTTTAAAAAAAAAGGGCAAAGAAATGACAACTTGACTGTTGAGTCTTCCAGTCCAGAACACACTGTCTTTCTATTGATTAAGATCCTCTTTGATTTCTTTGACCAGCATTGTGTGCTTATCAGCATAAAAGTTCTGTACATACTTTATACAATATTTTTATTTTTTGAGGGATTTTAATGGCATTATGTTTTATTTATTTTTTAAAATGTTTGTTTATTTTGAGAGAGAGAGCATGAGCAGAGGAGAAGTTGAGAGAGAAAGAGAGAGGGAGAGAGAGAATCCTAAGCAGGCTCCACTGCACTGTCAGTGCAGAGCCTGATACGGGGCTTGAACTCATGAACCATGAGATCATGACCTGAGCTGAAATCAAGAGTTATACACTTGACTGACTGAGCCAACCAAGGCACTCCAACATTATATTTTAAAATTCAGTGTGTATGTGTTCATTGTTACTACAAAGAACTAGAATTAATTTTTATGTTTATTTTGTACCCTGTAACCTTGATGAACCCACTTATTAATTTTATAAGGTTTTTTTTGGTAGATTCCTTGAGATTTTCTATGAGACAATCATGTCACCTGTAAAGAGAGACAGTTGTATTTCCTCTTTCTGATTTGTATTCCTTTTCTTTCATTATTTCACTGGCTGGAATTATCGCACTATAGTAACTGAAAGTGGTAAGAATGAGAATCCTTCCCTTGTTCCTGATCTTAGGAACAACATATTCAGTCTTTTGCTATTAAATAAAATGCCACCTATAGGTTCTTTGTTGATGTTCTTTGCTGAGTTGAAGAAGTTCCATTTCTATTTCTCTGAGTGTTTTTCTCATGGTAGGTATTGAATTTTGTCAATATCTTTTCTGCATCAATTGATATGTTCATGATTTTCTTCTTTAGCCTGTTAATATCCTAGATTATAATGAGTGGCTTTTGAAAACTGAACCAACCTTGCATCCTGGGAATAAGCTCCACTTGGTCATGTTATATAGTTTTGGAAGTTTTTACATTACAAATGTGAATAACAATTTTTTTTTTACAGCCACTGAAATGATTCTTTTTATACTGAGTTTAGTTTGTGCCTTTTGAAGAACTGGTCCATTTCATCCAAGTTGTTATATTTGTGTATAGGGTTGTTTATACTATTCACTTGTTATTGTTTTGAGGTCTGCAGAGTCCATAGTGATGGCCTTATGTCATTCCTGATAATGAGAATTCATGTCTTCTCTCTTTTTCCTTGTCACTATTGCTCAAGTTTTGTCAATTCTATTAATCCTTTAAGAAAAAATAGCTCTTTTTCCCTAGATTTTTCTCCAATAATTGTTTTTCTGTTTTTAATTTCATTGATCCCTGCTCCTATCTTTTTGTTTCCTTCTTCTCCCTTTGGGCTAAATTTTTTTTCTTTTTCTAGGATCTTGAGGTGGTAATTTAGATTCTTTATATAAGATTTTCCCTCTTTATGTATATTCACTACTATAAATTTACCTCTCAGCACTGCTATAGCTGTGTCTAACAAATTTTGATATGTTGTGTTTTTATTTTCATTTAGTCCTATGTTTTTTCAAATTTCTCTTGAAACTTCTTCTTTGACCTATGAATTATTTAAAACTATGTTCTGTATTTTCCGAGTTTTGGTGATTTTCCTGTAACTTTCTTTTATTTATTTCTAGGTTGATTCCATTGTGGTCATAGATCATGCTTTGCATGACTTCAATTCTTTAAATTATTTGGTATTTGATTTACGGTCTAAGATACACTACTTCTTGGTATATGTTCTGTGGGCCCTTGAAAGAATGTGTATTCTGCTGTTATTGGATAGAGTGTTCTATAACTGTTGATTAGATGCTGCTGGGTGATGGTACTGTTGAGTTCTTCCATATTCTTAGCGATTTTCTGCCAGGTTGTCCAATTAAATAATGAGAGACAGATGCTGAAGTCTTGAAATTTAATTTTACATATGTCTATTTCTCCTTCAGTTCTATTGGTTTCTGGCTTTCCATATTTTGTAGCTCTGTCGTTTGATGCATAACAAACCTAGTATTACTCTGTCTTCAGGGTGGTTTGACCCTTTTTTCTTGAACTTTAGTAATTTTCTTTGAAGTCCACATTATTCATTTTTTTTGTCCCTGCAAAGCTAGTCTTTTAATACATATGTATATATTTTTACATAATTGTATATAATATACTACATCTAATATTTTATATAGATATAATTTACATTTAATGTAATTATTTACATATTAGGGCTTAATTCTGCCATTAAAAGTTTTGTTTTCTGCCATTTCTGTTTTTCACGGCTCCATTTTCTATTTTTAGCTTCTATAAGTTACTCTTAACATTTTCTTAAATTTCCCTTTTATTTTAATAGATATTTTAATTTGTTGCTCTAGATCTTACACTATATACATACATAACTCCTCCATCTACTGGTGCTATCATTTTACCAGTTTAAGTGAAGTGTGGAACATTTATCTCCCTTTATATTTATTAGCCTTCTTTGCTTATAATATGATCATTTTAAAATAGTTCCTCTCTATATACTTAGAACTACAGGAGACAGCATTATAATTTTTTTGCTTTCATTATCAAATATAACTTAGGAAACTCAAAAGGAGAAGGCAAGTCTATTGTATTTACCCATATTTTTGTTTATAGTCTTTCTTCTTTTCTGATATTCTGAGTTTTTTAATTTATCATTTTCTTTCTATTGGGAGAATTTCTATTGCTCTTCTAGGGAAAAATCCTCTTTGTTTTCCTAAGAGAATGATCTTGAAGTCCCTGTATTACTGAAATATAAAATTATGAGTTGACCATTTTTTTCTTTTAGTACTTGAAAAATGATGTTCCACATCTTGCCTCCATGGTTCCTGATGAGAAATATTCACTGTCAGCCAGATGGGTTTTCCCCCAGAGGTGTCATTTCTCTCTTGCTGGTACCATGATTATTTCTTTATGTTTAGTTTGCAGAAGTTTGACCATGATGTGTCTTGTAGATTTGGGCTTTATCTCCTTTGGAGTTTGCTTTGGTTATTGAGTCTGAAGATTTATTTGCCAATCTGGGAACTTTACAATCATTAATTCTTCAAGTACTTCTTAGTTCTGGCTTTTTTCTCCTTCTATCTAGGATTTCAAGAGCACAAATGTTATAGTAACACAGATTCCTGAGGCTCTCTTCATGTGTTTTTAGTCCATTGCTTTCTTTGTTGCTTAGACTGGGTAATTATTATTATTCTTTCAGTTCAATGATTCTTTCCTGTGTTCACTCTATTCTGCTACTGAACTCATTCACCAAGGTTTATAATTTTTATTATTATATTTTTCAGTTCTAAAATTTTCATTTGGTTCTTCTTTTAGCTGAGATGTTCTACTTTTTTTATTTATTTTGATTCTTTTTATGATTGTTCTTCTTTCATTTGGTTCTTCTACTTATTAGCTGAGATGTTCTACTTTTTTATTTATTTTGATTCTGTTTAAGATTGTTCACTGAACCAGTTTTATGATGAATTCTTTAAATTATTTTTCTTTAAGTTTTTTAAATGTTTATTTATCTATTTTGAGAAAGAGAGAGAGAGAGAGAGAGAGAGAGAGAGAGAGAGAGATCAAGAGCAAGCATGAGTGGGAAGGGGCAGAGAGAGGGAGATAGAGAATCCCAAGCAGGCTCCAGGTTCAGTGTTGAACCCAATGTAGGGCTCAATCCCATGACTGTAAGATCAAGAGTCTGATGCTTATCCAACCAAGCCACCCAGGTGCCCCCTGTTTTTAATTTTAATTCTAGTATAGTTAACATACAGAGCTATATTAGTTTCAGGTATACAATAGAGTGCTTCAGCAATTCTCTACATTACTCAGTGTTCACCATGATGAGTGTACCCTTTAATCCCCTTCATCTATTTCACCCATCCCTCACCCACCTCTCCTCTGGCAACCATCAGTTTGTTCTCAATAGTTAAGAATCTGTTTCTCTATTTGCCTCTCTCTCTTTCTCTTTGCCCTTTACTCATTTGTTTTGCTTTTTAAATTACACATGAGTGAAATCATTTGGTAGTTGTCTTTCTCCTGACTTATTTCACGTACCATTATACTATCTAGCTCCATCCACATTGTTTTACATGGAAAGCTTTCATTCTTTTTCATTGCTGAATAATATTCCACTACATATATAATCTACATTTTTATCCAGTTACCTCTCAGTGAACACTTGGGCTGCTTTCATCATGTGGCTACTGCAAACAGTGCTGCAATTAACATAGGGGTGCATGTATCCTTCTGAATTAGGGCTTTTATATTTTTTGGGTAAATATCCAGTAGTGTGATTACTGGTTGGATCATAGGGTAGTTCCATTTTTTACTTTTGGAGGAAGCTCCATACTATTTTACAAAGTGGTTGCATCTGTTTGCATTCCCCCCAAGAATGCATGAGGGTTTCTTTTTCTCCACATTGTTGCCAACATTATTATATTGTTTCTTATGTTTTTTATTTTAGCCATTCTGGGGTGATATCTCATTATAGTTTCAATTTGCATTTCCTTGATGATGATGATGTTGAACATCTTTTCATGTGTCTGTTGGTCATCTGTAAATCTTTTTTTGTAGAAATGTCTATTCATATCTTCTGTTCATTTTTTAATTGGATTTTCGTTTGCTTTAAATTCTTTATCAGATGATTTTAACACTTCTGCCATCTTGGTTTTCAGACATGTTGTCCTTTTTCATTGTTTAAAATGTTTCTGGTTCTTGGTTTGATGATAAGTTTATGATTAAAGGTGGTTATCTGGTCATTACGAGACTCTAGAATTTATTTAGACTTCCTGTTTTAGCTGACTTCCTCTGACACTACAGCACCTCCCTTCTCCTCACACAAAGCCTTCAAGATTCATCCATATTATTTGCATGTACCAATAGTTCATTCCTTTTTTAAAAAAGTTTATTTATTTATTTTGAGAGGAACAGAGACAGCGTGAGTTGGAGAGGAGAGGAGAGAGAGGGAAACAGAGAATCCCATGCAGTCTCCACCCTGTCAGCATGTTAGCTTGAACCCACGAAATTGTGAGATCATGATTTGAGCAGAAACCAAGAGTCTGATGTTTAACTTACAAGCCACCTCGGTGCCCCAGTTCATTTTTTAAAAAATTATGGAATAATATTCCATTATATGTATATGCCACAGTTTGTTTATCTACTCAACTGTTGAAGGACACTTAAGTTGCTTCCAGGTTTTGGTGATTATGAACAGAGCTGCTATAAACATTCATATTCAGATTTTCGTGTAAATTATGTTTTCATTTCTCTTAGGTAGGAGTTAGTAAATATTTTCTATGAAGGGCCAGACAATAAATATTTTAGGCTTTGTGCACTATATACAACCTGATGTTTTTACTCTGTTTCATATTCCTTTTTTAAAGAATCTTTAGATACAGAAACATTTTGCATAGCACTCAAAACAAAAACAGCTTGTAGGCTGGATATGGCCCATAATTTTTTGACTCCGTATTAAGGTAAATATCATTTAATTTATATATTGTGATTTAGACTATATCACTTTACAAAGGTTTTAAGTTATTGTTTTAGTGATTAGAGTACATTCATACTTAATGTCACATAATTTATTTACAAGTAATACTTACCATTTTGAGGGCAATGTAGAGAACTTATTACAGGTAGGTCTCATTATATTTTTCTCTTCACATTCCAGTTGTCATATGTCATATTGTCATACATTAAAAACTCCATTTACAATGTTAAAATTTTAGCTTTCAGTCATCAAATATTTTAAGGAATTCAACTGAGAGTTCTTCATGTTTATCCAGATATTCACTATTTCTGTTGCTTTCCCTCCATTCCTGAAGTTCCAATTTTTCCTTCTGGTGTCGTTTCCCTTCTGTTTAAGTATTTCCTTTCGCAATTTTTTTTTAGAGCAGCTCTGCTGACAATGGATTCTTTAGTTGTTCTTTACTAAGAATATCTTTAATTTATCCTCACTGCTAAAGGATTTTTATACTGGATATAGAATTCTGGGTTAACAGTTCTTTATTTTCAGGGCCTCAGAAATGTTGTGTTACTCTCTTCAAGCATCTGTGGTATTCTAATGAGTAATGTGCAGTCACTTGGCTCATTGTTTCCCTGTAGGTAATGTATTGTTTTCCTCTGGCTGCTTTCAGTAAATTTCCATTGAAAAATAATTCTCTTTAACGCAGTACTTTGGTAATGTTTGGTCTTGACTTTCTTTGGACTTACCCAGTTTGCAGCTGGTCACACTTCTGGGATCTGTAGATAAATGTCTTTTTTTAAATAGGCATATATTTTTTGAAATTTATATCCAAGTTAGTTGGCATATAGTGCAATAATGGTCTCAGGAGTAGAATCCAGTGATCCATCCCCTATAACACCCTATGTTCATCCCAACAAGTGTCTTCCTTAATGCCCTTTATCCATTTTTAGCCCATCTGCCCGCTCACATCCCTTCTAGCAACCCTCTGTTTGTTCTCTACATTTAAAAGTCTCTTATGTTTTGTCCCCCTCCCTGTTTTTATATTATTTTTGCTTCCCTTCCCTTATGTTCATCTGTTTTGTATCTTAAATTCCACATATAAGTGAAATCATATGATATTTGTTCTTTCTCTGACTTATTTCACTTAGTATAATGCACTCTAGTTCCAACCATGCTGTTGCAAATGGCAAGATTTCATTCTTTTTGATCACCTAGTAATAATCCATTGAATTTATACCACATGTTTTTAATGCATTCATCAGTCGATGGACATTTGTGCTCCTTACATACTTTGGCTATTGTCAATAGCACTATAATGCTATAAACATTGGGTACCTGTACCCCTTCGACACAGCATACCTGTATCCTTTGGATAAATACCTAAGAGAGCAACTGCAGGGTTGTAGGGTAGCTCTACTTTTAATTTTTTGAGGAAGCCCCATACTCTTTTCCAGAATGGCTGCACCAGTTTGCATTCCCACCAGCAGTGCAAAAGAGATCTCCTTTCTCTGCATCCTCACCAACATCTGTTATTTCCTGTGTTAATTTTAGCCATTCTGACAGGTGTAAGGCTGTATCTCAATGTGGTTTTGATTTGTATTTCCCTGATGATGAGTAAGGTTGAGCATCTTTTCGTGTGTCTGTTAGCCACCTGGATGTCTTCTTTGGAGAAGTGTCTATTAATGTCTTTTACCTATTTCCTCACTGGATTTTTTTTTTTTTTTTTTTTTTTGGTTGTTGAGTCTGGTAAGTTCCTTATAGATTTTGGGCACTATTTATTTGATATGTCATTTGCAAATATTCTCTCCCATTTTGCCAGTTGCCTTTTAGTTTTGCTGATTGTCTCCTTAGCTGTGCAGAAGCTTTTTATCTTGATGAGGTCCCAATAGTTCATGTTTACTTTTGCTTCTCTTGCCTCTGGAGACATGTCAGATAAGAAGTTGCTGCTGCTGAGGTCAAAGAGGTTGTGGCCTGTTTTTTCCTCTAGGATTTTGATGGCTTCTGACTTACATTTAGATCTTTCATCCATTTTGAGTTTATTTTTGTGTATGGTGTAAGAAAGTGATCTAGGTTCATTCTTCTGCATTTCACTGTCCAGTTTTTCCAACACCATTTGCTGAAAGACTGTCTTTTTTCCACTGGATATTCTTTCCCTCTTGTCAAAGATTAGTTGGCCATATGTTTGTGGGTCCATTTATGGGTTCTCTGTTCTGTTCCAATGATCTATGTGTCCATTTTTGTGCCAGTACCATACTGTCTTAGTGATTACAGCTTTGTAATACAGCTTGAATTTCATTAATGTGATGCTTCCAGCTTTGATTTTCTTTTTCAGGATTGCTTTGGCTATTTTGGGTCTTTTCTGGTGCCGTACAAATGTTAGGATTGTTTGTTCTAAGCTATGAAGGATACTGGTGTTATTTTGATAGGGACTGCATTGAATATGTAGATTGCTTTGGGTGGTTGTAGATAAATGTCTTTTGCCAAACTTGGGAAGTTTTCAGCCATTGATTCTTCAAGTACTTATTCAGCATTTTATTCCTTCTCCTTGGACTCTGAGGTCATAAATGTTAGACCACTTGTTAGTGGTTCACATGTCCTTGGGGCTTTGTTAACTTAAAAAAATATTATCCCATTGTTCAAATTAGATAATTTCTACTGGCCTATTCAAGTACACTGACTCTTTCCTGTTATCTCCAATCTGCTTTTGATCCCATACAATGAGTTTTTAATTTTGGTTATTGAGATTTTTTAGTTCTAAAATTTGTTTGGTTCTTCTTAGTAGTTTCTATTTCTTTGCTGAGACATTCTGTTTTTCATTTATTTCAAGTGTGTTTGTGATTACTTGTTGGAACATTTATATAATAGCTGCTGTTAGGTCTTTGTCAGATAATTCCCATATATATGTCATTGTCATGTTGATGTCTGCTGATTGCCTTTTCCTTGCAGCTTGAGGTTTTTTCATTCTTTGTATATTCAGTAATTTGGAGTGTATTCTGAACATTTTGAATATTATATTATAAAAATCTGTGTCTTGTTTAAATCTGATGAAAATCGTTGATATTTTTATTTTAGCAGGCAATCAAACTGGTGAGGTTAAGACCATAAATTCCAAAATATGGGCACTGTTTCCAGTGTCATTTCAATTTTCAAGGTCTTCATAGTCCTATTAGGATTTGTCCTACTTGTGTGTCACTCAGTGATTAGTTTGGGACCTTGGCCATGGGCTATCTGTTAGCTCAATTCTCACAGTTGCTGGCTGGCTGATTAGAATCAGACTCCAGCATAGACAGTTCAGAATGAGCAACTTTAAGAGATGCTTTTTCAGGTTCCCTGCTGGATGTCTTTGGTACTTTTCACTTCCCTTGAACTCCTTTTTTTGGCCCTGTGGCCTGATAGTGGGACTTTAGTTACCTTTTCTGTTATGCATAACTCTGACTATACCCACATCTGGGCCCAAGTGCCAAGAGGATAGAGAAGGTACCAAATGCAATGGAGGGGTTGTCCCACTCTCTTGGATTACATCTCCACCTATAGGAGAGGAAGATTCCCTTCCCTCAGAGTTCTGGCTCCTGCCATCCTCTGTCACTACCACCATGGGATTGCTGAGGGGAAAGAGTAGGAGAGAACCAAGGGAAGGAGAAAAAGAAGGCAAAATGGAGGATTTCCACACTGTCTGTCAGTGTTAGAATTTCCCTGCTCCCTCTTCTCAGTCAGGACTATGCTTCTCCTGGAGTTCTGTGTGTACCTCTGTGCTCTCTTTGGGATTTTAGGGCGCACTGTGCTCAGGCCAGGGCATAATAGAAGAGAAAAAAAATGATAAACTCATAACCATTTTGGTAATACTTCAAATTCTAATCTTCCCCAATTCACCTCGACTAATTATGTTTCAGAGCCCTCAAACAACTGCTGTATGCCTTCTGTCCAGATTTTATAGTCACATTCAATGGGAGATACAGTCTAGAGTATGCTTATACCATGCTATCTGGAACAAGGACTTTAAAACATGTGTGTTCTTTTTTTTTTTTTAAATTCATTAACACTTATCATAAAAAGTCTCAGGTCACACTTTGAGAATCGCCAGTCAAAAGCAAAGTAGATCAATCTCCTATTTTCTCTAAGGTAAGAACAAATATATATATTTATCAGTCTTTTCATCATGACACAGGCATCATTAATTAAAAATGTGTGATTTGTAGTTTAAATTCCCTAGGCATCTCTGAAAAACTATTTACCTTGATGCTATGACTTTAGCTCTTGGTGGAAATGTGCTCAAGAGGGTGATTAAAAACAGACTTTGGTTTTTATCCAAAGTGGAGAAAAGGAAAAGTAATCTAAAATTTTCTTTGTTATCTTTTGCAATCTACTTTGGAAGACACTGTCCATTTTCTTCAACAATGTTTAAATAAAACATTCCTCTTTGAATTTCATGTAAAAAAAAGGTTCCTCACTTCTTATGAACTCACATACTTCTTATATGACTTGGGTTTTCTTTTTGTCCTGCCTTTTAGGAATATCAGAACCACATTTATACTCTTTAATGACACTGGCTCTCCTTAGCTAGGTTTCTTGGAACAACAGCTTTCCCCCTAATGTCTTACTATTTTATACTTACTTTATTGGTAGAGACAAAGTCATAACTGAGTAAGATGCAATGGGAAGATTATTAGTCTCCATTCTCCGTTTTCTCTGCCATTTCTTTTGTGCTTTGCTACCATGCTTTTTAAAAATAATGTATTTATTTTTTAAATTTACATCCAAGTTAGTCAGCATATAGTGCAACAATGATCTCAGGAGTAGAGTCCTTAATGCCCCTTACTTCTGTAGCCCATACCCCCTCCCACAATCCCTCTAGCAACCTTAAGAGTCTCTTATGTTTTGTTCTCCTCCCTGTTTTTATATTATTTTTGCTTCTCTTCTCTTATGTTCATCTGTTTTATATCTTAAAGTCCTCACAGGAGTGAAGTCATATGATATTTGTTGTTTCTCTGACTAATTTTGCTTAGCATAATACCGTCTAGTTTCATCCATGTAAGCTGCAAATGGCCAAATTTTATTCTTTTTGATTGCCAAGTAATACTCCATTGTGTGTGTGTGTGTGTGTGTGTATACATACATACATATATTGTGTGTGTGTATATATATGTATACATACATACACACACCACATCTTCTTTATACATTCATTCATTGATGGAAATTTGGGCTCTTTCCGTATTTTGCTATTGTTGATATATACAACATTAGCGTGCTATAAACAATGTTGCTATTTATTGCTATAAACATTGGGGTGCTTGTGCCCCTTCTAAACAGCACATCTGTATACCTTGAGTAAACACCTAGGAGTGCAATTGCTTGGTCGTAGAGAAGTTCTATTTTTAATTTTTTGAGGATTCTCCACTGTTGTCCAGAGTGGTTGCACCAGTTTGCATTCCTACCAGCAGTGCAAAAGAGAGCCTCTTTCTCTGCATCCTCACCAACATCTGTTGGTGGCTGAGTTGTTAATGATCACCATTCTGACAGGTGTGAGGTGGTATCTCATGTGGTTTTTATTTGTATTTTCCTGATGATAAGTGATGTTGAGCACTTTTTCATGCATTGGTTGGCCATCTTGGCATCTTCTTTGGAGAAGTGTCTATTCATGTCTTTTGCCCATTTCTTCAATGGATTATTTGTAGTTTGGGTGTTGAGTTTGCTATCATGCTCTTTTATAAAAATATAGTGTTGAACCTGGGTGATGAGTACATAGGATTTCATAATTTAATCATATCAATTCTGTATATTCCTGAAATTCTCCATAGTAAAAAAATTACAAGTTAAAAAATGAAATGATCGTAACAGTATGGTACTACTATAGGAATAAAAGGTAATAATTGAAATAGAATAGGTAGCCTGAAGCAGACCAAGCATATTGAATTCTGACATATATTTTGAAGATGTTACCATAAATCAGTGGGGAAACTTTTTAACAAATAGGTAATCTGATGGCAGTGAATTAGCTATTTGTAAAAAAAAAAAAAAAAGTTTACTGGATGCAAAACTTCCACCTCAATTCTGGGCATACTTAAGAGTTAAATGGAAAAAAAACTTAAACCATATCTAAACATTAAGTGATTACTGACTTTTCATTTGGGGAATAGCTTTTAAAAGTAAAAACAAAACAACAATCCCACAGTTAAAGATTATATCATATAAATATATTACACTTTATATTTTGCTGTAAAAATCACAAATTAATCCAACAACAAATGAGGGCTAATATTTGTCTCAAATAACTCTGGCAAAAGGTAAGTATTCTCTTTCAGTATTAAACTAGATTAATGAATAAGATGAGTAGTAAAATTTAAGCAGATAAACAGCCAAATATCTTGATAATTTACAATATAAGAAATAGCTAATAAACATGTAAAAGAAATACATTCTTCATTAATAAGCAATTTAGAGAAATCAGAAGTATTAGATATAATTCTTATTTATCTACTGAATGTGATAAACAGTTTTAGAGAGAATTTGTTGAAAGTCTTTTTTAATAATAAAGATTATTTTTAAGTTTATTTATTTATTTAGAGTGAGAGAAAGTGCAAGAGCATGAGTGGAGGAGGGGCAAAAAGAGAGGGAGAGAGAGAGAACCCACAGCAGGTTCTGTGCCCTGAGCACAGAGTCCCATCTGGGGCTTGAAACCACCAACCATGAAATCATGACCTGAGCCGAAGTTGGGTGCTCAATGGACTGAGTCACTCAGCTGCCCCAATGTTAAAGACTTAACAAAGCTATTTTTTCAAGAACCTTAAAGCTTTAAAATACTGCACATTTGGTCCAGTAAATTCACTTCCAGGAGTTATATCAAGGATATAATAATATGTATATGAATTATATATTATATAATCACATACATGAATTATGCATGTGAACATATGTGTAAAATTATGTGATACAGACTTTAAACCATCTATTATACAAATGCTCCAACAAGCAATTGCAAACACACTTGACACAAATAGAGTATCACAGCAGAGAAATAGAAGACACAAAGGAGAATCAAACAGAAACATGCACACATATAGATGTTTGCTGCTGCCTTAGAAAATAAGTAGGAAACAACATAATTCTCCAAAGTTATAATAATGGTTCAGTAAACAATAGCATATCCATATAAGAAATATTTTGTAGTCAATATGAAATGGTGTTTAGAAAATATTTCTCTTCAGGGACTGCGGGTATGGGAGAGATGGGTATAGAGTTTCCCTTTGGCATGATGAAAAAGATTGGAAAGAAATAGTGGTGATGATTATATACAACTATGACTGCACTTAATGCCACTGAATTGTATACTAAAAAATGGTTAAAGTGGTAAATTTTACGTTACATGTATTTCTCCACAATATAAAAAGGAATTATTTTGTGATGTAGGAAAATGCAGTAACAACTGATGCTATGTTAAAAATAAGGATTGTTGTATTCATATCA
This sequence comes from Suricata suricatta, assembly GCF_006229205.1. Taxonomy (NCBI): domain Eukaryota; kingdom Metazoa; phylum Chordata; class Mammalia; order Carnivora; family Herpestidae; genus Suricata; species Suricata suricatta. The sequence continues at coordinate 33,141,385 of NC_043711.1, forward strand.
TAGGGAATCCACTCCTATTCCTTTTTGCCATTACAAGTTACTAATTCACAACTGGTGATATAAGCCAGAAATAATAAAATAAGAATCTAAGGATGGCCATATGTAATATATAATCCTCATTTCATGGGAAGGCTTGTCTTTATTTTAAAATTATTAAGAACAATAAAAGCTGCAATTGATTTTAATGCATGTCCCTGAGAAGGAAATATTATTTTAGATTTTAGGTAGTCTCTAAATTAGGGATGGAGAGAAAATAATAATCATAGTATAATCCCAAATGTATGAAAGGAAAAATAAAATGGACTCCAAAATTAAACACACACAGGGATTTATTGAGAAGTTATTTGGCAGAAATCTCTGTAAGATGGGACAAAAGATGGCTGACAGTTCATTATGTATTTATTTTTGTATATGTGTTACTTCAAGATTCTTACATGAGTATTAGATGTATAATCTACAGAAAAATTTATGAAAATCAGTCAATGAATTACTTATGAGGAAAAGAGATTTCTCATTTTAAACTTGAATTTACCCCAAATCCCAACTTCTACTACACAGAGTGTCCTTGTTACTGCAGCCAAATGTGTTCTGTGTCGAGTTGCTTGAAAAGTCCAAGAGCATATCTACCTGTCTTGGGCTTATAAGATGGCAGATGACCAATTTCCTCTCTTTTCCTGTTCCTCTTCTGCCCTAGCCCATTGCAACCACTGAATATAAATTTATTCAGCCCAGAGGGGCTATGTTGGGTTCAGACTCATCATCTGTGTGGTCAGGGATGGAGCTTTAGGGGTGCTTCCGTGGGACACAGAATCTGAAACCAGCTCCAGGTTCTGAGCTGTCAACAGAGAGCCAATGCGGGGCTGAAACTCACAAACCACGTGATTGTGACCTGAGCCAAAGTCAAACTCTTGACCAACTGAGCCACCTAGGTGCTTCATCTGCATTCTTTATTTTGATTTAACCTCTTCCGTACCTTAAGGGGTTGAAATAAATCAGACACAGCCTTAATAAAATCAGGCCCAGGGACTAAGACATTTTGGCCAATATTTGTTTGTGTGAAATATGGTCTCTCCTCTTACTTTGTATGAAATACCATGTCCATATCCATCAGATTTCCATCATATCAAATCCTTTTTCTTGGCATAAATCACTTCTTTCAGATGAGTGCCAACCACTTTCCAAGGTTCTAACCCGAAGTCCAACTGTATTTTCCATTAAAATGTATCTTTGTGACATTTATGTTTGCAGTTAAAGTGGTGAGCTTCAAACATGTTTTCCCCTTTTCCTATAGATGATAGAATCTTTGAGGGCACAGACTGAGGGCTAACCTGTGTTAACTGCCTAGCACAGTGGCTGGTCTATCAGAGGACTTAGTCAGTCTTGGTTCGCTTGCAGTAGTTTCTTAAGTCCCACACTGAACATACTTTTATAGAGATGCTATAATGTGCAGGTTGGAAAAATGCCACTCAGAAAGAAAGATGTTTGGGAGGAAGAGGACTGTGTAAGTTAGTGAGCATATTAGAGTACACAAGGGTAGAACTTGAAGAGTAACAGATCAGTCATGCTCTCTTCCAAAACATCTCCCAAATTTGGGGGCTGGAGAATCAGTCACTTAGGAAAGGTTCCAAGATCCAAACCAAATGGTAATTTTGTGCCAGGTAGTTTCCATTTGACCCTCCAGTGCCACTCGCTTCTTTACCACACTCTGTGCTCTGGGAGGCTGATCTTCATGGACTCCCTGAAGGGGCTGGGCTCCCTTTCCCTCTGACTTTCTGTTGACTGTAGGTCCATCAGGAGCACTGGCATGAGATCTGAGAGTGAGGCCACCATGCTTATTTCCCTTGTTCCTTCCTTGTTCCTCCCTTCTTCTTTCCTCCACACTTTGGCTGCGTCTTTCTACTGACGGCCATGCTTCCGGTCAGCCAAGTTTGGTTAGAGCTCCGTCTCCAGTTCTGGTGAAGCTGTGGTTCTGTCTACCTCACCCCTTCAAGCCTGGACTGATGCAGCCCCTTAGTAGCTAAGCACAAGGCTCCACACCACTCTTGCTGCTTTTCCTTAACCAGACCCACACGTTTATAAATAGCTCTTTACTTTTATTAAAGCCTCCACAACTCTCCCATGGGAGCCAGCCATGTGTGTCCCAGCTAAGACTCGGAGCCACACTTCTCTTGATGTGGGGTAACTGTTTCCCAATAGGCCTTCCCTGAAGAGCTGAGCACAGTGTCTGTGAGCCGGATGGCAATGATGACTTCAAGATGAGGCCTCTTCATGGGATCTTGTGGATGAGGAAGGCTTCACACAGAAAAAAAGCATGTGAAGCCAGATGGGCTCATTGAAGTCAATCAACATGCAGAAGGGGCAGGATGCCAGCGTTCACTCCCAACCTTCAGTGATTTTTTTTCTCATCTAAACAAGTGTTGTTTTAAAACTACTGGTCAATGATAGTTTCTATCCAAAGTATACACCAACACCCAACCAACTCAATATCCAACTTGAAAGTCCAGTAGGAGTTCTGATTTAGGAAACCAACACAGAGTGCATGATGACTATTTGTGGAGCGCTCTGTTACTCAGTCGACAAACCCACTGCACTTAACCTTCCCAAATCCCCATGCACAAGATACTACCAAGTTACAGATGAGAAAAGCACGCTCAGAAAGGTTAGGCAACTTGCCCAGCATATACAATGAGCAGCAGAACCAGCATTCAGATGCAGACCTGAGGTTCCAAACGTTTAGAGAGTTTGATTCGAGAAAAAACTCTGGAGAAAAGCCCTGTAGTTAAGTGCTGGCTCTCCTGCTCTGGCTGGATAACTTTAAGCACCATACCTGACTTTTCCGAGTCTCACTTACTTCCTTTCTAAAGAGGATAAAGCATTTTATGCATTACAGGTTAAGTGTGACTCTCAAAGAAACTGCACAAGGGAAAGAATACTTTAAAGCTTTAGGGGCTATGAAGCATGATTAATTCCTTTGGTTGCCTTTTTCCTAATTCCCCTTGCTTGACCTTGGAGGTGGTGAATCTGATGCTGGTTTCCATTTTCCATGAGAAATCGAAAGACAGACGAGTGAGGTCTGACTTCTCAATAGTGATGGTAAGAGTCATAATGCCAGTAAAAACACTAATACTGATGCTTCTAGTAACAACTCACATTTATTGACTGCTTACCATGTTAGGCACTTCAGTTAGATTATGTCAGTTAATCCTCGAACAGACTCTGTGAATAGACATCACTGTCATTTTCTTGGATGAGAAAACCAATCTCATGAATAATTGTATGTGGATTATGTAATTTGGATATAGTGGTTTAAAATATATTATTAAAATGAATTTCAATAATTTTTCTTTTTGCTTTTGAAGGCATGTCTACTGCAAAACTTAAAATTGCACCTGTGGCTTGTGTCCTCTCTCCACAGGGTGATATTGGAGCAGAGTGATCTAGGTACAGTAAAACCTTGGACTGTAACTTGTTCCGTGAATGTTCCACAGGACAAGAATACATTTTTAATAAATGCTAAGGTGACAAACGGGCGATGTCTAGCAATATGAATAGTACGTGATGCCAAACATCACATGATCACAATCGAGCCAATGATTCTTGAAATTCGCTTTTGAGATACAAGTGCTTTGGATTACAAGCATGCTTCCATAGCAAATTATGCTCACAAACCAAGGTTTTACAGCATCTCATTAGCCTTGGTTGGCCCTGTTTCTAAAACTGTACCATCTGTAGCAATAACAAAGGAAGAAGACCTTTGCTTTTGACGACATTTACAGCGGACAGGGGTGGAGGACGAACCCAGACTCCTATTTCTGTGGCTTCATGAAAACCACAGCTTTGCAGGTTTATCTTCACCAAGAGAGGGATCTGCTTTGTGGATCTTTGGCATGTGCTTCTCTAAATATTCTGATGGCTGAATCCAGCCTGAAAGCAAACATTTCAAAGCCTTTGGCAGGAGCAGTTTAGAGAGAGGCATCCAAGCCATCAGGCCAGCAGATGATGTTTACTTCTTGTGACATAAGAGTCAAGTCAAATTTTATTTCATAGCACTTACTTTCATGTCCTGAGAATAGAAAAATGCCTTCCAATGACCAAAATACACCCCTGCACAACCCAAATCCCATTAACTAAATCTGTGTTTGTAGAAAACAGTGATTCTTTTTTTCCAGTCAAGACAGGTTCTTTAACCTCCTGAGGAGCTTCTTACATTAGCAGAAGGAGTGTGTGTGGGTTTGCGCGCGTGCGTGCGTGTGTGTGTGTGTGTGTGTGTGTGTGTTTCTTTAAACAGACTGATATGGCCAGGTTCAAAGGGATACCACCATGTTCAGCAGGGAGATTTGGAGAGCTCAATCCCCTCCTGCAAATGCTTGGCATGGGACAAAGACTGTTACAAACAACAAACAATGCTGCCTTACACAAAGGCCTTTACATTTTCCAAAGTTCTTTTGCATTGGTGATTTCACTGTACCCAGTCCCCTCCTCAACCCCGGCCCCGGCCCTGGCCCCCACTCCCAATCGTGATCAGGGAGCTGAGGAAACAGAAGCTGGGTAGAATTCCAGTTCAGCACCAGGGAGAAAGGATAAGATTTCAAATCAGTGGGCTGGCACTTAAATTTCTGCTCTGCTTTTCTAGCTGTGTAGCCCTGGGCAAGTTACTAAACTTCTCTGAACTTCCTTTGACTCATCTGTAAAATGTGGCTGGTACAGATTGAAAAGGTTATATGCTATATGATTTCATTTATATGACATTTCACAAAAGGCAGGACTATAGGGACAGAGAAGTAGTAGTTTCTAGGGGTTAGGGCTGGGTTGAGGGAGGTTTGGACCACAAAGGTTTAGCACAAGGGGAAGTTTTGGGGCAATAGAAGTGCTTTATAGCTTCACTGTGGAGATTATACAACTGGGTGCACTTACAAAAGAACTAGCTAGAACTAGCTGTACAGAAAAAAAGTAAATTTTACAGAAAGTAAGTTTCAAAATATTTATACAAGTAAAAAGATGGGCTAAAAAAATGTGTCTCTCAGTGTTGTTGTGGCATCTGAGATTACACAGCAAACAGTGGGGTGACGACTGAAATTGTTTCTTTGTCATCCTAACCTGATATTTCAAAGCTTGAAGCTGCTGAATAGAAGAAATGGAACCAAGCAAATTTGATTTCAACTCTTAAAACTGGCGAAAAAGAAACAGGACAAAGTCCAGGGCTCTCCATGGTACAGTGAAGTGGTGACAGTTGAAAATGGGTGGGAGATGGGAACCAGGGAAGGAATCCATATGTGGGTCTATGTAGCGAGTCTACCAGTAAGAGAAGGTGACAGTCTTCTTTGTCCTCTGCTGGCCCATTTTATCTTCCACTGGCGGCCCCTTCTCTGCCCGACCGACTCAAAACTTTCTCACCAAGTCTCACACAGATCTAGTTGTTTCTTGGTTATTCGTTTCAGGCACACTGCCAGCTGGCTGGCTCTGCCTCCTGCTACAGAAAACAAATCTCTCCTCCATTTCTCATGTGTTACCAGCCTAACAAATAAACTACTGTCTGCATTTTACACTGATTCCTGCAAACATACCAGTCCTTCTCATGCAGAGTGCTTTCTGCAGGCTGGGATTATTGAAAAGATGAAATATAATAAACTGGCAGCAGTGTGGTCCTCGGGTGCTGGTGGCGGGTATTTTTAGCTGCTACGTTTTCCTTAATGACACTGGCTGCCGTTGGCCATCACTACTGGATTCTTCTGCTTTGCCGAGGGGAGCGTGTCGCTCTGAAACACAATTCAGTCTGTCTGCAGGGTTCCAGCCCTGGTTCTCAGGAAGTTCACAGGCATGTCTTCATTTTTAGGATGCTCTGAATTTTAGAGGTGTTTGCATTGGGGTGCAAGGAGAGAAGTGGTGTCCCTGCCCTCTTGGCTAGACGGGTTTCTTTCTGCCTTTGCCTGGGAGAGCAGATCAAGGTTTACAGCCTCTCACCGCACACCAAGATGTGGAGTTTTAAAGCTCAGACATCCTTTTTTGGGAAAGGGAGCTGGGAGTTTAGACTTGTGATGACCACGGAGGACAAAACTAGAAAAAAGGAGCTGTATTGTAGGGGCTGCTTATTAGATGTGCCCTCAAATACTTGCTGTGGGGTGATCTTCCTATCAATAGAAGTATTCAAGAGGATAATGAGCTGCACCTTGCTGGGGATATTTGAGAGACATTTTCTGCATCCCAGAGGGATTGGTGCTTTCAAAGTTCTGCTAAGCTCAAGAGTCTGTGAGTCTACATACTTGCCTTACTTGAAAAGAAAGACACTGATCCAGGAAGGGTGTGGAATCAAACTCTCCTGAAAATTAGATTTGACACATTACTAGGCTGGATAACTTCTGCATGTCCTTCCAGCTCTACTTTCCATCCTTCTAGATCTTTCTGTGTTCTGGGAGGGTGACAGATATGAGTTACATCCACAGGCTCTGTGCCCTCAGCCTTCCAGGTGAGGCTGGCCACAGGGAACCCCAGGAAGGTGACTGGAGGGAGGGAGGAGTGTGAGGCTGGGGTTCTGTTCCACCAGCTCTCCTGCTATGACAGGGAGACACATGGTGGATGTGTTCCTTGCATAAAGATGGCTGACTGTCGGTTTCTCCATTCCACCTCCCCCCCATGTCCCTTCCAGCCGAGCCAGAGTTCTGTCTCTACCCTGAGTGGCTGCCCTATTCCCAGAATTTCTCAACACCTACCTCCACTTTTACAAACTACCCCTGTGCTACAGTCTCCTCAAGTGATTCCATTTGGGTAAGGCCATTTATTTCCTGGAAGAGCCCTGACTGACATACATATTAATACAGACCTGCTCTGTGTGATGGAGAAGATGACACTGTCTTGCCTTCAACTGCTTTCCATGGTGGTTACGGAGATAAGATGAAGATCTTGGGGCTGGGGGGAATGGACACATTTTTGTTGTGGTGGCTGTTGACTACGTGAGCTCTTGTAACCCTAGGAGATGAGAATTTTGCCTAGATACATGAGCCAACAAGACTAAATGCAGCTAAAAATAAAACAAACCAACTCTTCCATGAATTCAGTCGAACACATGTCTTATTTTTTGGCTTTCTGACAAACCAGATTGACCGAATGTTCCTTCTGGGCTAGCTGTTTTGGCATGGAGTTCAAACATGGCCCCCGACAGCATCTGTGTCATGACAAGGTTGACTCTGGGGGACCGACGCACAATGGGGACCCATGGTTTCTAGCAGCCACGAGATGACCTGGGAGGGTCAGAATGAGAACACACATGTTGGAGCTGGATCCCAGGATAAGGTAAAAATACTGCCCTGTGGGATCCCCACAGCTGCCTGGTCATGAAGCGGAACGAGGCTGAACTCCCTCGTTGGGGGAGCACCTGCAGAATCATTAATAGGAATAGGAAGTCAGTGCCCCTTCAGGGAGGAGGGCCTCAGGGTGGAAGAATGTACTCACGTCTTTGTGAAGAGACACGTGGAGCAACCCAAGAGCCTCCACAACCACACTCCAGTTTACAGAATTGGGAGAGCATGAGCGCTTGTGCATAGACAGCTTTGGCTTTTCTGTTGAGTTCTCTGCTTTCCTGTAGGCTAACACCTACCAAGTCAGGGTTGTGCCACACTTGTTTACTTTATCTCCAGGTCTCTCTTTCTCTCTCTCTTTTATTTAAAAAAATTTTTTTAATGTTTTATTTTGATACAGAGAGAGACAGAGCATGAGAGGGGGAGGGTCAGAGAGAGAGGGAGACACAGAATCCAAAGCAGGCTCCAGGCTCTGAGCTAGCTGTCAGCACAGAGCCCGATGTGGGGCTCGAACCCATGAACGTGAGATCTGACCTGAGCCGAAGTCAGAGGCTTAACCGACTGAGCCACCCAGGTGCCCCCCTCTCTCTCTTTTAAAATATTTATTTACTTTTGAGAGAGCCAGAGCATGAGTGAGGGAGGGGCAGAGAGTGAGAGTGAGACAAAGAATCTGAAGCAGGCTCCAGGCTCTGAGCTGTCAGCACAGGGCCTGACGAGGGGCTCGAACCCACAACTGTGAGATCATGACCTGAGCTGAAGTTGGACACTTCTTCCTTAAGTAAGTACACTTAACTAACTGAGCCCATCAGGCCACACTTTATATCCAGGTCTTAACACAGTATCTGAAACATAGAAAGTGTTTAAGAAATGACTGTGGAATAAAAGTGGAATGATAAGTCTTCCTTCACCTGTGAGGACACTTCCTCTTCCTACTCAAACTGTGTAATTCTGAGGTCTGGGTTTCATCAGTGTAATTCTTTTTTAAAAAAATGTTTATTTATTTTGAGAAAGAGTGTGTAAGTGTGGGGAGGGGAAGAGAAAGGGAGAGACAGAGAATCCCAAGGAGGCTCCATGTTGTCAGCACAGAGCCCAATGTAGGGCTCAAACCCATGAACTGTGAGATCATGACCTGAGCTGAAATTTAGAGTCAGATGCTTAACTGAATGAGCCACCCAGGTGCCCCTATCTTTAGTGTATTTTTAAGGAGTTGTACCTCCTGGGTAAGTCTGAGAATCCCAGGTGCAGTCACTGGCAAAAGGGGTCATTCTTGATTACTCTCTTCTACAGAGAAAACCTTGGAAAATATGAGTCTGCACAGGAAGTTCATATTGTGCTGTTTTTGTCACCATGGTTGCATAGTGTGGCTCTTGAAAGCAAGAGGTCCAGAAACATGAAGTAGTCTTGGACCAATGCAGAAAAGCGTTTGCTTATCAGTGCTTTTTGGCACAGCAGCAATCTTGTTGGGTCTTAAAAATGGAGGAATGAAGCCTTTCTCTCCCATAGTGACATTTGCCATATCCTGCTCTATCCAGTCTAGAAGAATGCTAAACCCTTCTCTCCCAGTCACTTTTTATCCCTTAACCTTGCAACCAAACTCTATTTTCTTCATTGTGCTTATAATTATTTGAAATTATATTCATTTGTTATGGAGTTCATGAGGGTAGGGATGGCTGTATCCCACCACGTAGAATGTGCTGAGCATACAGTAGGTACTTAATAAATGAATGGATGAATAGGTTATTTTATAATGGGTTATCATTTTATATCAAATCATATTATATTGGGACATGGGCTTCCAAAAATATATGCAATTCTTTAGTACACAGCTCTTTTAATATATAAATATTCACTCATTTGGATAAGGAGGGATTTCTAATTTCACCCATATATCAAATTGAGAACTAATCTCTATTCGTGAAAAACATGACTTTGGCTTTAAGGTGAATCAACCGGCAAGTCCATCTTATCTCTTATGGTGACTCCCCTTGTAGGTACCCGTCATTCTTCGCTCTCCTAGTTCATCAGAAGTACTACGTCAGGTTGAGTCTCAGAAGGTTCAGAAGGCAGAGGGCTATCACCACTTTCTTCTCAAGGTTCCCCTTGGTCCCTAGTCAGAGATACCAATTTGTCTTTCAAAATCATTTGGTTATCTTTCTGGTCATCCAGATAAAATACGTTTTCCATTCTTACCAGCAGATAAGTGCAGCCCCATGACTGAGTCCTGCCCAGTGTAATGTGGGCAGAAGTAAGTTCCATGGAAAGCTCCTCTCTCTCACTCCTTCTCTTTGTCTACTGGACTCAGAAGAGTCTGGGGAGGATGGACCCACAAGAGAGACCTACAACAGGGACACACAAGCCTGGGTCTCTAATGTGATCCCCCTAAAAATAAATTTCTATGTGAGAGAGAAATAGAACATTAAGTTGACCCACTGAGACATTCAGGTTCATCTGTTACGGTAGGTAATTAGGTAGGCCACTTAATACAGTTTCTACACAAATGTGTCCTCTAGCCTAAAGTATTTTGTGAGCTTTGCAGGCCAGGAGACATGGGGGAATACTAGTCATTCTCAAACCACAGCACAGAGGCTTTGTTGCTCTGTGTCTGCTAACTCCAAAGGGCTACTCTGAGTTCTCCTTGAGAAGGGAAAGTGTGACTGAATGTTTCCAACACTACAAAGCTTTTGGCAATCACCACACGGAAAATTTTTTTAAAAATTTCATCAAACTGGGACCTCACTGTAAGTGAATAAATGTATAAGCTCATGGTAATGGAAGCCCATGGTATGGTGTAAAACTGTATGATATAATGGGCAAGCATTTTTGGATAAAGAAAGATACAATGTGGTTCCAGGTCTATGGTTTGGCCCTAGCCAGCTTTGAGAAGCTTGGATTCTCTCTAGGTTTTGTGGGGGTATTGAAAGGATCAAGGAAGACAAACTACTTTAAAATAGGTCCAGGTTCTGGGGTACCTGGGTTGCTCAGTGGGTTGAGCACCTGACTTTGACACAGGTCATGATCTCCTGATTCGTGAGTTTGAGCCCCACATTGGGCTCTGTACTGACAGCTTGAGCCTGGTTCAAATTCTGTGTCCCCCTCACTCTCTGCCCCTTTCCTGCTCATGCTCTGTCTCTTTCTCTCTTCTCAAAAATGAATAAATATTTAAAAAAATTAAAAAAAACACTTCCAGGTTCTATAAATCCTAATGAGATAGGCAATTTGAATCAACAAACCTAGTTTAGGTTTTGTTGGCGGGGGTTAATATAAATGAGATATGACATATTCTCTGCCCTCCAGAAGACACATTTTCCCTGATGCTGCTTTTGAAGGGAGAAGATAGCTTTCCCAAATGCTTTCTAGCAGATTTTTCTTTATTTTCCATTAGGCAGAGCTGGGTTACATGCTCATCCATAAACCAATCATTGGTATGGATAATGGGATGATCATTATTGAATTAAACTGGAGGAAACAAATACTTGAATAACGAACTACAACCCTTAAATTATCAGCAATGTGATCAGAGAGTGTAAAAGAAGTGATTAATTTTGACCTTGAGAATGAGAAAGATTTCCATAGGGTTTGTAATATGCCTAGTAATAAAGCCAAATTTATTAACATGACTTTTAAGGTTACATATGATTTGTCCTCCCTCCTTTACTTATTTGACCTTATCTCTTGCCCCTTAGTAAATAATATTTTATGCTTCAGCCATAGCCACTGCGTTTGCATTTTTAACCTGTCATATTCTCTCCTTCAAGTCTCTGGAACTTTCTTCATAACCTCTCCTTTTATTACATAATGTGTACATATATTTCATGCATTCGTTTATGAGTCACTTCCTCCAGGAATCCTTCTTAGATTCTCCAGTCCAGGTTAGATATCCTAGCTACCATTTAGCATGCTGCTGGCTATACATAGCAGACACTAAAATACAGTTGTAACATCACATAAAAAATCTGGAGATATATAGATATAGGATTGATTTTATGATATGATAATGTCAACACTTAGATTCATTTTCTGTAATTCTCTTGGCTTTTAATTCATGGTCACAAGATAGCTGTTGGAGCTCTGACTCATGCCCTCCCACAAAACAACAAAGAACAGAAAGGGAAGAAAACAGTTCTCTGTGATGATCTTACTCTTTGAGGAAAATCCTTCTTACAAGTCCTTTTGAAGGCTTTGCTTTATGTCTTGCTGGCCAGAAGGGGTTCCTATATACAAGTCCCAGCCGTAATGAAGGCTGGAGAGTGAGTGAGTGGCACTTACAGGGGAGGAGGCTCTGCATGCCTGGAAGAAACGTGAAGGCAGTACCTGTTGGGTAAGCCAATGACAGACCCTCCCTCTGGACTTCCACAGGCCTCAGCTCCTTCTCTGGTCCATCATTACACAGTATATAATTCCTTATGTGATTGTATTCACTAGCCTGCGATCTTTGTTAGGGAAGGACAACTGCACTGAATAAATGAAAAATAAACACAGCGTTACTACTACCAACAATTCCAATTACAAAGCCACAGATGAGAATCACTTCAGTCTGTGAGTAGTTGGTTTTATAACTACTTTATCGACCAGTGGCTCCCTGGTGAAATCCTACCAGGTAAGATCACAAGCTCAAGGACTATTAGTTATGAAAACAAAATAATACAAAGTACAATTCCTAAGTCGCTATTGAGTGGTAAGATGAGGTGGGTGGGGATAGTGAAAGTAGAGAGCTTGAGAGCTGGTGAGAGCAGAGAGACCTGAACTGGCCTGGTGAAGACCAAACAGGAATGGGTATCATTCGGGATTGTTTTGGTTGCAGGAGACAGAAAACCCAAGTTAGTTTCCATAATAAGGAACACTTACATTCTCAATAACGAAAAGTCAAGGCAGGGCCAGGGCTTATTCTGCCTTGTTATCCATAGCTTAGCATCTCCCAGGGTTGAGGATGGACCCATAGTTCCATACTTTACATCAAAATGCGCACAGAAGGACACCTGTTCTCCTATGCCTCTTTTTAAGGGAGAAGATACCTTTTCCTGAAGCCTCCCCACAGATTTTTCTTTATTTTTCACTTGGTGGCACTGGATCACATGCACCTCCATGAACCCACTGCTATGGTTAATGGGGTGATCATTGCTGAATGAAACCAACTAAGATTTATCTTTGTGACACGTAGAACCCCAACAAAATGAGCACCACGTGTTCAAGGGAAAAACAGCAGGCATTGGAATGGATGTTGGATAAGCAACCAATGACATTTGTTACAAATGGTTCCCTTGGCATGAAGCAAATTGTAACTTTGGAATGAGTAAGTCCTACAAGACTGAGTCTCAAACCATTCCTGGCACTGCAAAAACTCTTCAAATGAAAGAATAGCCCAGGTCACAAACGTTTGTCTACTGGGTTCTTCTGCTATAGCCTCTTAAGGGATTCGTATTATTACTTTAGCATTCCTACTTTAGGGCAAAGATAAAGAGTAATTTATTACATTCATATTCTCTGGGTTACCTCTTTGCAGAGGGGCCAGTTTAACTATCTCTAAACACCAGGAATTACATACCCTGAACTATTCAAGAAAAGGAAAATGCTGGCATTCACGCTCTACTCTTATGATTTAAGGCTAGGCTCCGGCCTCCTACTTCATTGGTAGCGGAGCATTCCCATCTCATCACTTACAGGAAGACTGTCTTGTTCCAGATTTGGAATATGACTTACTTGGTCCCAAACTGTGAGACAACACCTTCAATAAAAGTTCTTAGGGACACCTGGGTGGCTCAGCTGGTTAAGCTTCCAACTTTGGCTCAGGTCATGATCTCATGGTCTGTGAGCTCGAGCCCAGTGTCAGGCTCGCTGCTGACAGCTCAGAGCCTAGAGCCTGCTTCAGAGTCTGTGTCTCCCTCTCTTTCTGCTCCTCCCTTGCTTGTGCTTTCTTTCTCTCTCTCTCTCTCTCTCTCTCTCAAAAATAAGTAAACATTCAAAAATTTTTTTAAAAATGAGAGAAGGTATTTTCCCACCAGATGGGAGCAAAACAGTTTCAGAGTGGGCTTTGGTTCAGCTGATCTGGAGGAACATTCATGTTGTTTAATCTTTCATTACCCAAAGCACGACTCAGTTGAGGCCAGGAACTCCTAAGCCATAACTTTACCTGTAGACACGGAAGTACTCTTCTGTGTGGTCATTTTGGTCCTTTCTATGAGATATTTTGAGATTGTGGGTCAGAGGTCAGCAAACCAGAGCTCGTGGAACAAATCTGGCCCACTACCTTTTGTTGTAGATAAAGTTTTATTGGAATACAGCCACTTTCAATTGGTTATGCTTTTTCTATGGCTGCCTCTGAGTTACAATGGTGGACTTGAGTAGTTGTGACAGAGACCCTATGACCCACAAAGCCTAAAATATTTGCCCTCTGGCCTTTTACAAAAAAAGGTTGCTGACCTTTCTGGGAGGGAAAGAACAAGTGAGAAGCAAGGAAGCTGTAAGCAAAAGAGATGTCTAAACTCCTATAAATGAATACTAAACAAAAGTTGCCGAGAAGTTAGAATGGATTCAGATGGTTTGGAACAGGCCCCAGCGGGTCAAGCCAGACCTTACCAAGACTTTTTTTAGCCCCTGATATATAGGGGCATGTCACAGCCCCCTGTGATGGTGCCACGTCCGCCTGGGAAGAGGCACGTCACTTTATCAGTATTTGTGTTCCCAAATGTGACACCTGGAGGTGGTTTTCTAAACTTTCTAGTTTCAGTGCTCAGGAGTGTCTTGCAGTCTGACACACATATCCATCAGAGCTGTTCTACGGAGCCTCTGGACCAGCCATAAAACACTCAGCCACAGACCTCCTTCGTTTTCAAACAGGAGCGGAAGAAAGACCACAACAGAAACCTGTTTATATAATTCTGGTTTTCTTAGTAACATAAGGCAGATGACAGACAACTAAGTGTAAGAATCATTACTAACTGTATGAACTGATTTCTACTGAAGCCTAAGGAAGACAGAGTTATCTCCTCAGGGTCCTGGTTTCTCAACTTTCTAAACCGAAAATAAGAAATAAAGAGGTATTAATGATAATAATTATCAAATACTCTTTTTTTTAAGTTTATCTTTAATTTTGAGACAGAGAGAGCAAGCAGGGAAAGGGCAGACAGAAAAGGGGACAGAAAGGGGTGCCTGGGTGGCTCAGTTGGTTAAGCGTCCAGCTTCGGCTCAGGTCATGACGGTTCGTGGGTTTGAGCCCCGTGTCAGGCTCTGTGTTGACAGCTAGCTCCGAGCCTGGAGCCTGCTTCAGATTCTGTATTTTCCTCTCTCTCTGACCCTCCCCTACTCGTGCTGTCTCTCTCTGTTTCTCAAAAATAAATAAAAAACATTTAAAAAAATAAAAAAAAAAAAAGAAAAGGGGACAGAGGATCTGAAGTGGGCTCCATGCTGGCAGCAGACAGCCACATGCAGGGCTCAAACTCATGAACCATGAGATCATGACCAGAGCCAAAGTCGGATGCATAAGTGACTGAACTACCCAGGCACCCTGATTTATAAATACTCCTACTTTATTTTTTATAAAAAGATTTTATTTTTAGGTAATCTCTGCATCCAATGTGGGGCTTGAACTCACAACCCTGAGATCAAGAGTTAAACATGCCTGCAACTGAGCCAGCCAGGCACCTCTCAAATACTTGTACTTTAGACATTGTGTTAAGAACTTTACCTACATCATCTTACTTAATCTTCACAATGATACTGTGAAGACGATAGTATTACTGTGTTACCTCCCTTTTATCAATGAGGAAGGGAAGGCCCAGCACAGGGGTCCACAAACCTGGAAAGCTTGTTAAAACACAGATTCCTGATTCGTGCCCATAGAGCTTCCCATTCAGCCTTCAGGGTGGGGCCTGAGATTCTGTGTTGTACTGAGTTCCCTGGTGATGGAGACTCTGCTGGCCCCGGGCCACACTGAAAGCGCAATGGCTGACCATTTAAGTCAACAACCTAGATATATGGCCACTGTGGCAGGGTCATTTCTGAAACCTAGGTTTGTGTGTGGGACTAGATCCATTCTTTTAATCATTTTTGACCACCGACCTCCCATGAACTCAAAAAGACTGAGTAAAAGGTATTCAAACACACACTCTAGAAATCTTGTCAATAACTCAATGGGTGGAATTTCCCAAATGACCCAAGTCTTTCGCAGTTGGGGACTTGGCATTTTTAATCCATCTTGAGAAAGGATGTGTGGATACCACAGAGCCACAAAGCCCTATAAACAACCTAATTGGCACAACACTTGGGCCTAGCATAGGAGATCCCTCAAAATTCCCAATTTTAATAAGTCTCACCTAAATAACCACACCTCCATGCTTTTTGATGTACTTCTAGGATTTGAAGAAAAGGTGACTACTTATGATTTTGCTTCAATAGTTTCAGATCTATATATCATACCCTCTCTTCCCCTATAGAAGACAAATTGCAAAAAGGGATTATTTTTTCCTGTTCTAATATCCTAATGTTGTATTGTACCTGAGTGTATAACAGTCAAGGTTCTATAGTACGTCGTATAGTATCTGGATAGTTGGGCATGGCATTGAGAATGTGGGTTTTGCTTTCCAACTTTGTGTTCATGTACACCACCACCACCTACTATGTGACTTTGGTCAAGTTCCTAAACTGTTTCCTTATCAATAAAATGGAGATCGAAATACCTCCTTGAGGTCGCTGAGCATTAAATGTAAAGTACTTAGCAATACTTATGAAGAGGTCTCAAGGTGCTAATTATATATTATTATATACATGACTATACCATATAATTGTATCATTGTATATAATCATATCATATAATTGCACATTAATATTAGCACACTATTAATATTAATTATATTACTAATATATTAATTATGTGGTATAACTATTAATTATGAACTGTAATATAATATTAACCTATTATTAATTATATAATTGTATACGATATATATCTATAAATTACATGTAATTATGTAATTATAGATTATTAGTGAAGCTGTAGACAATGTGTTAACTAAACATACCTTTTAATGTGGTGTTTTAGTGGCAGCCCTAGATCTCTTAGTTAACATATGTCAGCTCCAGGCAAAAACGCAGTGAACAAGTTTCCATGCTTACCAGCCCATTCCTCTTTGCTCAGATTGTTTTCCTTCTGGAATAGTCTCCTCACTCTTTGCCTATGTCTTCAATTCTTTCCTCTGCCATAAGACCTTCCCAGACCCTGTCCATACTCTCATTACCCCAGACACATTACCTCTGGGATACATTGTACACATTAGTTTATACTCTTCCCTATTTTTTCCTGTGTATTATCTTCTCCAAAATACACTCTCCTTTTTAATCTTTATTTCATTTTATTTATGTGCTCACTTACTGGTTTAACTGCCAGAAAGAACTGCCTGGGGCAACAGAGGACTCTGTACTGCAGAGACCCCAACATCTACCACACTAGCACAAAGACCTCAGTCTGCTGTAAGAAGGGATTAACTTTTTGGAACTCCGGTGTGCCAATATTTACAGATGAAGTACCCCAACCAAATCCACGGAGGGGAAGCACCGTGCCTGTGTCACCTGCATGCCAGGTGGGAGACGAACACGTGCTCCTTGAACAACCACCCACCGCTGGGTGCCTGCCCGAGACGTGGCATCTGATCAGTGACAGCTGCCCCTCAAACCTGTAAGCCCTGCACACTCCCCTCTACCCCCACCACTTCTGTACCCTGGGTTTTCTGCAAGGAAGAGCCATTCCCCAGGCCCCTTGTAAGATCTCCACTCTGCCTGCAACAGCCATGGGGGCCCATCACCCCAGAATATACCCTCTTTGGGGGCACGTATTCATGTCTGATTTGTATTGTACTGGCCACATCACGTGATAAATACTTACAGATGAGTGTGGAGAAGTAGAATGAATTTAAATGTATTCTTTGAAAAGAAGCAGGGTCTAAATGGTGAAGTGAAACTCAGCAAGCCCTTGCCAAATGATCACTAGTCCCTGTTACAAAATACCACTGAATTCAAACCAGTGCGAGGGCAATGCTTACTCAGGCTGTATAGGGCTCTAAGCAGGTTAGAGAGAAAAATAAGGAGGCCATTCTATTTTATGCCCACAGCAACAACACAATTTGGCCCATGCTGGAGACTGGTAACATAAACATTTCTTAACATAGATCTTAAAAAGGGGCTGTAATCCTAAACTCATCTCTTCTTGAGCAAAGTTATTATGTTTTGACATGGGGCTAGATTAAAACGTCACACGGATTTAGCAGCTGAACTCTGGATATCATAAAGATGGGTATTAGGGACATATTGTAGAAAGCATAGTGAATTTTCAAACTCTCCTTAGACCAGCTTTTATATTTTAATCCTAACATATGACTCTATATCCAGAGAATTTTCAACTAACTTGAAATACTGATCTTGATAGAGGAGACTGGGCGAGTTGGTGCCAGTGATTATGTGCTCACGGGTGAGAATCAGCATTACCCCCTGGCCTGATGTGGTGATGCTGCTCTTTTCACTTGAGTCAATTTGTGAGCCCATGTGATCAGTCTAGAAATGAAGACTTTATAACAAGCATCCTATCCAGTGTCTTTGATCAGAGATGTCAGATTTACTAGCCCAAAGTACAGGCTTTCCTTTTAAAATCTGCAAAGCGGGGCGCCTGGGTAGCTTAGTAGGTTAAGCGTCTCACTCTTGGTTTTGGCTCAGGTCATGATCTTACAGTTGGTGAGATGGAGCCCTACATCGGGCTCTGGCCTGACAGTGCAGAGCCTGTTTGAGAGTCTGTCTCTCTCTGTCTCTCTCTGCCTCTCTCTTTCTCTCAAAATAAATAAATAAACGTAAAAAACTCTGTAGAGCAATGATTCCTGAGAAGCTGCTGGTTAAAAAGATGGACAATGAGAAGGATTATAGGATGTCACAGGCTTAGAATCAGACAGTCCAGCTTGGACTCCCAGCTATGCCACTCACTCCCTAGCTGTGACTTGGGCAAGTTGCCTTCTCTTTCTATACCTCAGTTTCTAGAGCTGGAAAGTAGGGCTTATTCTCCCAGGGCTGTTGTAAAGACTAAAGAACGAACACAGGTAAAGCACCTCATTCATATAGGGCACATACTAGTCAATAAATGGTAGTTTCTGTTTTTTCCATGAGGAAGTCAATCAGTCAAGGATGACTGAGTACTTGCTCAGTGAACACTACTGAGGTATTCCTAGGTAAGAGCAGGTGAGGAAGAAAGAAGGAGGAGGAGGAGGAGGACAAGAAGATACAGTCACAGTTCTCAAGTAACTTCTAAATTATACCTGGAGAGGCAAACACAGGCACATGTGGAATGATTTAATATTTCCACAGTAACATGCCAAGATGCCTCACAAGTAGAGTTATACAGAACGCATAAGCCATTTGGAGAAAGCAAATGTTTAAAATGGTATTACTGGAGACAGGAAAACTGAGGGGGTCCCTAGACAAAGTCAGGACTATATAAACTTAAAAAAACAATCAGTCTCATTTTTTAGCAGGATATTGACAGGAGCTGCTGTCATATGGAAACTATTTTTTTAAACACCTGGCAGGACTAATTTGGGGGATTAATTCTTTTTTTCCACACAGATCAACACACAACAAACTACAAGGTGTGTCTGAGATGCAAGCCTGGTCAGAGATTAGATCACAGAAGATAAATTACCATAATTCCCCTATTATTCTTGATTGTGGTTTGAATAGAACTTTTTGGTCACAAGCCACGCTTTGCAAAGAACCCAAAGAAATTTCTGTAAACTCCACAATAGTCTTAAGGCTGTTTTGATATTTTTTTTCCTCATAAAGGCAACCCTTCAAAAATATCATAATGAAATGTTACTACTTTCATAAAATTCCTCTGTTGGCTTATTTAAAGATTTTTTTAAATTAAAAACTTTTCTTCCATTAGCTTACTTTGTGATTAAATGTGACTGTTTTCCTGATTCTACAGACCAGTCTGCCTGCATGCAACAATGGGACAGACTCATGGCGACTGAGAAGATGGAAATAGGCATGTTCAGGGAATGAGAACAGAGCAGGGCATGAATCACACTTACAGCTGTTTCTTGATTTGATTCCATCTGCTAGATGGGACTCTGCAGAGCTGTTTCAAGTAAGTTTTTTAGATTTGTGGTTTAGAGTCATTGTTTTAAGAAAAAATGCTAAATCTCCTCTAAAAACAAAGCTGTTCTCTTCACTATCTTTTCTTTCTCTTTCTGAGTAAGATCCTATCTTCAGCTTCCATCTTCTTCTTTATTGGACAACGGCCTCAGGCTTCACCTGGATGTCTAGCCTGCACTGCTAACTTAGGTAAGTTCTCCCGGCACACACTGACTAAAACTCCATTGGGCGGTGAATCAGCACGGATCACTGAGACACGGCCTATGCCCTCAAAGGGCAGAGACAAAAATAGGTCAGTTCACAACAGTATGGTAACTACCAAGTCAGAGTTATCCCCAGTGTGTGACTGCAAGCATGGAGGAGGGAAGCTGGTTTTAGAAGGATGAGTCTTGGTGGACGAGATAGTGTCTGAACTTAGTCCTGAACAAGGAATACTTATAATTGCATATATCTTAGTTCCTCCTCTATAAGCCTTAGTTTCTTCATTTGTACAATGGTGATAGTAATGATCATCTACCTTTAGGTCAACATGGGGATATAAAAGTTAATATATGCACATAATGAATGTGACCAATGCCCAGCATAGAATTTATATAATGGGCTGAGTTGGACATTGAGTGGTGGAGCTGGGGTTTGAACCACACAGTGAGAGTCTAGGGCCTGTGCTCTCTATCACAGTGCTGTCATGTGAGGGTGGGGAGAGATGAGGAAGGGTTTGGCAGGCAGAGGGAAGAGTGTAGCAAATGCGTGGATGGGTGAAGTGGTACAAACAGTGCAGGACACACAAAGAGTCCTAACTACTGAAGTCCAAGGCAGACGGTGTCAGAGGTTGAGGCTGGAGAACTGGCAGAGACTGGGACAGAGACTCATACCCATGCTAAGGGACTTGATCTATGTCATCTGAGCAATGGGTTTCAAGAAGCAGGTGCAGGAGGTGTGTGTATGGGGGGATAGGGAGATCTTGTTTTGAGACATCACTCTTGCAGTGAGTGTTAAAAAGGATGAGGGCTGTGGGCAGAAAAGCTAAAGAGAGTACAATCTGTTTGACTACAGACTAAGTGGGGGATAAATACATTGCCCTGGAGCAGTAGGTGGAAGATGGAGAACAGGGGCAAGCTTTGAGAAAAATGGAGGCTGATTGGCCAGGCTTTGTAGCTGTTGTAGCAGTCTTGGAGATGGCCCTTGGTGATGCCTGCCGTGACATTCATGCTCTTGTGTAGCTTCCTCTCACTCTGTGCCAGAGGGGAGACATTGTAACCAATGGCATTCTGTAGAAGTGGTGACAGGTCACTCTTGTGATTAGGTACAAAAGACTATGTCCTGCATCTTGGGCCCTTTCTCTTGGATCATTTGCTGTTGGAAGAAGCCATGTGTGAGCTGCTCCCATGGTGGGGGACTTAAGCCTCCAGTCAACAGCTGGTGAGGGACTGAGGCATGCCAACAACATGAGTGAGCCGAGGAATGGATTCCCCAGTTCCAGTTGAATCTTGAGATGCCTGCATCCCTGGCTGACAGCTTGACTGCTGCATCATGAAAGACCCTGAGATAGAATCATGCTGCTAAGTCACAATCACCTGCCTGACCCTCAGAAATTGTGTGAGATAATAAATGGTTGGGTTTTTTTTAATGCTGCTTAAATTTTGGAGTAATTTGTTATGCAGCAATAGCTAACCAATATAGTAACTTAAGGGACAGTAGAAAGTGGAAGACATCTGTGATGGCACCCAGACTTGAGTGACAGAGCATACAGTAGTGTCAGCAAGTGAATCAGACCCAGGGCCAATCTGAATTCAGAACCTTCCACCTCACAAGAGCTTCCACTCCTGATCTCCTCATCCTATTAACAGTACCACTGTTCTCCCGTTGATCCAATGGAAAAGCCACCAGTGTCTCTTACACAAGTGGTATCAAGGTCTATTGATACTATTTTCAAATGGTTTCCACTTCTGTCTCATTTTCCACTGCTTTAAGCACATTACATTTCATCACATCTTAGCTGTAAAACTGCAAAAGCTTTTTTATGTAATCCCCTTTGCCCTCGGTTTCTCTTTGCTTTACTGATGAAAGTTAATCTTCATAAAATACCATCTACCACTGTCTTTTCAAATGTAGTCCAAGCTTTTGAAGCTTTGTGTTCAAATATTCCCATTCTTTCTCTAACTTATCAGCTCACTGCCTTCCCTTCATCTTCCTAGCTTATTCTACCTGCAAAAACTGACCACACATTTGTTCCTCCTGTTTCTACCTCTTGTGAAGCTCTCTCCTTGTGGTCAGGCTTTCAGATCTCTGTCATAGCCAAAGTTGGCACTTACCTTTTTCCTGAAGACTTTTTGTATCTAAATAACTAAATATGGCTTGAGGTCCTCACAGGGATTTTATATCTTTTTGGAGGCACTTGGATTACTTGTATAGGAATGTTCTTGCCTTTTCTCTTATTAGACCTCAAACTTTTCCAGGCTGGGATTATGTCTTATCTGTCTCTGCCTGGCACGTGGAAGAGTGCTCAGTGAATATTTGTTGAGAAAGCGAATTTGCTTTCCTGGCTAAGCCTCCCTAAACTGGTCAATTTACCATGATTTGCTATGCTATTTCTTTCTCTCTCTCGGGTCAAAATTTCACCATACAACCACGTAAATAAACTATGGAATAAAACAACCAAATGAATGCAATTCACTGTATTTAGTATCAGACTCACAAAGTGATCTGTATCAAATAGCAAAATAAAACGAATTCAATACTTAGTGGTCTGGAAAAAGAAAGTCTATTGATATACAGAGGTAAAAAAGCTTTCAGCAACCAAGCTACCATTGGCAGATTGCTTCCTGTGCCCCAGCCTATGTGGATGCTATATAACTGTCACCAATGCTGTACTTAGTTTTCACAAGAAATCTAAGATACTAGGACTATTATCCTTTCCTTTTTATGGAAGGAGAACTTGCAGCCTAAAGAAGTTAAGTTCTTGCCTAATGTTGCACTGCTAGCAGAAATGTAGCTAGAACTTGACTAGGACATATGCTCTTAAACGCTCCCTCCGAACTACCATAGATGTAGGGTGGCCTTAGTTTTGTAAATGTTTTCTTGGGGAGCGTTGAGTGCTTGTGATTTATTTTTCAAGAGTATGCGCCCCCCAAAAGACAAGGATCCACACAAGAAGAATTGGGATTCTATCTTCTTGTGCTTGCTGGATATGCAAGAGCCCTGCTCCAGACAGCCAGCGACATCTGCACACGTCCATTCTAATGGGACTTCCCCAAACAACTTCTCTCTTCCTTCTCAACTTTGTCTTTCACACACCCTTTCTCAAAGAACACCCTGGTTTATTGCAAGCCTAGTACAAACACATGTAGAAAGACCCAGTGTTGGGACACTTGGAGTCATTTCGTTTTCCTTTCTGTTAAGAGGCCAGAAGGTCAATGTGGTGTAGTGTTCTGGCCCCTCTGTACCAACAGCAAGTTGTTTAATCCATCACAGCCTCCAAGATTTGTAACCTTCCTAAGGAAATCTGTAACCTTCCCAAGGATGCCTTTTTCATTACTATACTTTCTAGCACAGCACCTGGCAGAGAGCTCAGAAACTTGAACTGAGCCTCGGGGTTCTGGGCCAGTGCTGTGAGTTAGAACATTCTGCAGGGATGAAATATTCATCATTTGTGCTGTCACAGGTGGCTCGTGCGTACTTGAAAGTTGGCCAGTGTGACTAAGGAAACGATGTTTAAATTTTATTTAATTCGAATTAATTTAAATTCAAGTAGCCACATATAGCTGGTGGCTATGTATGAGACAGCACGTTTCTTGGCTCCAAAATCAGTAAAATAATTTGCAATCTGTTTATCTTAGAGGGGTGTGGTGAGGAATAAATGAAACGATAGAAATAAAAGGCAGCATCACCAGATGACATCAGATGCCCTGGTGTAAATATCAGTTCCACCCCCTGCAATTTCTTTTCTTTTCTTAATTGTTTAATGTTTATTTTTAAGAGAGAGCAAGTGAGCAAGGGAGGGTCAGAGAGAGAGGGAGACAAAAATCCAAAACAGGCTCCAGGCTCTGAGCTGTCAGCACAGAGCCTGACATGGGGCTCAAACTCACAAACTACAAGATCATGACCTGAGCTAAAGTAAGACACTTAACCTACTGACCCAACCAGACGCCCCCATCCCTTGTAATTTCTGTGACCTTTAGTAAGTCTACTTAGCCTCCTCCAGCCTTGGTCTTTTCATCTGAAAAATGGGTTTAAAGATAATTCTCTCTTACAGAGTGGTCGACTGGATTAGAGAACAGATACAAACTGCTTAGCATATCACTAGGCACATAGTACACCCTCAACAAATAATTTTGTCTTAATTGAGAGCGGTCTGGAAAGCATAGATAGGATTATTAGTAGGTAGTGACATGGCCTCTGATTTCTCTTCCCAGCGATGCCTCTTCTGGAGAGGACGTGGCTTTGTTAGCCTCTTTCTCTTGGACAGTTCTCTTTTGTGGTCATGAATTAGACAGCTCACAAACATATGATGCTTCAGACACCTTCCTGAAAGATTTCTCAGTTTACGGAACAGCCTGGCTTCTCTAGGGTGAGCGGCATGCGGTCTCCACCCTGTGGTGGGGGTTGTACTGGGACCGGCTCTGCGGGTCTCCCTCCGCCTCTGACCCTGGTTACTCTTCCTTCGAGATTCTGCTGCAGAGATGCGCTCTGTCTGGACAAGCAGGGGCTGGTCTGGCAGCCACAGCAGCCAACATCCTCGCCTGTTTCTCTCAGTGCTGGCTGCTAATCCCCTTTTCCGTTTATCCCCTCGGGAGCCTAGGCTCTAGGTGTGTACCACGGGGCTTTGTGAGAGAAAAAGCAGGCTTTCCTCAGATATCACTGCCACGGCACCAGCTGTGTTCGTGGGGTTACTGATACGGCCCCTAGATGGCTCGAGCTTCAAGTGACCAAGGACAGCCCACTGGCTCTAGTTCCTGAAGCTTCCACCAACATTTTACAACCTTCCTGCCAGCCACCAGCCTGGAAAGTTCAAATCAGACGAAGGAAGCGCCTTTCTTCCCACCAAGCCTGATGCTGAAGCTAATGAACTACTCACAGGGCCTGGGAAGAAGTCCCAGTTCTCATTGCTCTATTGTCCCAACTTTACCCTGCAACCATTTTGCAGATCTATCTAGCAGGGGGAAGCTGAGGCAGAAAGGGACTGGTTTACAGACCTTGACTACTTGTTTTGCAGACAATTTCTGAGGGCACGGCAATGGTAAGAGCTGATGGTTGCAGAGAGAGCCTGCAGACCTAATTTACTGATTTGATTCTTTACTGTCTGCCCCTGGCAACAGAATGTAAGCACCAAGGGGGCAGGAACTATGTCTAGTATGTTCATTAACATATCCCCATATCAAGGCACATTGACACTCCTTAATAAATAGGCACCTGGGTGGCTTGCTTGGTTGAGCCTCCGACTTCGCCTCAGGTCACGATCTCACAGAATGTGGGTTCAAGCTCCACACTGGGGTCTGTGCTCACAGCTCAGAGCCTGGAGCCTGCTTCAGATTCTGTGTCTCCCTTTCTCTCACTCCCACTGATGTTCTGTCTCTGTCTCTCTCAAAAATAAATAAAACATTAAAAAATTTAAATATGTGTTGAGTAAAGGAATGAAGGGTTCTTTCCTGATTGTTGAGTCATTCACACAAAACATGTATTCTGAAAGCCCTTAGGTACAAATATGCCTGCAAAAGAAACATAAATAGGGGATCCTGGGTGGTTCAGTAAGTTAAGTGTCTGACTTTAGCTCACGTCATGATCTAGCACTCCGTGAGTTCGACCCCTGCATCCGGATTTGTGCTGACAGCTCAGAACCTGGAGCCTGCTTCAGATTCTGTGTCTCCCTTTCTCTGCCCCTCCCCTGCTCACACTCTGTCTTTTTCTCTCTATCAAACAGAATAAAATAAAACATTAAAAAAATTTAAAAACCAGAAATATTGATGTGGGAAACATATTCATTCAGTGATTCAATGATGCTCCATAACTCTCTTCCTTCCTACCCTCCTTCTTCTTCCCTTTTCCCTTCTCTTCTTTTCTCTGCCTCCCCCCCTTACTTCCCTTATTCACTTTTTTGTTCATCTAATATTCACTAGACACCTGAGTAGCTATGTACTCTGTAGTGTGCACTGATAAGACACAGCCTTAATGACATTTGTCTTTGCTCATCCAGTGTGTTTGAAAGAAGTGGGGCCCCTCTACTGTGTGAAGGACAAAGGTTTATAGGTGCTTAAAGAATCTGTTGAAAGATGGGATTGAAACTAGAGATACAAGTTGAACCAGGCGGTTTACAGCAATGTCCTGAAAACCACCCAAGGGAAAAAAAATGTAAGAAGAGAAGATATAATCTTACTGTGATATTTTTATGTAGTAATATTTCCTGGACTAAGTCTCAGATGCATAATATACAACACAAATTCATTCCAATGAAGTGCCAAACTAAATTCTTCTTGAACATGAAGAATATGATGTCAGCAGGTAATATTAGCATGGGGGCTGAGGTATCCAAAATAGTGTAGACGGGTCTAATGCAAGGTCAGCATATTATGGCCCACAGACATAGTATGGCTCACTATCAGTTTTTATAAATATGTTTCATTAGAAGGCAGTAACAAGTTTCACTGTTTAACAAATTACCTCTCATCATGCTCAAACTGTAATAGCAGAGTTGAGTTGTGACAGACACCATATGACCTGCAAAGCCAAAACCATTTATGATCTGGCCTTATGGAAAAAGTTCGCCGACCCCTGGTCTAAAGGAAAGATGTTCTGATGCCAAAAGAGATCCCTTAAAAAAGAAAACACTCTTCACATTCAGTTTGGTACATTTATGTTTATACACCTGCTTTCGCTATCAGTGAAAGGCAGCCAACTGTTCATATCATTACATCATCAGTTCCCAACATGTTATTGTTCTCTGTAACTCCTTCAGCAATATGACCACTAAATTAATGATCTGAGATAATTTTCCGTAAACTGAATTGTTGAACGATCAAAGTGTTTTCACTCCGGGCTTCCTATTGCACTGCCCTTTTGCTCACTCATGCCAGAGCTGGATAAAACAATCATATCACCTCCTGTTTATCCTGAGGCTTGACTTGGCATACAGCAGCCTTATAACTGACGATTTCTTCACCTGTGCTTGTTTTGTGGTTACTGGTCTCAAAATGCCCATAAACTTGATTAAACTTGTCCCTTCTATGCCTTCTCATTTTGCATGTGGGTTGTTTATGATTTTGAGTTATGTAATTCTCGGTTTCTCAATCAAGAAATCAGCAGGTGGTAGGCCTCTTTGTTTTGAAAGTTACCTCCCTGGGTAAAAGTCTGGAGCCAGGTGTCTCTCACGGACTTCATCAGACCCCAACCACCAGACCTCCTAGGCCTTCCTCATAACCCAGCCCTAATCTTTAAAAATGGAAAACAAAGATTTCCAAAGAAGGAGTGAAGATTTTGGCAATTCTCTCTTCTCTTATGATGCAGAAACTGACAAAATGAATTCCTTCTTAACGGTTTTCGTGATAAAGCCTTGTTGGAAAGATAATCATTTAAACAGATGTTTCCAGATTACACAGCTAACGTGAACCTCACAATCCAAAAGAGCTCTTTTCACCCTTCTACAAATAAAGGAACCAACAGTGCCAGTAACTTACCCAAAGGCACACTGCTTTTGAGATGCAAATGCAAGAAAGAATGAAATCCACAACACTCCTCTGTTCTTCTGCCCAACAAACGCATGAGAATGAGGACAACAGAGTTCTCTGTGATCAATACCTAGAGAAAGAGTTGATAAGTTGTAGTCATAAGTTTAGAGACTCCTCCTAGAAATGGTAGTGGGTTTATATAATTTTAACCAGTGTGCTATGAATAATTATGTTTGTTTTCATGTCAAATAAAAATGGACATGGTGAGCATTTGGAGGGTGGTGGTGGAGGAAGGAGGAAAGAGTAAATTACATTTGATTTTGATTGGAGAAGCCAAATCTGGATGAACAGGTGAGGTGGGTCAAAGTCACATTTAAGGACACAAATATTCTGTAAGTCATGGAGAATTTGGTAAAGCATAATGGATCTCACCAAAAATTTAGTGATAATTGCTCTATGATATCAAGTCTCTTCTGTTCATTGGTCCTTCCTTGTCTTTCCTCCTTTCTTCTTTCTTCTCTCATTCGTTCACCCATTTATTGAGTGCTGACTAAAAATCAGGCTTTTAAGTGAGATCTGGGGGATATAGGAGGCTATGACATATATCTTGTTCTTCAGAATCTGTAGTTTAGGACCTTCATGTTGAAGACATTCTCCCCATTTCCCCCATTGTAGGGAAGGAGAATTTCTGAAAGTTACTTCCTTGTGTAAAAATCTGGAGCCAGGTGTCTTCAGATTTTGGAGGGATACCACTGAAATACAACCCAAGGTGTTTCTAGGGTCCAAAACAACAAGGCATATGCCAAGACATTTGCCCTTTCAATTTGAAGTTTTGACCTAGGAATTGCCTACCCAGGCATCTCTTTCTGCCTCTTCACTGCTCTTTCTTATCTTCCCAGCCTCTATACCGACAACTTCAAGTTGCTCCTTTTAATCCATAGGGATGTAGGCCAGAGGAAAAGGGGAGGAGCTGGCTTATGTCAGCTTCCCAAGCAACCCAAAGGCACGGAGAAGATGTACACATAAAATATTGCTATAGTGAGTTAAACCCACACTCTCCCTTCCATGATTCATGCTCATTTTGAGATCCCAAGAAGATTGGGTAAGTGGAGATGAGATATCATAAACATCCTGGTTCCCATTCATAACTCAGAATAGTTCATTAATCGGTTTTTAAGAATGTGCCTAAAATAATTCTACTGCTTTAAAAAATGACACATGCCCACAGAATGTACAACACTAAGAATGAACTCAATGTAAACTGTGAACTTTGGATGATAATCATGTGTCAGGATGGCTATTATGTCCCATAGTAGTAACAAATGTATTACTCTGGAGCAGGAGATCCTTAGTGAGGGAAACTAAGTATGAACATGCATGTGTGTGTGTGTGTGTGTGTGTGTGAGTGTGTAGGGGAGTAGGGAATAAACAGGAATGCTTAGTTCAATTTGCTATGAATCTCAAAGTGATCTAAAAAATAAAAGTCTATTTAAAAACATGCATATTCATAGGCTTATTGGAAAAACTTGTCAAACCCATAGAAAAACCCAAAGAGGAAGATAAAAATCACCCAGCACATCCTTCTGTCTTCAGTGTGAGAAGGGTAGGGTTAATGTTTGGTGACCATCCTTTAATGCACTTGTCTGGCCATACCTATATATGCACAAAGTTCCGCATATAGGGATGGATGTTTATGTGTGTGTATGTGCGTATGTGTATATTAGTGTTTCATCCAATGTGTTTTCATGTCAATATTCATGAACATAATTTTTTAATAGCTGCATGGTTTTGCAGATCACAGCATGCCACAGTTTACTCAGCCCGTCTCATAATTATTTAGGATTTTTCTTTTTTGCTCAGATAAATAGTGCTGCAGGGCACACTTATGATGGTACATCTTTTGCCTCATAGAGTATCCTTTGAATCTGTGTGTCTGTCCAGTCCGTATCACGTCTTGGGGGAGATTATGAGTTAGGTATACTCAGTACACACTGTGTGAATTAGTAAACACAGTGTGTCGGTCTAGGCAGAGAACCTTGAATAATTCTAGGTCTAACATTTCTACTAAAGAAAAGAGGGGAGCATGTATGATATGATCACATACATAGTACCTCTAGCTGAGAACTTGCGCTCAGTGAATAAAGCTGCTAATAGTATCTTTGTGTGACTTTCGTTTTGGTCCATGTCTCTCTGCTGAAAAAGATCTGAGTATGGCAGAGGGTGGCCTGAACCACAGAAGATACAAAAAACCATTTTTTTATTCCTTCAAAGTGTCTGACTCTGCCTGTAAATAGTTGTGAGTTTTCAAAACAAATGATCAGCTCTTGAATGCAGTTCACTCAACCCTCCTTTTTAGATACACAGTGAAATGGCTGTCAAACAGCAACACATACACTACACACCCACTGGCCGCAGTCATACTGGCCGACAGGTTTTCTTATTCATTGGACTTCCAAAAATATTATCCCCTGTCAGATTCCGAGGGCAATGACTCTGTTTTGAAGCTCAAGGTCAGCACCAGATTAATCCCAGAGTCTAACAAAAGCCTTCGGGATTGTCTTGCCTTATCCTCTTTAGTTATAACACACTTGTAAATAATTTCAAAAACAAACACACACAAACCCAAAAAACACCAACCCAAAACAAAACAATAAGCAAACCCTAAAACAAAAACACCTAACGCCCATCTGATTCTGCCTATATCTGCCATACTTTTTGTGGGGGTATACTGAGGCTGAAACTTTAATGAAAGGAAGCTCTATCTCACTGGGGATGAAGGGCAGAATTTAATCCTTATGATAATCTGATCAACGTTATTTCAAAGAGATGGAAAATGAAGCTCAGAGAGGCTAGATAACTTCTCCATAGTAGGATTGGGATTCAAATACTCTTCCCATGTCCACAAAGCCCTACCATCTCGGGAATAATGATGACATGGCCTGTTTACAAATGTCTCTCAAGATAAGAGACCAGAGATCTCCAATGAGTATGGTGGCCATACAGTGGGAAGGAAACAGAGAAGGCAGGTAGTTTGGGACACGGAATCTCAGAGTTTGTTACTGCAGGTGTAACCAGCCTGAGTAAACTACATTTGCAAAGAGAAAATGAGCTGACTTTCTGAGAAGCATCCAAGTTTGTTCACTTGGAGAACATGGGATGGCCAAAGTCCACACAGGGCAAGGCCAGCACCCAAGTGGTCAGTATTTGAACTTGGGCCACTCTCTTGGGTATAGCACCTTCTATTGAATCACCGGAGGTAACTACTTTGGGCTTCTGATCCTCACACTTAAAAAATCTCTTTAAGGGGAATGATCCTTAAGGAAATTTGCTGCCTTTTGAGAGTTTCATGACCTGTTTTCTTTAGCTCATTAGCTTACTATCCCAAAGAAGAAAATATGAAAAAGAAAATCTCATTTGGCTCAAAGTCTCACATATTCTGGCTATTTCTATTACCTTTTGGTGGCTATCTTTCTGTATTTTGCAAGTCTGTGACCAGGGATTTATGATAAACTCAGGCAACTCCTTAGAGTAGTGGCCTGTTTTGTTCATTTCTGTATCATCCATATGTCTTTATAAAAATATGCAAGTTTGAGAATCTCTGGTTTAGGACAGGGGTTCTCAACCTTGAAAACAGATTAGAATCACCCACTGAGATTTAAAAATCTTGCTGCCCAGGCCGTATCCAAGTCCCATCAAATTAGACTCTCTGGGCAGTGAAACTCACACATCTCAAGTTTTTCAAGTTCCTCAGATGATTCTAACATGTAGTCAACATGGAGTTGCATTGGTCTGAAGCCTTTCTTTGGCACAACTTGACATCGGGCAAAAGTAAGATAGGAAAGTCAGCCTTGAACTTCATCCACTGACATATATAATTTCAAGTTCTGAAAAGCCATCCTTAAGCATTAGTCGTATTTCGTTCTTTGATCAGAAAGACAACTCTACCAAAGTAGAATGTATGCTTGCAGTTGTCTTTACAGCTGTGTGAACATAAAGATTCCTTTGGGAACTTGCTAAAAGGCAGACTCCGGGGCCCTACTTCTAGGTAGTCATTGATTCCACAAGGTCAGGTTGGGGGCCTGGGAAACTATATTTTTAATATGCACTTAGGTAATTCTGATATCATCTGCTCTTCATCCAACTTTGGGAAACAACAGTTTGCACTAGAACTTTTTAAGTAGGAGTAATTCTTTTTCACTGTCAGGGGACCTGTGGCAATGTTTGCAGACACTTTTGGCCACCACAACTCGTGTGTGTGTGCACCTAGTAAATAGAGTAACCTAGTAACCTAGTAAATAGAGGCCACAGATACTGCTCAGCATCTTACAAAGCAGATGGCATGACTCTTGACAGAATAATCTAGTCTAAAAGGTCAATAGGGCTGAGGCTGAGAAACCCTGCCTTACATTAACATCTCATCTAAGTCCAATTCCATCTCTGATGGCCTCGAAGCAAAGATGTCACTCTCTTTAGATCTTCCATAGCTTGTTCCACATTAACAATCATCTTTACGTATGTGCTTCGTCTCCCTGATAGCAGAAAACTTATTTTAGGCCAGGAGCCTTGCTTCCTTAACTTTTGAGTCTCTTCCAGCATACAGTCCTTGCACCATTTTAAATAAAATTCATTTAAAATACTCTTTGGGACTAACCACGAAATGGCTTTGTGACTGGTAACCATAACTAGTGTCTACAGGGAGAAGGAGAACCCAGGGACCTAATTTTCAGGGAACCCTCTAGTGTTCATTTAAAAAAAATGGCTCTTTGTATTTTTTTTCTTTTTCTTTGTTATAGTTTATTTATTTTTGAGACAGAGAGAGACAGAGCATGAGTAAGGGAGGGGTAGAGAGAGAGGGAGACATCGAATCTAAAACTGGCTCCAGGCTCTGAGCTGTCAGCACAGAACCCGACGCGGGGCTCGAGCCCATGAACTGGGAGATCCTGACCTGAGCTGAAGTCAGCGGATTAACTGACTGGGCCACCCAGGCACCCCATGTATTTTTTTTTTTAACATTCACCAAATATTACAGTAACTTCTGGAACAGCCTGGAGTATCTGCAGGTGAGTCAGCTGTGTGAACACGTGGACCACCCAAGGAGCTCCGTCATCACCGAGGAACCTCACTGGCTACCAGTTGGCACCTTAGAGCAAACTCACTTAGTTCCTAAGCCAACCCTGAATTCCAGGAAATCAAAATTCAGCAAAGAGTTCTACACTGATCTGTGAGGGAATTGGGCAAGGAAACAGTACACTCAGTGCCTCTAAAAATAGCCAGGTAATTACCTTGGAAGATCTTTTAAGAAGATGCACTTAAGGGCATAGAGTACAGCAGCAAAGGACTCATTTGTTTGTTAATAGGAGCTGTCTCTATGTAGTCGGTAGACTCTGGAGTGTTGGAAACCCAATCAATATTTGGGTACTATGGAGTTACTATGTTACTGGGTAGACCATAGTCAAAAACAAGAAACTGCCCTTAGTAAGGCTGACCTGACCACATTTTTTTTTCACTAAATTGATCATGTTAGTTTTCTGGACTTTGATTTTTGTTCCCATTTTAACACTTGGCATGGCATGAACACTGTGGTGACATGCATTCACTTCTTTTTCATTTTACATGGTGGAACAATTTATCAGCAGCATCAACTCTGTCAGCGCTACTTTAATTTTTTTTTTTTTTTGAGAGACAGAGAGAGACAGCGTGAACAGGGGAGGGTCAGAGAGAGAGGGAGACACAGAATCCGAAGCAGGCTCCAGGCTCTGAGCTAGCTGTCAGCACAGGACCTGATGCGGGGCTCGAACCCATGAACCGTGAGATCATGACCCGAGCCGAAGCCGGATGCTCAACTGAATGAGTCACCCAGGTGCCCCTGCCGGTGCTACTTTAAAGATATTCTACTTCCAGCAAGATCGCTGAATCCAGAAATGAAATATATCACAGCTTGGTTGTTACATTCAACCAATTTAGCAATTTTCCTCCTGTGGTTAATCACCCACAGAATACTTGGTTTGCTTTTACTTCTTCATGTTTTAATTTTCAGTCTTGGCAATATGTGCTAAAATGACTTGGAATTATGAAAAGTATGAAAATGTGTTTGTTTCAAATAGTTGGCTGGGTTCTTCATCAGCCTGAGGCCCACCACAGGTGTGAATATTTGTTTATAATCCAAACTCAGCCAAGTAAACAGTCCCACTTTGCACCCCTTTTCTTTCCGTACAATGCTTTGAATATTTTCTTTGTGATGGTCAGTGACTTTGTTTAACTTTAAAAAAAAGCTGAATGGAAAGGAAGGGCCTGGAGACTCGTAACTGTTTGTACAAGGCCCTGAAGTGACTGACGGCTGAACTAAGCTGGACATAGAGCCCTGACATTTTGTCAGTTCCCCTGAGGAGTCAGATGTGATGTCCACCACTCACCTGTCAAGTGCTGATAGAAAAACAACTCTGTCACACGTAGCCTTCGAGGCTATGCATATGACCCCTAACCCTGGAACCCCTTCCGGAGTTTTCCATTGGGTATCAAAATTCTTTCAAATATTTCCAGCTGGACATCTCCTTGAGCTATAACGGCAGTTGAGCTTTTTACAGTTGGTGGTCATTGTTGAAGGAATTTTTCCTTTTTATTCACCCTTGGCAAGGATGAATTTTGGAATCTTGTTGGTAGCAAGAGAGAGGGGCTGCCCTTACCATCCAAAATACAGCCACTGTCTCTCAGTTGAGTCCAAGTGTCCTCCTGAACGTATAATATTTTTTGAGGCCACCTAGATCCCAGCCTTCGGGTCAAGTTTCTGAAACCCTTGAAGGATCCTGCAAGATGATAAACTTTTCCATGCTATAAGGTTCAGTCTTCCAAAGGCTTGTTTTGGTTTTGCTTCTGCAGAAGAGGCAGTGATGAAGAGAGAGAAACTCAGAGGCTCCTGGTACCAGGTTTGGTGTTAAAAACCTAGTACTGAATTTAGGACAATTTTCAGGCCTTTTGGTCTTTATTTTCTGCTACTGTGCTAAGCACCACCAAAGATTATGGATGGATGGATGGAAGGAAGGAGAGAAAGAAAGAAAGAAAGAAAGGAAGAAAGGAAGAAAGAAAGAAGGAAAGAAGATGGAGAAGGAAGGAAGGAAGGAAGGAAGGAAGGAAGGAAGGAAGGAAGGAAGGAAAGAAAAGAAAGAAAGAAAGAAAGAAAGATAGATAGAAAGAAAGAAAGAAAGAAAGAAAGAAAGAAAGAAAGAAAGAAAGAAAGAAAGGGGAAAACTCAGCATAAGATATATCCAACAGAAAAGAATTCATGCCTAAAGTAATCAATATCCTACAAAGAAAAAGGTGCCTCTCCAGTCAGCATACCAAGAAAACAATTGAGTCCATTCAGAGTATTAATTAATAAATTTCATGGAAGAAAACAAAATCATCTTAAAACTATGTCAATTGAGGTCTAACACGGTTCTAGGAATCCCTGGGTCAGTCAACGTGTTTCTCAAGATAAAGTGAAATGGCCTTGGACACAGTGTCCCTAGACCCGCAGATCCACAACAGGCTAGCTGAAGCCAGAATATTTCCACTGCTCATTCCAGAGATGATTCTTTTTTTTCTCTGGTTTCCTAGCTTTTCAGACTAAAAGACCCAAGCATTTGCTGAGCACATGGATGGAAGCACATATTCTCCATTTCTCTACAGAAATTTCCATCGAAACAAGCTAAAAATAACCAAATGAAAGGAAAACCACAGACAGTATCTTTAGACAGTACGGAAATCATTTCCCTCATTTTACAGATGAAGAAATGGGGGTCCAGAGAAGTGAAGTGGCTGTCTCCAGGTTACAGAACTGGTAAAGGACAAACTGTCAATGAGAACTTGAATTTCCTCCATTTCTTTAAAGCCTGGTGCTTAAAACTCAAGGCTGATTTCTAAAGCTAAATTCCTACTTCGTATAATCTGATACCTGGAATGTCATATTTGCCTGACTCTTCTAGAACGACTCCCCATATAATAAGCTTTGTGGTTTGTCCAACCTTCCTTAGCAAACCAAGTTGGCTCTTCTAGGCTCATTGTGGAGACTGGATTTAATTTTTAGGCATTTTCACTCACACTTCCTTTTAAGGGACTGTGTACAGTCAGCCTCAGGTGACTCAGCTTCCTCAGTTACCAAGGTTCTGGGACAGGATTTTATCTAGAATATGTAATAAAATCCTATATATCAATAAAAGTAATCCAATTAAAAGAAAATGGGAAAAACATCTGAAGCAATCCACAGACTAGGAAGCATGAATATCACACAGAAAAATGAGATGCTCAATTATGAGCATGAGATGCTAATTATACTAATTAGGGAGACACATGCTCAAACCTTAGTAAACACCATTTCACATCCAATTAGGAAGCTGGACAACATCAAGTAGGATGATGATACTCGGTATTGGAAACTTAGCCTCCTGGATCTCCACCAATGTATCAATGTTAATGACCGCACTGGAGAGCAATTGGTGTATCCAGTTGAGCTGAAGAAGCCCTTACTCTGTGACCCAACATTGCCATTGCTGGGTGAGGCCAAAGCAACTGTTACCCAGATGCAGGAGAAATATGTATGAAATGTGCACTGGAGCAATGTCCGAGATGACAAATGCTGTAAACAACTTCATGTTCACCAAGAAGGAGGATACACTGTATACTCATACAGTGAAAACCTGCAGCGCTTGTGTGGGAAGGAAACTGAAGTAGCTATAGGGGTATGTGTATACGTTTCTATTTGTATATCTCAACTTGGATGTATTTCACCATTTAATGTTCAACTAATAAAGGAAATTGTAGAAAAATATAAAGTATGTCATTTATATAAAATTTAGAAACATGGAAAACAGGCTTTGTTGAAGGATACATCTATATGTAGAAAAAGCATAAAGCAATGCTTGGCAATGATAAGCATCATACCTAGGACAGTAGTTATTTTGCTAAAAATAGGAAGGGGGACAAATCTATAAGGATTTAGAGAGGGAGCTGTAAGAGTATGAGTGCAGAGCTTTATTTCTTGAGTGATAGATAACAAAGGTATTTATTGAATTTTCTTCGTATTATTTTGAAGTCTGATATATTAAGTTTATAAATTAAGACAAAATAACTTTTCCCTTCAAGAGTGCATAACCCAGGAAGAGAGTTCATCAACTCTCACCCATACCCAGGCTCCAATTTTCCTTTCCATGTTTCCTATTATCACCTAGGTGATTTCAGAAGCCCTGGCACTCATTCAATGACCCCATAGGTCCTGATCCTTCTACGCTCCAGCAACCTTGAACAACACTTGCCCTAGGAACTCAACAGGTTGCATTTGGATCTTGTCACCCAGAACATGTCTATTCAATGTCCCCCTGACTCTCTTCTCCTATTTCTTTCAGGTTCTTGCCCACTTGATGTGCACTTTGAGCTCATCAAAGCAGCCATGAGCCTGATCATCTTGACCTAGCTTATTGCCCCAATCCTCTCCTGAGTTGTTTTATCCTTCTTAACTGGCTTCTCAGCACTTTGGTGACACCCATCTTGCCTAACTCTGATCATACATTCTCAAATCCTGGACTAGGAGATGGAATAACGCTCACAGAAACCACATAACATTCCCTACGTGCATTACTGCAAATCCATTTTCTCCAGAGCAGCTGGGCCTCAGGCTCTGACACTAGTCTCTTTTGCTCACTCCTAGTTGAAATCCTTCCTGGGCTGCAACATCAATGGGCAATGGCTTCCTTTGGTCTAGAATGGTGTGGTAACCGTGTCCTGCAGAGCTGTTTTGGGGGGTTGACTCAGGAGATGGCTCAAGAAGAGAAGTCTTCTCGGTCTGGCTTTGGGTTCCATCCTCACTTCAGGCAAAGAAAGTCTGCTTTCATAATTTTAAATATTGGTCTTCCAAATAAGATTATAATCAATCATCAATCAATCAATCAATGAGGGTATGGGTAGAGTAGTTCCTGCTTTTTAAACCAGTTGGTGGCTTTCCAGTGCATTTGGTATAGAACACCGCCCATCAGCACAGTGTGGCCCTGTGTCCTCTCTGACCTCCTCTTGTGCTATTCGTTTCTGGTGGGATCGCTGCCTCCCACTGACCTTCATTTCCTGCCTCTAGGCCATGTGCTGTTCCACATACAGGCGGATCATACCTGTGGTTTTGTTCTGTGTCTGACCCCTCGTTTTCAAAAGTCTCCTTAATGTCACCTTCCCTAGTCTTCCTCATGATTTTCTATCACACTATTTTACCCTTTTCCTTCATAGTACCTCTTGCGATCATCTTTATCAAATTCTTTGTTTGCTTCCTTGCTTAGCATCTGATTCTCCCACGACTAGATCATACTACTCTTGCAGGGAGGCACCATGTTTGTTTTGTTTAACATTCAGTGGCAGACCAAAAGGGTGGCCTCAGCCCCTCTTCAGATCCTCAGAGTAGGACCTTCATCCCAATCCCATCCCTCCCTCCAAATAAATAACTGAAGGAAAAACAACACCGTTGCTATACACATGTGACTTCATGGAAAGCTCTGCAGCCCTCCCCTTTCCAGTCAGATGCTGCCCCTGGACCTTTGCTGCAGAGAAATTTGGGAGCTCCCCTGGGATCACTGTATCCTTAGTGGATCCTATTCCTGTGCATAGGAGATGCTCGGGAAATCTTATTTGAATGAATCAATAAATCTTTAAAAGTCTGACGTGCAGCAGAATAGGAAATAAAGTTTAGCTGCCCTAGATCAACACAAGCAGGAAAAAGCAGAAGGAAGTCAGCCTTCCCTCCTCTCTTCACCAGCTACTATCTATCCTACTCTACTCTACTATTCCAGGACAAAGGATAAGACAGAACAAATAAACAATGCTGCTTCCCAATATGTGTGCTACAGAGTCCCCCAAGATGATGCACTGGGACACCTGCAGAGGTACACGGTGAGAGAGTTCACTGATTTCAGAATAAGTTGGCACATCACTTTAGTGTTTCCAGACACAAGCCAAGCATACTCCGTCCATCTTGAAAGAACATGGCAAGTCTTTGAGGAGGTTGGGATGGCTGCTGGTCTGCTGTATCACACTATGTTACTACCTCCCCACTGGACAGAGAACAGTAGTTCTGACTTCAAGCACAGGAGGCAGATCAGATATGATCAGTAGTTAAGAAAGCCAAACCCCAAGCAGAAAGTCTCAATTATATGCTGTGTATACCTGGGTTGTCACGGCCACACCTCCCCTTGGCAAGTATGTCCAAGTACATTTTCTCCCTGAGCTGCCTTTCCTCGTGCCTGTTGTGATTGTCCTCAAGGCTTATAATGAAACATGGTGAGATAGCAAACATGTGGTTTGTGTGGGTGTATTTGTTTTTCTGTGCAAACAAGATTGAGTCCTTCAGAAGAAATACATAAGCAGGAGTTGGCTTCAGGCAAAAATCAGGGCGAAGCAATGGTGAAGGTGGGTGGGTGCAGGGTGCCCAGGCATGTGAGCTGGGTGTCTGGGTTAGCACAGGGACTGGAACAAAAATGGAAGGGAGGTGGAGGTTATTGTAGTAGAGTGAGTATCATGATTTGCTAGCTACTTTTTAAGAGGGAAATACATATCACAAACCAGGTACTATGCTCTTTACTTAGGATTACTTATTGAAGCCTTTCAGAAAGAGTATGAAATGGGTACTCTTATTATCCCCAATTTACCTGTGAAGATAGTGAGGTTCAGAGAGGTTAAGTCATTTGCATAAGGGAACACAGTGCCAGAGCCAAAATTTCAACCTAAGATTGTCCACCTCCAAAGTTTGGGCTCATCATTCTGCTTCCAGTTGGGAGTCTAGTCTGGAACTCACTAGAAAGGTTAAGCTTACCACACTGCAATCACAGTAGATGACAAAGATAACAAGTCAACCTTGGGCGGTGTCACTAAGGTTTATCATAAAGGAGAGACATGAAGTGTTCCAAAGCTTTGATGGAAGAAATTATATTTTGCTGCTATTCCTGAGTTTGGGGATAGAATAAAAGGGAAAAAAATGTAAATCTGTGCCTAAGGTGAAAAAAAGAAGGGTAAAAAATATAGGAAAACAAAAAAATCAATAACCACTAAAATATACTGATTCATTTTCCAAATGCTTAGAATCGGCCGCGTTGTGTTTTGGGTTGACTCACCTGTTACAGGGACAATGCCATGGCATGCTTAAGGGATTTATCTGTTTAATGGCGGTTAATAATGTGTCTGG
Source organism: Suricata suricatta (assembly GCF_006229205.1). Classification (NCBI taxonomy): domain Eukaryota; kingdom Metazoa; phylum Chordata; class Mammalia; order Carnivora; family Herpestidae; genus Suricata; species Suricata suricatta. The sequence continues at coordinate 33,180,651 of NC_043711.1, forward strand.
GCAGAAAGAAGGAGGTCAGCTGGCTCTCTATAAGAGAAAAGTCAAGGGGTGCCTGGGTGGCTCAGTCGGTTAAGCGTCTGGCTTCGGCTCAGGTCATGATCTCACAGTTCATGGGTCGAGCCCCGCATCAGGCTCTGTGCTGACAGCTAGCTCAGAGCCTGGAGCCTGCTTCAGATTCTATGTCTCCCTCTCTCTCTGAACATCCCCTGCTCACACTCTGTCTCTCAAAAATAAATAAAAAACATAATAAAAATTAAAAGAAAAGTCAATAAATATCATTAATTCCTAACTACAGATGTCTCTAGAGCTCTGCTACAGCAAGCATGATCCATGAACAATCACCACTACCTTGAGCATCACCCTCGATTCATGGAAACAGAACCTGCACTTCAACAGGACCCTCAAGGCGTTCCTATATGCAATAAAGCCTGAGAGGTACTGCCTTGGAATTTGTATTGTGCCATCTTGGCAACCTGGCAAACTCCTATTCATCCTTCAAAGCCCAGCTCAGATATCACCTTTTAAGAAAAATTCCAGTATAGGTATCATCCAGTGTTATATTACTTTCAGGTGTACAATAGAGTGACTCAGCAATTCCATACATTACTCAGTGCTCATCATGATGACTACATTCTTAATCCCCTCCACCTGGTTCACCCACTTCCCCACCCCCCTCCTTTCTGATAACCAATAGTTTGTTTTCTGTACTTAAAAGTTTGTGAGGTTTGTCTCTTTTCTCCTTTGTGCATTTGTTTCTTAAATTCCACATGTGAGTGAAATCATATGGTTTTGTCTTTCTCTGACTGACTTATTTCACCTTGCATTATATACCCTTTAGATACATCCATGTTGTTGCAAGTGGCAAGATTTCATTCTTTTTTATGGCCAAGTAATATTACACACACACACACACACACACACACACATCTTTATCCACTCATCTATCAAAGGACACTTGGGCTGCTTTCATAATTTGGCTATTGTAAATAATGGTGCAATAAACATAAGGGGCTATCACTTCTTTAAATCCTCCTCTAGCCATGCCTGACAGAGTGAATTACCCACTACTCCCCGCTATTTCTGGGACCGCCTACTTATCTCTATTCTGTTATATGTCCTCGAAGAAAGGAACACCTCTGTATCCTCATCTTTGTATTCCAGTGTCAGTCCACTGCCTCACTTGGACAAGGTAGGTTCTAAAAAGTATCCAATTATTTAATTTAGTTATTGTTGTTCAATTTAAGTCTCTCTTGGACAATAGTTTTAAATTTTCCTCTGTATAAAACTCACCTGATAGGCTTGTTAAACTAGAGGACTGTGGACCCCACACCCACAGATTCTAATTCTGCATGTTTGGTTGGGTCCCAGAAATTCGAATTTTTTCTAATGTTATTATTTATTTATTTATCTATTATTTCTTTTTTTTTAATTTTTAAATGTTTTATTGATTTTTGAGACAGAGAGAGGCAGAGCATGAGTGGCAGAGGGGCAGACAAAGAGGGAGACACAGAATCGAAAGCAGGCTCCAGGCTCTGAGCTGTCAGCACAAAGCCTGATGTGGGGCTCGAACCCACGAACGGGAGATCATGACCTGAGCCAAAGTTGGAGGCTTATCCGACTGAGCCACCCAGGTGCCCCTATTTATCTATTATTTCAAAAAAATATTTCTTTATTTTTGAGAGAGAGAGAGACTGAGCATGAGTTGGGGAGGGGTAGAGAAAGGGAGACACAAAATCTGAATCAAACTCCAGACTCCCAAATTGTCAGCACAGAGCCTGATGCGGGGCTCAAAATCACCGACCGTGAGATCATGACCTGAGCTGAAGTCAGACTCTTAACTGACTGAGCTATCCCGGAGCTCCTATTTATTTATTTAAAAAAAAAAAAGATTTTACTTTTTAAGTAATCTCTACACCCAACGTGGGGCTCAAACTTAGAGCCCTGACATGAAGAGGCACATGTTCCACTGACTGAGCCTGCCAGGTGCCATAGGAGTTTTTCACTAGCATTTTAACTAGCAGCACTAAGTACTTTGGATGCATATGGTCCATGTAAAACTCTCATTTAGAAATATTTCTAAATTGGAGTCTGCAATTCTGAGCTTCTGGTCGAGGGGACTATTATTCTCCTGCTTACTACTCTGGTCTCTACATCCTCCAGATACCAAAAGTGACCAAATCTGTCAGTGAGGAGCCATCCAAGTATGTATGGACTATGTTTCAGTAAGGATATGTTTCTCTTTATAGAGAAATAAAACTGTACTCAATTTCAGGCCACAACCATCTGATACTGTTATTATTCAATACTGATGGGCAACTCCAGAGTTGTACAGATATCCCTCCTGACATTGACCCAGAGATGGGTAGGACCCATTCCAATATTCTGGAAACACATTAATATTTTCCACTTGTACAGCTCTGATTGTGCAAGTGCTACTACAGGCCAGGCAATGGGCGTCATTTCATTTAATTCACACAAGGCTAGGAGGCAAGGGACACTATCATCCTTTTAATGACAAGGAAACCGAGTCACGGAGACATTTCATAACTTACTCGGAGTCACACAGTTAGAGAGGGGCTGACCCTGGTTTGCCTGTTTCCAAAGCTGTTGCTTCCTTCTTGTTTGTCTGTTTCCTCAGCTACATTTTCTGCACAGAATCCTCCAGGGATGGGCACAGCTGGGGATGGTTAGAACCTTCCACAACAGCCATTCACTGCACTTCTGATCTAAGTTGCATCCGTAACCACTTTTCTCCAGCTGTAGGATGTATCTGTACTAACACAATTCTCTTCCTAAAAGAATTTTTAACTGGTTTGATGTTTCCCTTTGCTGGTGCTCTGAATCCTCCCATACCTTCTTGGCTAGGGGACCAGACACACAGATACATATTTCTGAGTTGTTATAACAACTGAATCAAATCTCATGAATGGAGGTAATCAATTTTTGCAGTTGATGGGTAGACAATGAATAAACTGGATTGGCAGGGTTCAGCTACCTTAATTAGCTCTCTAAAGTTCTCTGGGGTGGGGGGTAGGGGGTGGGGTGCCTGGGTGGCTCAGTGGGTTGAGCATTTGACTTCGGCTCAAGTCATGATCTCACAGTTCATGGGTTTGAGCCCCGTGTTGGGCTCTGTGCTGACCACTAGTTCAGAGCCTGGAGCCTGCTTCAGATTCTGTGTCTCCCTCTCTCTCTGTTCCTCCCCTGTTCATGCTCGGTTTCTCTTCAGAAATAAATAAATGTAAATAAATAAATAAAGTTCTTTGGGAACAAAGCAAAATTTTTTCTTTGGAGAGGATTATTTGTTATTTTAGGGAGTAGGAGGAAAGAATGGGTTAAATATATTATGGTATATCCATAAAATGAGACCGTGTACTGCTGAAATTTCTTCCAATGTCTACTATGTGTAAGTCACAAAGATGAACCAGCAGGCCTAATTCATATTGTCAGAGAATTTACTGTATTTTGGCTGAAGCCGAATGCTATAGATCGATATATTCTATCAGTGAAAGTCATCCCAAGTATGTTATAAATTGCAACATGTAATTTTCAGAGGAGTATAGGAAAAGGGAAAAATGTTTAGAAAGAAGTCTGTATGCTTATATACAAATAAATTTGCCAGAGGTCATACACAATTTAATTAATGGAAATTATCTCTCAGGACTAGGGATGGGTTTGGGTTGGGGATGGAGGAATGGATAAAAATGATGTGTATTTTTGTGGCAAGGACTGACAATTGTCCTCCCTCAAATCCCTTCTTTGTCAAAAAAAATAAGGCAGGACATTTCCTAGCCTCCTTGGGGCTGAGTGTAGCTATGTGACTCAGTTCTGGACAAGCTGGAAGTTAAAAGTGTGGTGTGGGACAAATGGAAAGGCTCTTAAAAGGGAAGGAAGGGACTAGCCCTTTTACCCCTGCTGCTTTCTGCCGCCTGCAGTGTGGGTTCATCGTGTGGCTCCAGCAGCGATCTTGGACCCAGAGGATAACTTGAGGATGGGACAAGACAGGATGAAGGAGCCTGGGTCTTCTCCATGCCCACCCACCACTGCTCTGCCATCTACCATGGGAGCCATGAGCCACATGTGGATATTTTAAGTTAAATTAATTACAATTACACAAACTAAAAAAGTTCAGTTCCTCAGTTCCACTAGTACATCTCTGGTGTTCCACAGCTGCCTTTGGTGGCAAGTGGCTACTGAATTGGGCCACACAGATAAGAGAACATTTTCATCATCGTAGTAAGTTCTGTTGTGCAGTGCTGCTCTGCTACTTGCTTCCAGACTCTACAAAAGAACAAATCCTCATTTATTTACGTCTTTGTTACTTGAAGTTGAATTAAAGACACACTGTACAAATTCTTTTTTACAAGAACATACATCAATTTTATAATGTAAAACTAATATCTTTTTAAATACTTGCTTGTACATCAAGCATGGATTAAAACAAACACTGGGGGGCCTGGGAGGCTCAGTCGGTTACCCGTCCTACTTTGGGTCGGGTCATGATCTCAGGATTCATGGGTTTGAGCTCTTCATCAAGCTCCATGCTGACAGTGCAAAGCCTGCTTAGGATTCTCCCTCTCTCCCTCTCTCTCTGCCCCTCCCCTTCCTGCATGCTCTCTCTCTCTCTCTCTCTCTCTCTCTCTCTCTCTCTCTCTCTCTCTCTCTCTAATAAGTAAACTTTAAAAGAGATAAAGATACAATATAAATAGTCAGGTAATAAAACAATAGAGGAATATTATGTACAAACAGTTTTTTAAAAGTCTAAGGTATATAAGACATCTGGAAAATTATAAACCTTTAGATTTGACACCGTGTTCAAAAGCAAAAGGTTGAGCACCAAAGTTTATATAACCTCCACTTTGAATTGACATAGACCACACACCAGGTAGGCATATGCATTTCTATAGCGTTGTTGTCTACATATTCAGCTATGGAGCATATTAAGAATGTTCTGAGAGATACAGTTAACATTCATGGGAGACACTTTTATAAGGATAAGATATGGTCTAGTGCTCTTTAGCTATTCATCAAACTCTCTGCTGTTTGCATTTTGAAAATATACAATGACCTTTCATTTTAAATACACTGAGTTATACTGTGCTCTCTTTGAACCTGCAGCAAAATTATGATACCATTGTGTATTTTTAAAGATTAAATATTTCTCATATTTTTGTGCTATGGCAAGCAAACAAAAGGCTTTTAGCATTCCAGGTCATGTAGACGATTTCAACAAGGTTGTTTATCCTTCGCTCAACGTGTGCGAGATTCAGGGAAGTCATTTCTACTCTTCTAAGAAGGTGTCACCCAGGTCATCTCTGGCAAATGAATGCCAATGCATTTTCTCATCTGGCTGGAAAATGCAGCATATAAAACCCATTTATTGGGACTAAGGTAGTCAAGAGCAGATAGATGGAAGATTCTCTGGTAGGTACTCATAACAAAAAAGAACAACTTTCAACTTAATTTCAACAGGGCACCAAATATAGGGAGTCACTAAACCCTCCATCTAGTATTCTGCCAGCACATACCAAGGACATGTGTCTTCTCCTCTCCTCTTTGCGGGTGTGTGTGTGTGCGTGTGTGGATATATGCATTTTATTTTTCAGTTCACGATGATCTGACATATGTGCTATTTCTGCACATTTTTACTTTTAATTCCACTGCAAGTCTTAGAGGTGCATTGAGGGAAGAATCAAAAGCCGGGAAAGTGTATTCTCAGGCAGCAACTGGTGCCATTATGAAATTTCTTTTTCATCACACTGGGAATTTAACGGTGGGCTCTTTATGGCCACCACTTCCTTTTCACCTTTGCCAGAGAAACAAAGGGATGAGAGCAAAGACTAAACATGGTTGAGGGGCTCTGGGTCCCACCCTAACACTGCCTTTGAGAGTGTTGAGTATCTCCTTCCATCTCCATCAGCAATGGTGATTCTTTTGTGCGAACTTTAGGATTTTGGAATATGGGCTACTACTAGTCATTCAATACAACATCAAGTCTTCCACCCAGAAAATACTAAAGAGCAATTTAAATTTGTACTGAAGTCTCTTGAAATACTGTGCAAAAAGGGGATTGCATTCCCAGTCCTTACAACCTTTCTCCCTCTTTGTCCATTGTCTCTAGAGTACAAACCACCCCTGCTCTATTCTCCCACTATTCTCCGTCACTAGTTCTCAATTCCCTCTGGTGTAACGATTTCTAGATTATCATGCCATCTTTCAATTCTCCTTCTGCTATTATGAGCACTAACACAACGGAAGGCCCTGGAGGGTAAGGAGGCACATCCAGAAGATTCCTGGGAATCTTGGGAAGGGGAAAGCATGAACAACTGGCATGCTGAATTTTTATTTTGTGGACCTCTGCTGCAAAACCTCTAATACCTTTCTAACTCATCCCCTTCTCTTCAGACATCCATGCCCTTCTAATCTTACCTGACCTGCAACTTTGCCAGTTTCTTTTCAGCTACTTAGCTCCAACCCAAAGCTAGCCACTCACCCCTTCCTCTCTTCACCTGCCTCTGCCACGTGACTCTGAACTAGTCACCTCTCATCCCAAACTCTCGGTTCCCTTAGCTGGAGACAAGGCATGTTCTAGAAGGTGTCTGAGCATGCTCCTGTTGTGTGGTTTTAAGATTCAGATCATACTGGCTCAAGTAAAATACATTAACTTGGTTACAAACAAGGACTGCGCATCATCATTCTTTCTACTCTGAACAGTAGAATAGTGTTTTTTATTTATTTTGAGAGAGCAGGAGAGGAGCAGAGAGAGAGGGAGAGAGAGAATCCCAACCTGGCTCCATGCTGTCAGCACAGAGCCCAACACAGGGCTCGGACCCATGAACTGTGAGATCATGACCTGAGGCGAAGTTAGACGCTTAACTGACTGAGCTACCCAGGCGCACCTACTCAAGTATTTTTAATGGCATGAGAAACATGTGAGTATTTCTTTCTATGCAAAATAAAAACCTTGTACATAAGATTCATATTGTTCTTTCCCCTGGTCCCAAACTGTACTACCTCCTTGTTTTCAAAATCAAAAAAAACACAAGACCTTCCAAACTTTTTCTACTTCACCACTTTAGGAAGTCCTTTTTCTGACAATTTTCTGGGTTTTTAAAAAAATATTTTAATGTTTATTTATTTTTGAGAGAGAGAGAGAGAGAGGAAGACAGAGCATTAGTGGGGGAAGACAGAGAGAGAGACACAGAATTCAAAGCAGGCTGCAGGCTCTAAACTGTCAGCAGAGAGCCCGACATTGGGCTCGAACTCACAAATCATGAGATCATAACCTGAGCTGAAGTCACATGCCTAACTGACAGAGCCACCCAGGGACCTCTGACAATTTTCTGTTTTTATAAACATATGCGCATCCAAAGAAGCCAGAAGCCAGGTAATATTGTTTTGTGAGGTTTTCAAAACTATATATGTACAGTTTTAGTACATTATTATTTTCTAGTTGCACTGACTGGTGAGAGGGTCATCCAAGTAAGAGCTGAAAGTTGAGCAGGTGTGTTGAGAGCAGGACACTGATGCGATTAGGAATATAAAAATATAAACATAAATGGTATATACTGATCTAGTTTTACATTTGCTTCCCCCCCCCCCCGCTTACTATCAGTTGTTACAAAAAAACATAGGTCACTCTCTCTTGTTTTTAGGTTTATTTATTTTGAGAGAGACAGAGAGAGAATGAATAGGGAAAGGGCAGAGAGAGAGAGAGAGGAAGAAAGAGAGTCCCAAGCAGGTTTCATGCTCAGTGCAGAGCCCAACATGGGGCTCGATCTCACAACCGTGAGGTCATGATTTGCGCTGAAGTCAAGAGTTGGACACAACTGACAGAGCCACCCAGGTGCTCCCATAGGTCCCTCTTTATAACAGCTTGCTACTATTCCATGTAGTAATAATAATAATAATAGCTTTGATTTATGGTCTGCTGATTATCTGCCAAGAACTGTTCTTACTGAATCTTCATGGAACTCCATGAAATAACCAGCCAATATTGGTCCCATTTGACAAAGGAGAAATCTCAGAACCAATATAAAACCATCACGCCTTATTTCATCTACTTCTGGCCACTGAAGGTGTTTCCAATTGCTTGCCATGACAAACTTGCTCCCAAATCTCATTGTCCAGGTGTCTGTATGAGAATGGTATGCGTATGTGCATAGGCGTGGGTTTGCCAAGGGGAAGAGCTGAGGCTGACTTGTGTGCATTTTTAGGTTTAAGAGAGAGTTCCAAACTCTCATGAAGATCTTATTGAGTGAGCCTGTGAACCCTGAGAAGGAAGAGGGTGCACTATTCAATAGGCAGTGGCTGGCTGTCTGGCCAGAAAGGGGACGGTGAAGGGAAACCCACACCCAAACTTCAACCATTTTTCAACTGTTCACAAAAATAATCCTGGGTAAAAACAGAGTTTTCCACTATTGCTTCCATGTCTCCTAAACTTCAAGGCATCTCGCTTCTGCTTTGCTTCCCCAGCCCCCAGGACCCTCCACACCCTCAGCAGTGCATCTGGGCACCAGCTGTGCCAGCTTTGTTAGGCTTAGGAAAGATGTCAAGCCCTTCAGTATTTACTTTATCCCAAGAACATTAAGGAAGGTAGACAGGCCTCCGTCCCTATGCACCATTTGCACAGATGTCAGGCTGTGGATGTCGGTTCATTTTTCACTCGGTAATCTGCAGGTATGAATTAAACCATAACCTGCCTTGCTGACACCACGGCACCAATATTGTCTCAGACTGGAACATGGTCTCCCTGTTCTTATCCACCACTTAAAAATAAACTTAACATATGGCGTTTGTCTTATGGCAAAGGAATGCAATATGTTTTTCATGACATCTGATTCAATTCAAACACCAGGCAGAACTTTGATATTTCAGAGACGTTTGCTGCTGGAGGGAATATGTTTGATACCTTCCCCGTTAAATGGGCTAATTCTTTGAGACAAATTTCTGGAATAAAATCCGGGGCTGAGATGTTCCAAGTTTCTCAGATAACTGAGTTCCTTAAATCACAGTATGTGTGGTGCAGACCCAAGGGTAATGCTGGATACTCAAGGAGATATCTTAAAACAATAAAACTAATATACAAAATGGGTACAAGTTGGGAATATCTATGATGAAATTTATACAGTTTTCCCAACGAACCTACAATGCTTGACCAATCATTTAAACACACCTCAATGTCATCACACAAAAGGAGGCAAAGCAGAGGACCACAGACATGTAGCAAAAGCTTGCAAGTAGAGGGTGTTTGGCTGGCTCAATAGGTAAAGGGTATGACTCTTGTTCTTAGGGTCATGAGTTCAAGTCCCACGTTCAGGGGGTAGAGTTTACTTAAGAAATAAAAAGCTTGCAGGTGGGGAAAGCATTCAAATATAAGCACACTAGTAATAATAGTAATAAAATAACTACCACTTATTTGGTGTTTGTAATACTCAAGGCACAAAGCTTCATATTCTGCCTACTCACATTCATATTCAATATAAACAACAGCCCCTGAAGCTGATATAGTTATTATATCTCAATTTATATGTGAGGAAATTGAGATATAGAAGGTAAAGTACTTTGCCCAAATCTATACAGCTATTAAAGAGGACAGAACTAAGGTCCAAATCTACTTTTGTCTTATTCTAGAGTCTGGACCCACTTTGCCAATACATAACAAAGACTTATTATTATATGTCACCGGAGAGAGGAGGTTGTAAATCCCATGCCTCAAAATGTAACTACAACTCTTGTGAATTTTACCTCTATGTAACTTCTAAACTTTCTAACCTGCCTTAATTCAGGTCTTCTTATTCTCACCGGGTACACTGAAATCACCTCTTAGCTGCTCACTCTATCTACTAATTTATTCTCCAAGGCTACTGGAGGAGTCACCTTTCAGGAGAAAACAAGTGTCATGTACACTTGCTCACAAGTCTTCAGTGGTTCTTATATTTAGCTCCTACAATGGTGTGGAAAGTGCTTTATGGACAATGAGCACCCAGTGGATACCAAGTGAATGGTGAAACATTTCCCAGACTATCTCCTTCGTTTTCCTGATACAGTTTCTAAGTTAAGTATCCAAGGTCACAGGTATAGATCTAGCAATGTTAATTAAAAGCTAGAAAAATTCCATCTTTACAGCTTAAAAGGTTAAGCTCTATCTTTATTAGCTCCATGACCTTGGGGAAGTCACTTTTTCCTTGGAAAAGTCATTCCTTTTCTTCATGTGTCCCCCTTATCTGGTCAGCGTGTAGCTAGAGGTGGTGTGTGGCTGAGAACATAGCATTCTAATATTAATAAACATGGTGAGAACATTCCATCAGTCATTCACACCTTAGTAACTTGGTAGATTTGGATGATTTCCCCTAATGCAATGAGGTAGGAGCAGGATATTTAGGGAAGAAAAGCTTTTGTGAGCAGGACAAAGGACAAATATGGAGCTTCACCTGGTGACATGTTGCCTCTGTGGGTGCCCTGACATCTTGGAGGTGTCTATGGGAGGACAGAAGTTCCTACAAGAGGAAAGAATACAAAAACAAGGAAGTGGAAAAGGCCATACTTTATTGACATTACCATTTGGCTTAGGGTGAGCCTGGGATCCACCCTGACCTGTTGTGGTCCCAGGAGAAGCAGAAACCCAATGGCGTGGGGGTGGAGTGGGAATACAACTACCTTGGCCTCTGAGGCAAGCCACCTTTGCCTAAAGCAATTCAATCCTGGGGACTTGGGAGAAATCTTTAGGTACTTATTTCTACACTTGATCTTAGCCAAAAGGCCGAGAAGCGATTCAGGTACTTATTTCTGAGAAATAAATCATCCCCAAACAGCAATGATTTATTTCTCCCAATTTGGTGGGTTGGCAACCTATGGGGTTCTTTTGCTGATCTTGCCTGGGGTTGCTCATGTAGTTATGTGACAGATTTCCTGGGGCTGAAAGGTCCCACATGGCTGTTGCCAGCTGTTGATAGGCAAGGTGTGCCAGATCTCCATGAATATGCCCTCCCAGGCTCCAACACGCTAGATGGGGTTTCTCCATGCCATGGAGGTTTGGGTTCTAACACGGTGGGAACTGAAGTCACAGAGTCTCTTAAGACCCAGGCTCAGAGCGTGTACATCACTTCTACCACATGTGATTGGTCAAAAGAAGTCACTAGACTGGCACAGATCTTAGAAGATGGGGAGAGGAATGGAGATACCCTACTGCAGAGATGCATGATTCACTTGGGGCCAGTATTGTAACTATCTATGTCAGGGAGTATTCTTTCCCACAGTCACTATTTCCAGAAAGTTCTATTGCCATCAGCCTAGGGCTTTACCTATAAATTATATGGTTATTTGGTTTTCTGGAGTCAACAAGGTAGTTAATGGTCTTTAGTCAGTGTGGCTGGTTACTGACCAAACAAGGGACAAAGCCAAAGCATAAACTTTCTACTAGAGCTTTCTGGGTCTGTGGATTGACTTCTGTCACCTTCCTGCTCCTCCTCCTCCTGAAAAGCATGTGGGCTGTATATGGTATAGGTACAGGATATTGACCTAAAGCTTCAATAAGGAAAAAGCAAAATTATTTTGACACCTTAAAATGATTTTTACCACCTTTAGGAAGGAGTTCTAATTCTAAAATTTTTTAATGTTTATTTATTTTTAAGAGAGAGAGAAGCAGAGCACAAGTGAGGGAAGGGCAGAGAGAGAGGGAGACACCCAATCTTACGTAGGCTCCAGGCTCTGAGCTGTCCACACAGGGCCTGACATGGGGCTCAAATCCACAAACCGTGAGATTATGACATGAGCCAAAGTCAGATGCCTAACCGGGCCACCCAGGCTCTCCTAGGAAGGGGTTCTAATTCTAAGGACTGCTCTCAAATCGTACTATAAGGCAGCAATTCAGAGGTGAAGGCTAGGAGAAGCATCAAATTTAAAGATGGGCAAGGCATTCTAAATTTGCATCTCCTGAGGGACAGTAGGAAAGATTCTGCTCCTAATCCAAAGCACCACTTCCTCTCAGCTGCTAAGTCTCTCACAGCCACAGTCACTTTCTCTCCCGCTCCATTTGCTCTTCAGACACTCTTCGATATTCCCAAATGGTGGATCCCACTCTTCTCTCATGCACTCTTCCCTTTTCCACATGAATTTTTCTCCTCCAGAAGTGGTTCTCGAGGCTTTCTAAAACAAATCTCTTCTCTGAGTCCTTCCTCCCTCTGACACACTTATGTTACCAATGACATTAGGGTCCATATAGTTTTTTGTTGTGGGGTCATCCTGTGTATTACAGGATATTTAGTGAGCCTCTACCTACTAGATGCCAGTAGCATTTCCCAAGTGTGATAGCCAAAAAAGTCCTCAGACATTGCCAAATGTCCCCTGGGTGGCAAAATAACCCTGGATATCCTAATCTGTCTGTTAAAGGCCCAAGGAGATTGAGGGGGAGAGGCAAAAGATGCTTTTCCGGGGCTGTGGCCAATGCTTATTTTCCATAGTGTGAAGGGAAGAGAAATGAACTGAAAATATATTTACAGTTAATAATTTGTGTCTATTATAGTTCCATGATCCAGCAGTGTGGTTAGGAAAAGAAAAATGACTCAAATATGAGTTAAACTGTGTGCCCTGGGCTGGAGACCAAGATGAGTATGAGAAGCTAATACAAGCTTACCATCTGCTACCAAGAAACAACCAGAGATCATTGGATTCAGGTCTGAGATCTGCCACTTGTCATCAAATTCAGCAGGTCTGGGCTGGGACTGGGGCTTGAGTAGTTGGAAAGGCTCTTTTTTTAAAATGTGTATTTATTTATTTTGAGAGAGCAAGAAAGAGCACTTGGGGGAGGGGCACAGGGAGAGGGTGAGAGAGAAATCCCAAGAAGGCTCCACGCTGTCCACACAGAGCCAATGTGGGGCTTGATCCCACGAACCATGAGATCATGACTTGAGCTGAAATCAGGAGTACAATGTTAAATCAGCTGAGTGTGGGGGCCCCTGGAAAGGCTCTTTAGGTGTTTCTGACGTGCCCTTCTGGTTAAGAAATTCATACTAACGGCTCTACAAATGGAGTGACCTATGATGGAAAGTGTGTTAGAATGATGGATGAGAGGCTTGAGATCTCTATCCAGTAGATCCCTGTCTACCTATGTGGCCTTGACACCAGCATTTCACCTTCAGAACTCATTTTTTGTCTTTCAAACAAAGGGGTTGGGGTTCATCAGTGCTGCTTGAAGTGTGTCTGGTTCAGGACCACCTGGAATGTTTGTCAAAATGCAGATATCTGGACGCTGATTAACATTTAATGGATTGGAATCTCCCAAGGTAGGAAACCAGAGACCTGCATTTTAAAAATGTACCCTAAACGTTTTCCTACACAAAGGCAGTGAATATTTAGAGATGATTTCCAGGTATCAGATTCTATTCTATTCTAGCTTTTTCTTTTGTCATAATACCTACCTAGGACATAAGTTTAATTATTATTATACACATTAGACAGATGAAGAAACTGAGGCTCACACTAAGTGACTTCCTCTAGGTCTCAGAGGTAGTAAGTGTGGGAAGCCAGGTTCCACCCCAAGGAGGGTGGTTGCAGCACCCTTAACCACTGTACACTCTGCCTCTCTTCTTAATACTGAATTTTGAGAGCCTCTGGACTATAAAGATTTCAAAGGCTCCTGGGACCTTGCAAATTTTAAGTCTAATTGAAGTTCTTCCAAACTATATGCTTCTGTTGTCAGCAGTGATGGCTTCCTGAAAAGACAGCTTTAGTGGGGACAGAGGGAAGGGGGAGGAGTCACAAAAATAAACACGAGAAGAACTTGGCTTCTAAACGAGCCATTTTTCATATTAAGCACCTTTCTCCAGACCGTCAGGGCTAATTCATTGCCATATTTCATTACAGAAACTAACTGAAAGGTTCTCAAGGAAGTACTTTTCCATCAGAGGTTGCAGTTAATTTCAACCTCAATACTTAGTGATGTTTCTGATTTCATGCTGATTGATGATGAAATTCCAAGAAGTCAAAGGGAGATGGCTTTTCAGTTCCAGCCTCTCATCTTCTTTCTTAGATACACTGTTTCAAACAGCCTTATTGGAAAGACCAGGAGAAGCATTTGTTTTGATTTTCCTCATTAATGTTTTATCCATTCAGGATAAATCACAGAGAATGCACACCAGGCTGGACATTTGCGAGCAGATTTGGCAAAATCAAGTCAAATTCAGGAATAATCTGGTTATACCAATTCATCATGTCTAGCGCTACTGACAATATTCAGACAATGTAATTCCTACTACACCTGCTTTTGGAAAAAAAAAAATCTAGTCAGTAACCTAAATTAAGTTAACATTTTTAGTGCATATAATTTGTAATTGGGGATGAGCTATAATTATCATTTAGGGAAAACCATATGGAGAGCATTACCCATCTTGGGGTTTAACAGTGATCCATGCCTCAAAATGCTTTACCCAAACAGGTTGTACGTTGTGAGACAAGCAAGATGCCTTTCAGTCATTGTTATATTAATTCCAAATGAAGAATTCATTGTCTTTTCAAATTATAATAAATTGGAGACCAATTTCCCACTAAACAAATCAAGGAAATTGAAAAATTACCTCTCTGGGAGCTGTTTTCTATGTACTCTCTCTTTTTTAAGTCGTCTCTCTTTTTTTTTTTTAAAGACATGCTTCTATTAGTCTTGATGTGTATACTAACGGGCCTCTGCATTGCCAATACAATTTTCTTCCTCGTCTTTAAAGTGGAAGGTGAACTCTGACAAATGTTTAATGTTCAATGTAATTTCATTCTGGGGCAAGACTGGAGCCTGCAATGAGAGCTCACATTTAAGAACCTCAATTAATACTTAGATGAGCTCCCAACGCTACCTCCCTTCTCTCTCAACCATGCTCTTCAGTTCCCAGGGAATCACAGGGCTGCATGTGTCACAGGTGAAACCACAGATTCACCAAAGCTGTGCTTTGTAGGCAACCAAGCATCCTCAAAATTCTTGACATTGCTAAATTAATCTGAGATTTAAAATGACGTACATACTAATCCTATAAAATAGAGAGGGAATGGTAACAAATAAAGGGCAATATTGTAAGCCAGGTTAGAGAGAGAAACCAAAGCCAAGAAATAGTGTTATTGCATAGATGACAACCAGAAGTAGATAAAATGAGTTTTAAAAATAGTGTTTGCTTTGCCTTTTGAAAAACCTATCCTTCCTGCCTCTTTCCTATGTAGAGACATACGATGATTCTTTCACAAAAAGAGAAGAGGGGCACGTCTGTGTTTTGATATTTCTTACTCAACCAATGCAGCAAATATTTAGATTTACTTCTGAGATTGAGCTGGTCTCTGTTTAGGTTATGTGGATCCAGGACTTTCTGTGCAAAGCCTATTTTTTTTAATTTTTAATTTTTATAATTTTTAACTTTATTTATTTTGAGAGAGAGTGAGAGTAGGGTAGGGGCAGAGAGGGAGGGAGAGAGAGAATCTTAAGCAGGCTCCTCACTGTCAGCACAGAGCCCAATGTGGGGCTCAATCTCACAAACCATGAGATCATGACCTGAGCCAAAATCAAGAGTTGGACACTTAAATGACTAAGCCACCCAGGTGTCACTGTGCAAAGCCTTTTTTTTTTTTTTACAGCTATACAGCTATTGCTTTATTGCACAGGCTTTTGAAAATGAGTCAGGAGGTTTTCATCCTATGGTTTGTACTTTCTCCAAAGAGACTGGTTGGTGAGCTCTAGAACCAAAGCATCCTCTCTGGATTGGATGAAGGGTTTGTCCAGGGGGCCCCATGTGGTCAGAGAAGTTTACTGAATTCTGAAGGTCTTTTCTGAAGGTGCTATGAAGAGTTTCTCTGAAGCATGTCCTGTGGGCAAGATTTAGTCTTGGGTTGGTCACTAGACATAGGGATATTTTAATTTGATGGTTCCCAAACTAGTACAAATCAAGTGACAGACATACGTCATCAATCTGTGAGTGGAATGACTGTTGTCTCCCATGAAATTGTCCTGTTTCTGTACCACGAAGGCAGTCTTATTGTACTTCATTTTATTTTGTATGGAAAATAAATAACTGCCATCATGAGAAAAATATTCCTAATCTTGCCCATTAGCAATCCTCCCAATGTGTGTCAATACAAACACAGACTTTTAGATTTAATGGTGAAAGTTACCAATATACCAAGGACAACTAAGTCCAAAGCCAAGTTACAGACTAGGAGGTAACCAATCCAGATGGGAACCAAAGAGGCTTGGTTTTAGCCAAGCAGTGATATAGCCTGCTTGCCAGCAGGATCCTACAGAGTCTGGATACAGATCCTGAGTTGGTTCATGATCTCTACCAGTGACAGGGAGGAGGACATCCGGTTCTTTTTCTTTTTCTTCCTCCCTCCCATCTTTCCTTTCTTTTTCCTCTTACATAGATTCAGCATGGTTTTGATACAGTAAATATTTAGAAACACTAAAATAATGTTTAACATTTTCCTCTTGATGATTCTCAGAGTAATAATTCACAGAGTTGTGAAAAAAAGTCCAAAGATGCCATTGCATTTCTTTTAGACTTATATATAAAGTACCTGTCACATAGCAAGTATTAGAAATATGTTTGCTATTGTTATAAGGATTACTGTGAGAAAGAGGTAAGGTATATAAATCCTTCAGCAGAATGCCTACCACATAATGTATGCACAATAAATGGTACTGGATAGAGATATATATTATTACAAATCACATAATAAAATGTATAAATATTATTTTATAGGATTATTGTCTTTGTTTGGCAAACTTCTACTTATCCCCTAAAACCCCAACTTGAGTTCAATCATCTCTGTCCCCCAAATAGAACTAATTTTTCTATCTTCTACAGCACGTGGGTACTTATATATTTTATAGGTACTTATTATGTGGTATTATAACAAATTGTTCGCTGGTGTCCACTTTGATAGGTCACGAGGTCCTGGAAGGCCAGGGTTAAACTGTATTCAGCCTGATTCCCTGTAACACACAGGGCAGCGTCTGGCCATGTGGCAGATGCTCCACAGACTTCTGTTAAAGCAAACAAGAACACCAGGCTACAGACAAAGGTGCACACCCATCTTTGTGCCCAAATGAAAATGGGAATGTAGAGAATGTTTTTCTTGGGAAAAAAAAAAAAAAGAATCATCCCAGGGGCTTACTTGAAAACAGGCTGAGCGCTTACAGAAATGAGTGCCGAAAGCAACGTATAAGCAACTTGGGACAGCCCCAGGGCTAACAAGCATCCCAGTCCCCATCTCTGAGCAGCTGCAAAACAGATGGGAATGAGTGTGGCTCAGTCACGCTGCCATTGCACTGGGGAAAAGGGGCTCAAAAGGAAAAGAATGTTCTCTCCCACGTGTTCGTTTGAAAATAAAATTTTCTTTTAAGATCACTGCCACCACACCAACATAACTTGATGTAAGTTTTGGTACTCCCAGCAGGAAAGGAAGAGTCTAAGAGGTACTGAAAACCGTCTTCACATGCTCCTCATGGCTCTGGTGAGGCTGACATGTGAGCCATCTTGCCTAAAGATGTCCTTTCATCATCCCCAAGGGCTTGTGTTTCTTCAACCCACAGAGTGACGTGATCAGGACAAATGTAGTCAGTTTGGTGGAAAGGATCTGAGCAGAGAGCTTTGGTCCAGAAAGCCAAAGTCTGCAGAAAAAAATGTCCTATAGGTTGGTTGTAAACCAATGCCACACAAGCAAAATTCTGAGCAGCTGTGTGTGGTACCCCTACCTCCACTGTCCCCCCCCCCCCCAGGCTAAGAGACTGGCTTTCCTCTCTACTGCCTGCCTGCCAGAAAATTCTCCAAGTGAACTAACTATTCTTTACCACATCATCGTGAACCCCATCCCCAGACCACAAAACAAAGGATGGCTTTTCTTCTCTGAGTAATGAACTAATTGTTGCATCCATTCAACATCAACTGGGGTGCAAAACTGGGATGGTGTGAGGTGAGGTGATGCACAGAGTTGAAGAAGTGGTGGTGTTGAAGGAACTCACAACGTTCTTGGTGACAGGGGTTGTAAACATGTGACCAGAACACAGTTTTAGTAAGTCGCCACAGGAAAATGGTGTTCAAATAATTATCAACAATGACACAAAAGGAATTCTGTTTAACTTTCCTGGTTAATGTGTAAGATGAGCATCTTTGGTTGGTTCACTGGGGGAGAGTGGAGGAGATTCATGCCAAATATGGATTCCAGAATAGGAATCCCACATCAGAGTAGAGGCCATTTCGTTATAAACGATTCAAACAGCCATCAATCACAAGATAGGTATTAGGGAAATAGCTTGTTTGCATTGAGTTCTTCCTCATGAAACTGGGTGGGTGGTTTGCACGATCTTAATGGCACTTGGTTAGCACCACCATAGCCTTAATTTACCTCAGGTATTAGGTCTTTGCACACATGGTTCCAACCTAGAAATTTCTTTCTGCATGATAACCATGCACCTGAACTTCCTATTCTTTGCATAATTTGGCAGAAAGCACATCTAAGCCTGATAGTCCATTTCCACAAATTCTGGACAGGCATCTATTTGTTCCAACCCATTGAAGGTGCTCCACCCTTGATAAGAGATCACTATGCATTAAGAAGCTGGTGATCAGGGCAGAGGAAACTCAAGACAGTTGACAAGAAGTATGTATTATCCTAACCTACAAACACAAACTATGTTAGCAGCACAAGAGGAGAGAGAAGCAGAGAAAATGATCCAGAAGCAGAAGAATTTGGAGGTTTTGTCTAACCTCTGGGGTGGTCTCAAACTTATAATTTCTAAAGTCATATTTTCTTGTGTTCCCAAAAGTTTCTGATCTGTGTCCTCCAGAATCTTTACATTGAAGCATCTTTCAGGATAAATGTGTCCGTGAGCAATAAGGATCATCTTTTACAGAAATATATTGATGTATAATGACAGTCCCACGTCTTCATTTTGTCTGTCTTATCAAAAATCCTTTCCTTTTACCAGGGCTATAGAGAGGTGAGTAGGAAGGGATGAGGCAGCTAGAAAGAAAAAGAGAGGCAAGAGGGATGGAGGGAGGCAGAGGAAGCAAGAATGAGTAAGTGAAAGTGAGTGAGAATGGAAGTGGTAAGAATGGACAAAAATTCAAATTGCCACAAAATGTATTCCAAAGTAAACTTATAAGTAGATATATCTCAGGGGGAGGGGGTTATTCTTTAAGAATAAAACTAAAAACAGGGCGTGTGGGTGGGTCAGTCGGTTAAGCATCTGGCTTCAGTTCAGGTCATGATCTCATGGTTCATGGGTTCAAGCCCCACGTCGGGCTCTGTGCTGACAGCTAGAGCCTGTCTTCAGATTCTGTGTCTCCGTCTCTCTCCGACCCTCCCCTGTTTGCTCTCTCTCAAAAATAAATAAAAATATAAAAAAAGAATAAAACTAAAAATAAATATAATAATTATATTATTCTGAGAATTAAAAATAGGATTCATAGGTAAAATAAAACTTACCAGTCATAGCAGAGTGGCAATTTTTTTTTCTGTAAAGGGGAGGTTGTAAATATTTGTGGCCTTGTGGCCGTGTGGTCTCTGTCACAACTACTCCACTGTGATATCATATCTCAAAAGCAGCCCCAGACAATACATAAATGAATGGGTATGGCTGGATTTGGCTCTCTGGTAGTAATTTGTAAACTCACGTTAGCTGGTAAAATAATAACAGCTTTCAATACACCTTTTGATTCAGAAGAAGAAAAGTGTCTTGGGACACATTTCTATCATTTTCCCAATGTTAGTAGGCCACAATTTTGTATTATGTAAGGAAACTTCTTGTTTTGTCTCTGAAATGGGAATCTTGGGGCATGAGTCTTTCCCCTAGCTTCTAACTTATTCCATGAACTTGGATCTTATATGTTTTCAAAGATGGGAGGTAGCTTTGTGCCATAGGAGAACAAGAAATTAATAGATATTGGTCCATCTTCTTGAAGGCTCGGAGCAAGGATACTGTGAACACATGGATGGTCCTACTCCAGAAACACAGCTAAGAACTGGAGGGAAATTAGGTATGATTTGCCCAGGGCATGCATGATCTAGTTTCTGTCCCTGAAAGAATAGCTCATATGTGGCTTTTTGTGATCTCACTAGAAATCTTAACCTTCAAAGAACACTGGTATTGTACTTCTGTGCCTGTGGGTCAGGCGCTGAGTTAAGAACCTAGTTTGCCAATGGAGAAAGTGGAGGGACTCTCCCTTTAGGGAATGCCAGAAAAATAGTGTCCTGAGTATATTCCAAACCCTTCAAGTCCCAACTCTTCAATCTTAACTTTTCCCTTAGCACAATTGTTAAAATAGAATGACTTCAATGTCAGATAGGTTACATTAAAATCACTGCATTGCAAAGATAATCCCTAAAGAGTAAGAATGTTTCCAAGATCTAGCCATTGGCCTATTTATTTAAAATAATAATAGATAAAGCAAAATTCCTACACAAGAAAAGGATCTGACAAGGCCCTCAGAGGTCATTTCAATAGGGTTTCTGGGCCCTGACAAGTCTAACAGGTCCCAGGGTATCAAGAGACACATTTCAAAGAAGGTTCTTATTTTAGTTACGGCAGTGACTCACTGTGAGAACAGAAGGACAATACCAGCCCAATAACCTGACAGTTATCATGGCAAGGAAGGGACATTTGACAAACGGAACCCTTTCATGATAATCTCAACAATGTAATCTGTAAATGTGGGTGAAACCCCACCTCGGAGGCTGGGAGCCAAGTGCAGGGACTGCCCAGGGTACATGCTGGCCTCTGAGTTCCTGTAGGTCATACACTGTTTTTGTTCTTCCACCAGCTTTCTGCCTCGAAAGATGAGCTGGGAAATTTCTTTCTTTCCAAATGACATTTTGAGAACCTTACTTAAACTTCAGTAATAGTCAAAAACGTTGAGAAATAAACCTGTATTGTTGGAAAATATGGAGATTCGTACGGATTCTTCCACCAGCCCAAACCCTTTGCCCTATCAGCTGTTGAAAATTTGTTTCTCTATTCTTGCAGCCTCGTTCAAGTGAAGTTTATTCAGACAAAGATGCACATGGGGCGTCTGGGTAGCTCAGTAAATTGAGTGTCCGACTTCGGCTCAAGTCAGGATCTCACATGGGTTCAAGCCCCATGTTGGGTTCTGTGCTGACAGCTCAGGGCCTGGAGCCTGCTTCTGGTTCTGTGTCTCCTTCTCTCTCTGCTCCTCTCCCATTCGTTCTCTCTCTCTCTCTCTCTCAAAAATAAACATTAAAAAAATAAGAGAAATGCACAAAACAGAAGTGTTGGGCTCAAAGCATCTGGAACAAAGTGAGACACAAAATCACCAGTACCAAGATAAAAATAAAACCTCCTGGCCCGCTAGAAAATACATGGTGGACCCCTCCCTGGCACCTACTAGTCTTCTAACCATACACTGCTTTGTATCAGAGGCGCAGTTGAGGGTGACCCTTCCCAGGGCATTTGGCAATGCTTGGAGACATTGCTGGCTGTACGCAGCTGGGGAATGGGTCCCACCAGTAACACTAGTGAGCCCAGAGACACTGCTAAACAGCCTGCAGTGCACAGCACAGCCTCCCTGTAACAAAGCCCCAAAACGTCACTAACCATGTCATGAATGTCAAGACTGAGGAACTGCTTCACAAACAGCACCACTCAGGAGGTTTCCTGATGTGTATGGCTTCTCTTATTCACTGTCATTTCTGTGAAATTCACCCACGTTGTTCCATGCATCAGTACCTCACCCCTCCTCATTGCTGCAAGGCATCCCTTCACCTGAATTTTAGAAAGGTTTTTTTCCTTCCAGATTTTAACTTGAAGATATTTTTCAAAACGTACTGGTCTTTTCCCAAATTTCAAATCTTAATTCTCTGCCTGTGCTTTGGACAGCTTGAAAAATTACACTGCTTGTTTCTTGTGACAAAAAATAATGCCTTGTTCACTTATGTGTTTGGATTTCCTGCCAGACCCTTGTAGGTGCTGAAGGGTGTAGAGAAGAAGGAACTTACATTCTGGTACTTCTCTCTGGTGCCAACAAAACCACACTCAAGTTTCAGGATGAGGGATGAGGGAGGCAGGGGAGTCATACCTGGAACCGGAGTGGGGCTGGGGTATGAGCACTCAGAGGATGCCCCCCTTTGTCATCTTCTCAATTTGTTGTCTGGATTTTAAGAAAATATTTGTTTTCAAATGTTTATTCTTGAGAAAGAGAGCCTGTGCTTGCATATGTGGGGGAGGGGCAGAAGGAGGGGGACAGAGGACCCGAATCCTGGGCTCCATGCTGCCAGTAGAGAGCGCCATGTGGGGCTTGAATTCACCAACTGGGAGATCATGCACAACATGAACCAAAGTTGGATGCTCAACTGCTTACAAACCACCTGAAAAGTCCTGAAAAGGCAGCACTTCAGGAATATGTGCTTAGGGGCAGGTAACCACTTTCCACAATATACCCCCTTTCCCCTGCCAACTGCTTCTGGGTCCCTACAATGGGTTTTACCTAACTGGAAGGGTAACAAAGTTCATTTGGTCCTTCAGTCACTAAATAGCTAGAAGGGATTCCAGGTTAGCTGATTTCCATATAAATTTCAGACCAGTTTCTAAAGAAGCTGCATTGCAGGGATGTCCTAGGCCAGGGCTTTTCAATCTCAGCATTACTGACATTTTGGGCCATTAATGTGTCTGTTGTGGGGGGCTGCTATGTGCACTGTTAGCAGGTTTAGCAGTGTCCCTGGCCTCTACCCTCTAGATGTCAATAATATGACCCCCTCTCCCCAGCTGTGACAACCAATATTGTCTCCAGACATTGCCATCTGTGGGGGAGGGGCAAAATCATCCTCAGGTGGGAACTAATGTCCTAGTTGTCCTGGTCTACAAAATGTACTTCTTGACCAGGCAGAAAGGTCCAGTACTTTATTAATAAACAGCCCAGCTTAATAGAATCATTGGGATTTGAATGCAAGCAGAGGAGATATCTTTGGTATTCCTTCTGTTTAAGACACAAAGCAGATTTAGGAACTGGAAAAAAAACATAGCAATCAATGAAATTATCATGTGGAGATCAGACTCAAAACAGCTACAGCCTGGCTCCATGGTTCTGTTTTCACACATAGACCTTTGGAATGTTTAAAGGTCAGCTCTTGGAGATAAACCTTTCAGTTCATAGCCTCTGTTTTGGCTTAGACACAGGTTGAATCTGGGATGTCTGGAAGCCTGATATCAGAGGACATTTTCCTTTTGCTTAACTTTTTCGGAAATGGTGTTTCTATTATGCTTCAATATTCCATCCCAGGATCATGGTTTTCAACAGCGAGGTTCCTGAACATCCTCACATTGGAGGAAAAATCAGCCTCTGGTTGACAGGAAAGGAAATAACTAAAATTTGTTGAATTCTCGCTATCTTTCCAATATTGTGCTAATCATTACATATGCTTGTTTTCTTGAATCCTCCTAGAAAACTTATGGATAGATATTATTATGGGCATTATTCCTAATGCAGGAATTGAGGTTAAACAATTTAAGGCAAAATAGCTAGCATGTGGCTCACCTAGGCTTTCAATCCAAATACAATGGATTCAAGAAAGCTGCAGATTCTTTGTCACTGCACTCTTTGGTCGACTTCCCCTGACCTTGAACTTGGCTGGCACTGTGACCCATTTTGATCATAAGAATGAGGCAGTTCTTAAGAGATTTATGGTCTCCACTTCTGCTCATCTTGGACTATTCTCTCACACTTAATGTAGCAAGATGCCATGCAAGAAGTTTGATCATCCTAAGCCTTCCATACTGTGAGGAAGCCCAAGCTAACCAATGAGGAGAGAGAGGCGATGAGGAGAGGCAGAAGGTGCCAGAAATGTGAATGAAGCCTTCTTGCGTCTTCCAGCCTGACCCAGTTTCTAGCTGAATGAATGACCTCAGCTGACGTCATGCAGAGCAATAGTTTCATCCTGCCAAGCCCTGCCCACATTCCTCATGCAAAACACTGTGAGGAAATAAACTGGTTGCTGTTTTAAGGCACTAATTTCTGGATAGGTAACACTACGTTGGCTGACCTCCAACACCAGGTTGTTTATAGGAAGACTAGGGAGTAGAGGTCAGGAGAACTGACATTGTTTTACCACTACCACCTAGGAGGGGAACAGTGGGTATTCAGGTTTTGTGGCTGAGGCTAGATTAAATTCTGTTCCCAGATCTAAGACTTGGATTCCAGATGTTCAAGAAGTCTTGCAAAGCCTGTACTTTTGAGCGTTTTCTTTAAAAAAATTTAATGTTTATTTATTGAGAGAGAGGGAGAGACAGACAGTCAGTCAGTACGAGTGGGGGAGCAGCAGAGAGGGAGACTCAGAATCCGAAGCAGGCTCTGGGCTCTGAGCTCTCAGCAAAACACTTGATGTGGGGCTTGGACCCACAAACTGCGAGATCACGACCTGAATCAAAGTCAGATGCTTAGTGGACTGAGCAAAGTGCCTCAACAGTTTTCTTTAAAGTGTCTTTTTCTTGTGGATCGCTCCAGAATCCATAGCTTCCGTTAATAACCTAACACTATGGAATCTCTAGCTAGATAAGTAAAGTAATATTTCCCAAACTGGGGAAAAGATGTTTTATAGATACCTTATTTATTTATTTATTTATTTATTTATTCATTTAAAACTTTTTAAAGTGTATTTATTTTCAGAGAGAGATAGAGAGAGAGAGACAACACAAGTGGGGGAAGGGCAGAGAGATGGGGAGAGAGACTCCTAAGCAGGCTCCGCGATATCAGTGCAGAGCTGGATCCTGACCTGAGCAGAAATCAAGAGTCCGATGCTTAACTGACTGAACTGCCCAGGCGCCCGTTTTATAAGCACACCTAAACAACTAAGGGTTATGTATTTTATGGTCACCCTCCACTTATAGCAAGTGATACTGCCTTGCATTTATGTCAATGATATAAGTTTTAAGACAACTTTAAGTTGAAAAAGTGAATTGATTAAAAAAACACATGAAGTAAACAATAGTACCATTGTCATGAAAACAAGGCTGAAATAGCGAAGGCGGTAGATGAATGACTCCAGTTTGGGAAATACCCAATGACAGCAAGAAAGAAAAATGCCGCTCTGTTGACCTGATTATTCACACCTGGGGCTGGCTGTTTCGGCAGATCACACAGGGGGGCCACTCTTGATACACAAATCATTACTCACCATGGCAGTAATCTGGCACAGCTGGAGTTGGCTCAAGACAAAGTCCAGAGGAGGGAGAAGCAGTATAAAAGGACAAAGGTGGGGGGAGGGGAGGGAGGAGGAGAGAGAGAGAGAGAGAGAGAGAGACAGACAGACAGACAGTGGAATATTTGAAGTTAGAAAACAACAGATCTGGGTAGGAGTGTGACGTTTCATTTGGAAAGTCTGAATAATAATTAACGTGACAGGTTTGGGCTACAAGAGTAGGGAAAGACACGGAAAAGCACCGGGCCAGAAGTCAACTGCAGGCTCTAGCCAGGTGGGTATGGCCCGAGCTGCTGCCGAGGGCTGGTTTGGAGACATCACTGTGAAGGCCTGCCTTTCCCACCCCTTGTGGGCAATCCTATCACGAATACCAGAACTGCTAACATGCTGATTCATGTTTTTTTGTATTTATAGTAATATAAGCATAGAAATAAACCTGCACATATAGGCATCAAACCTTTCAGACTGGTTTTATGGGTAAGGAATTAGTGAGACATTCAATTCTTAAAGTGAGTTTTCACAATGACATGTATTATATGTCTACACAGAAAAACTTTTAAAAAGTTGAATAAAGAAAAATTAGACTACATATGTATATAAACATGCACACACATGTGCGCACACACACACACACTTACTGTTCTTTTCATTTCTCTGTAGAATCCTGACTAATACAACAACCCACAAATATATGTAACACAAACTCAAATGCGAAGTCCCTGACTGCATTTGCTCCCCACAACAGCACTTCCGGTCGTGCAGGATCAGCGACGTTATTCCCTTCCCAGAGTGAGGAAGCGGAGACACACAGAAGCCAAGGGTCCCCCACTCCCGCCCAAGAGGTTATTCATCACACAAGGGGCAAGTATCCTCCTGCTAACACTTCTCCTTCCTGTAGAACTTGTAACATGGCGCCAGAGACACCTCCCCTTTTTGCTCATTAGTATCTAACTGCAGATAGCTCTGAGATCACTGGATGTATTTTGAAATGGCCCTGACACACAAGGCTCCTATACACACTACTGAGTCATTTTACCCCTGATATACAGATATGAGCCTGCCCTCCCCTCCCCCAAACCCCAGCATCCCATCTCCTTCTGCATAGAACCTGATCTCTGGTTGTTCTTCATGCAATTTCCATCAAGTTATACTGGACTTGCCAACATGCTGATGGGTCATGCCCTTAGGCTTCTAGCAAAGCTGGCAGCTTAAGGGAGATACAAATTTTGTGTCTTATACATGTACACACATATATATACTTTTTCAGTTGATATGCTTATGTAATATGAGAAATGGGGAAATCATAGCATTTCAGTGTTAAGGCTCCTAAGGGTCTCCATTCCTAACTGCAACTGAACCTTCTGTCTTAGGAACACGCCATTTTCCTTTATGACTTTGGTTGGTGTGGCACAATTTATATTTTATAAAGAAACCACAAGTAGGCACTAACACATCCCTCTGGTTTTCTGGAGCGGTAGAATCCATATTTCTTTACTTCCTGTGTCCCTGCCTCACTTCAAGGCCAAAGAGAACCTTGTTTAGAGTTTTTGGTAATAGGAGAAGCAGGAGCCATTATTTTAGCGTGATCTGGGTTTTACTCTGGGGTTCAGCATCTATTTCAAGATGTTTGTCCTTCATTATCTTTCAGATCTGGGGGTCCTTTCAGAGGTTACAAACATCTTTGCACAAATGACCATATTTGAGATTCACAAGATCGTGGAGTCAAGGTAAAATTGCAGGTATTTCCTGCAATACATATTATGCCTGTAAGGACAAACTGATTTAGATAAATGACATAGCTCGGGAGTGGCAGATTGGTGTGTGCCTATTATATATCCAAGGCTTTCTCTCTAACACCAATTGTGTCCTTCATTTAATCAATAATAAATAATCAAATACCTGTTATGTGCCTGCTACAGTGATGAGTAACATGCACACAGAGTTCCTGCTCTTAAGGAGCTCACCGTCTTTTTCTGAAGCAAGTTACACAGAGGTTCCCAGCCAGGGTTAACTGTGGCCCCCAAAGGACATTTGAAATGTGTGGATATACTTTAGGTTGTCATAACCAAAAAGGGGAAATGCTTCTGACATCTAGTGGGTAGAGGTCAGGGATGTTGCTAAACATCCTACAATCCACAGAATGCCCCCTCAACAAAGAATTACCCAACCTTAAATGGCAATATGCCAATAGTGCTATTGTTAAGAAACCTTAACAATGATCAACTATTTCCTTCAATATAGGTGTAAAGAATAGAATTTAAAATTTATTTATTAAAAAATGTTTTATGTATGTGTGTATGTATGTATGTATTCATTTGTTTATAGAGAGCATGAGCAGTGGAGGGGCAGAGAGAGAGAGAGGGAAAGAGAGAATTCCAAGCAGGCTTCAGGCTGTCAGCACAGAACCCAACATGGGGCTCCATCTCATGAGCCGTAAGATCATGACCTGAGCTGAAATCAAGATCAGACACTCAACAGACTGACCCTCCTAGGCACCCCAATTTAAAACTTATTTTAAATAAGGAGCCCCAGATACACATGATGGAGGTTTTACTAAACTTTGGCAAAATGGAAGAGAAACCTGAAGGGATTTCTCAAAAAAAAAAATTTTAAAATAATTTAAATTTAAAATAATTTAAAATTTAAAAAAGTTAAAAATACTAATGCAGAAGATGTGAAGGAGGATTCATCCAGCTACACACAATAGTGATAAACTCTAATGGCAACGCCATGCTACTCATGAAGAATGTGTTCACACTATTGTGTCTCTGAAGTTTCTAATAATCCAGTCACAAGGAAAATGACAACCACACATTCAGATAAATAAGGGCCCACTCTCCCCATGAAATTGGAATACTGCAATTGCATACTCTGGGGACAAACATTTTTTTTACAATCATTTATTTATTTTTTTAATTTTAGAGAGAGAGTGGGAGGGAGTGTGTGAGCAGGGGAGAGGGGTAGAGAGAGGAGAGAGAGAGAGAGAGAGATTGAGAATCTCAAGCAGGCTCCATGCTCAGTGCAGAGCCCGACATGGGGCTTGATCCCATGACCATGGGATTATGACCTGAGCCAGAATCAAGAGTCAGATGTTCAACTGACTGAGCCACCCAGGTGTGCAGGAAACATTTTAATTTAAAAGTCTAACTTGTGCAAAAGCAGGGAATCATTATAGGTAAAAAGTAATGTCTTAGTAAGATGGTGGGATGGCTGATTCTAGAGTTTTCTTTTTCCAGCAAAGAGGGAAAAGCAGAAGTGAAGTTACTGTCCTGGGTCTTCCACCTCTGACTCCACCTCGGACTATCTAGTTTCCCAAGGGTGGCACTGTTGGCCAGGGCTCTGTGCAACAGTCTTCTCAGGCCGGGACAGATACATGGCTATTTCAACTGCATATCCCCTCTTCCTGACTGTAACATGCCAGGCTTTTTCTTAAACACAAATTTTGGGATGCTAATAACTCCTATAGGAGGAATGAACAGGAAGTTAAATAAGCAAATCAGTAGTGGGGAATAGATTTTAACATTACATTTATACTCATAAACATGTGTGACCTTGGACGTGTTATTTTCCCTCTTTGGCCCTTAATCTCCTTGTATGTAAATCGAGAAGGGTGGATTCGGTGATTTATGAAATCCTATGACTCACATGTTGACAGAATAAATTTTGCTTATTGTGATTAAGAAGTGTTCAGGATGATCTCTTCTCTTCCTTCTTCTCTTGCTCTTTCTCTGTCTTTTCTGCTTGATTTTAAAGGCAAATTTTAAAATGAAATGAACAGGATGCTGATGGTCTCTGGAAAGAGCAGACTTTCTAAATTACATGAACTCTTATGTTTAGGTCAAGTGCTAAAATTCCAAACCAACAAAAATATATAAAGACAAAAGCCAAGAGTTAATACAATGCTAGAGGTTGTACCCTATCTTACTTGATCTGCTCATGGTCAAGGCTGCTCTGTTATAAGTAAGACCTATGAAAATGGCATTGAGGGTGCCATGCAACCCCCTTATTTACTTTAACGTTTTATTTATTTTTGAGAGACAGACAGAACATGAGTGGGGGAGGGGCAGAGAGAGAGAAAGACACAGAATCTGAAGCAGGCTCCAGGCTCAGCTCTTGCTGAGCTGTCAGCAAGAAGCCCGATGCAGGTCTCAAACTCACAGACTGGGTGATCATGACCTAAGCTGAAGTTGGACGCCTAACCGGCTGAGCCACCCACATACCCCACAACACTTTTACTATAACTAGAAAGTCATCCGAAGCCCCTCTGAGTGTAACCTTCTCCTTTCCAAGAGAGTAGAGGTTGCAGTTAAGCATGGAGGTATATTCAGGTTCTATCTACAATCTTTATTTTCTCTTGGGTGTTTGTATTGTGCACTTAAAAAGAAAATGCTTATTTTTGAGAGAGAGAGAGAGAGAGAGAGGGACAAAGCACAAGCAGGGGAGGGGCAGAGAGAGAGAGGGAATAAGGAATCCCAAGTGGACTCTGCACTGTCAGCACGGAGTTGGATGCAGGCTCAAACTCACAAACCATGAGGTCACCACAAACCGTGAGATCATGACCTGAGCCAAAGTTGGATGCTTAACCAACTGAGCCACCCAGGCATCCTGTTGTGCACTTTTGACTCGGTTGATCCCATTGGTTTCTAAGTGTGTGTGCGCTTGGCGTGGGCCTCAAATCAGAACCAGCAACTTCTGCTTATAGACTTTTTTTTTTTTAATCTGCAAGGTTTTTCTGAAAATACTCAGCTCTCCAACTCAACTGAAGTTATAGGGAGATTCCAAAAAATGACTGAGAGACGCATGCCATCACTGCTTCTCTGCTGAGGATGACTGCAGGACCCTCCTTGGGTGCTGGGCAGTATCTTCTCCAGTCATGGCTTCCCCTGGCCAGGACAATCTCCCACCAAAGTGCATGAAGGAGGTAACCTGTTCTTTTTATGGTGGTTCAAAGATTTTAGTTTAATTTTTTTATATTGTCAAAATCTTTATTTTATTTTATTATTCTCTTATGGCTGAATAATGTCTTTTTAAAATTTAAATCCAAGTTAGTTAACATATAATGTAATAATAATTTCAGGAATAGAATTTAGTGATTCACCACTTACATATAACACCCAGTGCTCATCCCAACAAGTGTCCTTCTTGATGCTCCTCACCCTTTTAGCCCATTCCCCACCCAATACCTCTCCAGCAACCCCCAGTTTGTTCTCTGCATTTAAGTGTCTCTTATAGTTTATCTCCCTCTCTGTTTTTGTATTATTATTGCTTCCCTTCCTTTATGTTCATCTGTTTGGTATCTTAAATTCCACACGAGTGAAAACATGTATTTGTCTTTCTCTGACTTCTTTCACTTAGCATAATGCACTTTCATTCCATTCACATTGTTGCAAATGGCAAGATTTCATTCTTTTTGACTGCTGAGCAATACTCTATTGTGTGTATAGTGTGTGTGTGTGAGTGTGTATCTATACACCACATCTTCTTTATCCATTCATCAGTCAATGGACACTTGGGTTCTTTCCATACTTTGGCTGTTGTCAAGAGCACTACTATAAACATTGGGGTGCACGTGCCCCTTCAAATCAGCACAGGGAAGTAGCCTTTAGGAGATGCTTGGTATTCAGGGCCCTGGCTGTGTTCTCCCTTACTCACTTACAGAGCCCTGGATCTCACATCTTCACCGTGGTGTGGGGAGTTCCCTAAAAAAGTTTTGCCAGCAGAACAAAGCTTATTGTCCGTCCAGCGCTTCTATAAGTCTCTAGACTAAATCACTGAGAAGGCAGTTCTCATTGCAGGAATTAACAAGGACAATGGAGTTTTCCTTACCCAAGGCAAGAAAAATAGGCAATTTATCACCCAGCCATCAGGCCTCAGTTAGTAAATGCTGGTTCTTATTTTATGGGCCTTAGAGAACCAGGTCAAGCAAACTCTATGCCCCCAAGTAACCCTGAAACCAGGTGGTTCCAACTCTTTAGGCTCCTTTCCCAAAAATCTGTATAGCAGCTTCCTGGAGCTGGCTGGAAGGAGTGGAGACTGTTGGAATTTGGCCTGGGTTTGTAAATCTTTAGCTAACAGGGGCCTAATTCAACACTTCTTTTAAAAATGGGAAAGATAATGGGCGTTACTCTAAATTACTCTAGGGTTTGCAACTTCCTTGATTTCCTGCTTCTCCCAGCAGACGACCTTCATTTTTCTCACCATCCGCAGCACCTCTCTAGGTGAGCTGCACAAGGTGCCATGCCTTCAGAAAAAAAAGTCTCATTGTTTGAGTCTCTCCTAGTTGTCTTTCAACATGCTGAATTTCTCTGGCTACACTTTTGGAAACTGGCAGCCTTAGGGAGGGTTTTGTGACCAGTATTATGATTCTACTGTGAGCTTGCCAGTCCCCTTCTGATTCTGGTCGAGTCAGTCCTGTTGGGTCTTGATGCTTATTCTCTTTTGTTTACTCCACAGGGGATTTCATCACTGCGCCTCAGGGAAAGGACTGCATACAATTTTATGTATATATGATGGGACTCAGTCTCAAAGTGGATTCCAAGGATTGGGCAATCTCTTTTCAACCTCCTTACAAAATGGTACTTTGATGCCATTTTTTAAAAAGCCTCGTTTCAATGGCAGATTTTGCCTCCCTTGCATATAAAAGAAGTTGCTGTTGGATTTTGTTTTTAGCTCCAAGTTGAGAATGATGTAGTTTGAAGCTGGAAAGTGACCTTATGGGGAGGTTTCTTTCTTTCTTCAAGACGTCCTATGGGTTGGTTCCATTATTTAGAATGTAGAGTTGTGTCCAATTGGAGAAGGATCCACTGTAATTTTATAATTGGACTTATTACAGATTTGGTGGAGTATCCCAGGCTGCCTTTTGGGTTATACCCATCAATCCAGGTATTCACAGTAGCTGGTATATTTTTCCACTTGAGCCTTTCCAGTATGATAAAGGACAATTCTTCTAACCACCCAATCAGAGAGCCTAGAGGTGGGGGTTTTCCTATTACTCAAAGGAACAGAACAAAGGAGACCTTTTTTTTTTTTTTATCATTAATCAAAATCAAGTGTACTTTGGGAAGTGTTTCTGAGACCATAGAAACCAAGTCTGGGCTAATTCCAAACCCCAAGGGATCTTGGAGCAAGGCTGCTTCACCATTTGAAATCCTTCCCGAGAACACGGAAGAATGCCCTCAGGTGAGCTTAGTCTCCATTTCCAGAGTGCTCCACAGTCATTAAGACTGATACTGTACACTTAGCTCACAGTCCGGTCTTCTCTTCTTTTCTTATTATTCCTTTAGGAGACATTTAAGTCTTCTTCTCTGGTTTTGGAAACAATGATGAGACCAGGCAACCTATGCACTTTAGTTCCAAAATGCAATATATGAAAGTGAATTTACAGGGTAAAAATTCCTAAAACATGTTAGCAATTTGATGCACTGTTACGTCTCTGCTCTAAACGCTGTAAAGGCTCCTTATCTCAGTAAGCGTAAGAGCTACAACCCTTACAGGGACTTGAAGGCTCAAAGCTTCTGGTCCCACTGTGCCTTCTGAGCTCATCTCCTGACTCTCCTTCCTGCTTCCTCCTTGCTGTTTCCTGAATGTGCCAGGCATGTGCTTGTTATCGAGCCTCTGCTTTAGATGTTTCTTCTGTCCCCAGATACCCATCCACATGACACACTCCTTATGCTAACATTTCACTTTCTGTAGGATGCCCCCCCCCACTACCCTATTTAATTCGGCAGTAGGTCTCCTTCAGCCCCCTTGGGACTCCTGATTGCCCTATTATTTTTTCCAAAACATTTAAAAATACTATGGAAACTAATTTATATGTGGTTATTTCTCCCACTAGAATGTAAGATCCATAAAAGTAGCAATTCTTGTCTGTGTTGTACAAAATAACTACCACATGCCTAGAATAGTGCTTTGGTACTGGGTACATAGAAGGTTTTAAATAAATAAATAAATTTTTTTTGCTTATTTTAATTTTATTTTTTAATGAATTAATTTTTAAGTTGCAAGTTAGTTAGCATATAGTGCAACGATGACTTCAGGAGTAGATTCCTCAATAGCCCTTCCATTTAGCCCATCCCCCCTCCCACAATCCCTCCAGCAACCTTCTGCTTGTTCTCTGTATTTAAGAGTCTTTTATGTTTTGTCCCCCTCCCTGATTTCATATTAGTTTTCCTTCCCTTCCCTTATGTTCATCTGTTTTGTATCTTAAATTCCTCATAGGAGTGATGTCATATGATTTTTGTTTTTCTCTAATTTCACTTAGCCCAATACCCTCTAGTTCCACCCATGTAGTTGCAAATGGAAAGATTTCATTCTTTTTTGGTTGCCAAGTAATACTGCATTGTGTGTGTGTGTGTGTGTGTGTGTGTGTGTGTATACACACACACCACATCTTCTTTATCCATTCATCCATTGATGGACATTTGGGTTCTTTCTATACTTTGGCTATTATTGATAGTGCCGCTATGAACATTGGGGTACATGTGCCTCTTCAAAATAGCACACCTGTATCCTTTGGATAAACACCTAGTAGTGCAATTGCTGGGTCATAGGGTAGTTCTATTTTTTAAGGAACCTCCATACTGTATTCCAGAGTAGGTGCACCAGTTTGCATTCCCACCAGCAGTGCAAAAAAGACTCTCTTTTTCTGCATCTTCACCAACATCTGTTGTTGCCTGTGTCATTAATGTTTGCCATTCTGACAGGTGTGAGTAGTCTCTCATTGTGGTTTTGATTTGTGTTTCCCTGATGATGAGTGATGCTGAGCATCTTTTCATGTGTCAGTTGGCCATCTGGATGTCTTCTTTGGAGAAGTGTCTATTCATGTCTTTTGCCCATTTCTTCACTGGGTTATTTATTTTTGGGGTGTTGAGTTGGATAAGTTATTTTCTTAAATTTTTTTAATGTTTTATTTATTTTTGAGACACAGACAGAGCATGAATGGGGAGGGACAGAGAGAGAAGGAGACACAGACATGGAAGCAGGCTTCAGGCTCTGAGCTGTCAGCACAGAGCCCGATGTGAACATGAGATCATGACCTGAGCTGAAGTCAGAGGCTTACCTGACTGAGCCACCCAGGCGCCCCAGAGTTGGATAAATTCTTTATAGATTTTGGACACTAACCCTTTATCTGATATGTCATTTGCAAATATCTTCTCCCATTCTGTTGGTTGTCTTTTAGTTTTGCTGATTGTTTCCTTCAGGGTGCAGAAGCTTTTTATTTTGAAGAGGTCCCATTAGTTCATTTTTGCTTTTGTTTCCCTTGCCTCCAGAGATGTGTTGAATAAGAAGTGGCTGCGGCCAAAGTCAAAGAGGTTTTTGCCTGTTTTCTCCTCTAGGATTTTGATGGCTTCCTATCTTACCTTTAGGTCTTTCAGCCATTTTGAGTTTCTTTCTGTGTATGGTATAAGAAAGTGGCCAAGGTTCATTTTTCTGCATGTTGCTGTCCAATTTTTCCAGCACCATATGCTGAAGGGACTGTCTTTATTTCACTGGATAGTCTTTCCTGCTTTGTCAAAGATTAGTTGGCATTACATTTGTGTGTCCATTTCTGGGTTCTCTATGCTGTCCCATTGATCTGAGTGTCTGTTTATGTGCCAATACCATACTGTCATGATGATTACAGCTTTGTAATAAATCTTGAAGTCCAAGATTATGATGCATCCAGCTTTGTTTTTTTTTTCTTTTTTTGTTTTGTTTTCTTTTTCAAGATTGATTTGGCTATTTAGGGGTCTTTTCTGGTTCCATACACATTTTAGGATTGTTTATTCTAACTCTGTGAAGAATGTTGTTCTTATTATGTTTACTTCTTTTTTAAGTGAGATCATATGGTACTTGCCATTCTCTTTCTAATTTATTTCACATAGTATAATGCCCTCAACATCCATCCATATTATCACACATGGCAGAATTTCCATCTTTTCTGTGGCTGAATAATATTTCATTTTCTTTATCCTGTCACCCATTAATGGACACTTAGGTTGCTTTCATGTCAATAGTGCTACAGTGAACATGGGTGTACATGTATCTTTTCAACATAGTGATTTCATTTCCTTATAATAGGCCCACATGTGGATAATATGGTAGTTTTATTTTTAAATTTTTGGGAACCTCCGTATAATTTTCTACAGTGACTTACCAGCTATTTATTTATTTACTTTATGGATTCCGGTTTATTTTATTTTAATTTTTTTTTACAAGCTGTATATCTTTTACCTGAAAGCAACCTTTCTGCTCTTCCAGGGATAGGAAAATTCATAACTTCAGAGATTTTGTGTAGACACAGTTAATTGGTTCAGGTTGGGGGTATCCTGATTTGGGAGGGAGGGAGAGAGGCAAGGAAGGAACAAACAAAGGAAGGAAGGTAAGAAAAGAAAAGAAGAGAAACAAAACAGAAAGAAAAGAAAAGAAAAAGAGAAACCCTCTGTATTTATCAAGAGAACAGCAACCATTGGAAAACCATAGAGTAAATATGGTTCTTCATACTGTGGCAATTAGTGGAGCTAGAGAGAATCTTGTTATTCAGATTATACATTTCTCTGCTCAGGACCATCCAGTGGCTTTCCATCTCCCCATTAAAAGCTAAAAAGCTCTTATAATGAAATATGCAATAGGTTATACTTTGCCAGTTTGGTTGAGCTGGAACCACTTTACCCAGAATCTTCTTTCCTGAATGATTCTGTGTCAAATTGGACAAAGGAATTTGTTCAAGAGTTGGAATGCAGGAATGCTATAGTGGTCATTACTTTTTTGCAGTCAAATATAGTAAAGGACAAACACAGATGTGCCTAGCAGGTTCTACATGTATTTTACTCTCCGCTGCTCCATGTCTAGCTCAGCCTGTCTACTCATCAACAGCTGTCTGAAGCCCATCTCCAGATGCTTGTCTATGAACACGAAGGTGGTGGCTATGCACAGGCTACAGCTTTCTGTAGACTCCTCCACCAGCTCTTCATAGTCACATCCCAGCAGCTGTGTGCCAGGCTCCTAGATCCTCCTTGCAAGTCGTATTCACCTTCACCAAGTCTGGTTACTGACTCTTCTCTGACACCCAATAATCTCTTCTAGGCTGTTACCTCCCTAGTTCCTCTCATAGTTGTCTAAAGTCTAATTTCCATAAACATCACTGTTCCCAAATCCTCATAGTGGTTCTGCTTCCCTGATTGAATCTTGACTGATGCAATCTAAAACACCCAAAGAGGTAGGATAACACTTTGTGCTTCCTCTGCCTAGAATGTTCTTTCTGTAGTCATAGGGCTCACTTCTCTACTTCAGATCATCGTTCAAATGTCAGCCTAGATTGGCATTACTGATATAAAATAGGAATTGTTCCCCTACTCCACACATAACTTTACTTCCCTTACTTTGTGTTGTTACCCTCTGTAATACCTCTTACCAGTTTGCATATTACTTATTTGTTTATTTACTACATGCCTTCCTATGAGCAATTGACACCTAGGGTCAACCTGGGTGTCTAGGAGGTCCTTGGATATGAAAAGAATCCTGTTTTTAGTTTTATTACCTTCTAACTGAAATTCAGCATTCTCTTCAACTATGAGTATAGATTATCAGTGTCTGTGACTTTTTATCAACAAAAAGCCACACACATTTTACCACATTATAGTTGTTGACAGTATCTTGAAATAACATTTATGCTTATCGTTTTGAAATTATGGTAGTCATTAGGCTTAGCAGTGATTTGGCACGTGAGTGAAGACTTCCTATCCAGAGATGCTCCTAAGACAGAGCTGGCCAGTTACAGAGAAACTGTACCGAGTTGTCATTCGGCCAACAAATAGTGAAATCATGGTTTCTTACGTTGACCCAGCATCTCATTGCTTTCTAGTATTTTCTACTTACAATGTTAATCAATACATAGAAGGAGTTGTTTTTATTGTTTGCTAAAATTTTACAAGACTGGACAGTCCTATTAAAAACAAAACATGACAACAAGCTAAAAATGAAGTTGCTTATGCTAAACCCCATGCCACTAACCTAAGATTTAAGTAAGTTATAGTTTGAACTCTCCCCAAAACGGATCTTAAACTTGTCTGTTAGGCACCACCTGATCAGCACCAGTCAGGTAATCTGCTTAATAGACCCCTAGTGCTGCCATCCCCTAAAGGAAGTGACCTTGCAATAATCAACCAGCTTTTCTGCCTAGTATAACTTCCGTGTTCCTGCTCCCTTCTCATAAAAGTCTCTCACTTTGTACCACTCCTCAGAACTCCCTTTTATCTGCCAGATGAGATGCTGCCTGCTTCATGAGTCATTGAATAAGGCCAATAAGATCTTTAAGCTTCACTTAGTTGAATTTTGTTTTTTAATAATTCAAATGAGAATTCTTAATTTTCTATAGTGCTGCCTGGCCTTCTGTATCAAGAATAGGCATGGAGTCTAGGAATAGAGAATAAACTATTGTTGGTAAATCATGCAGTAATGTGGGATCAAGTACAGTGTTGCAAGTTACTGATTTCAGTACAATTGTTTTTTTAAGATGTATTTTAATTCATACATTTGAAAATACTATTTTGAGAAAAGATCCATAGACTTTATCAAACTGCCATGGGGCTCCTGGCACAAGAAGAGGTTAAAATCTACAATAGGGGTGCCTGGGTGGTTCAGCTGGTTGAGCACCCAACTTTGGCTCAGGTCATGATCTCACGGTTTATGGGTTCAAGCCCCATATCGGGCTCTGTGCTGATAGCTAGCTCAGAGCCTGGAGCCTGCTTCAGATTCTGTATCTCCCTCCCTCTCTGACCCTCCCCTGCTCATGCTGTCTCTCTCTGTCGGTCAAAAATAAACAAAAAACATTAAAAATATTTTTAAAAATCTACAAAAGAATGTAAACTCCAAGAGAATATAGACTTTTTCTCTTTGGTTCATTTGTGATTGTTTACTTCTTTTGCTCAGGAATCTACCACTTGGCGAGCCTTGACTAATTTCAAGAATAACCTAAGGCCAGATAGAACTCTATTATTAAATCCTCTCCACACCTTGCTATCCACACCCTCTTGCTTGTCCTGAGGGTTGCCCTTCCCTTTATTCACTATTGGTGGCATATTCACAAAAGAGACTACATCCTTTGGAAGTGACTGAAAACAACATTCCTGAAGATCCTGCTGACAGGTAAAGACTTTTCAGGACACATTGCCAGAACTTCAATACAGTCCTGTTTAAAAAAAAAAACAAACAAAAAAAACCCCTAAAAACTAAAAAAAAAAATCTTAACACAATGCCCAGTAGTAACTTCTTCTACTTGGGGATTTCCATGTTGCTACCCCCACCCCCTGCCCCATGAAAGAAACATGCCACTGTATTTAAACTTGGCATTTTCACTGTTTTAAGAACATTGAATCAAACTACCTTCTCTCATATGGGTCCCAAAAACTCTGAGATGACAAATTTTTCTCTTCTGAAGTCCTCTGGCACCAGAAGAAGGCTCTCAGCATCCCTACTGCTCTCTTATTTGGGTAGGAAACTTGTGAACACTTCTCATATTAAGAGGAAAAAGCCCTGGGGGAAAATGCAGTTTCCAGCCCCATGGTTACTTTTAATGAATGCAACCAAGATACACAAATCAAAAAGCACAGCAACAACATGGCATATGAAGTAACCCCATCACCACACCATCTGTGTGCAAACTTTCTACACCACTTCCAAACCTGCTACTTCATTTGACTTCCCAACATCTGAAAAACATGGACTGAGCAGTTCCAAATATATAAGAAGAACCCAGTTATGTACCACTTTCCTCCACTACCCACAAAAAGAAACTCAAAATGTAAGACATGAAACCATAAAAATCCTAGAAAATGGTATAGGCAGTAGTTTCTCTGACATCAGCTCTAGCAACATTTCTCTTGATATATCTTCAGAGGCCGGGGAAACAAAAGCAAAAATAAACTATGGGACTACATCAAAATAAAAAGCTTCTGCACAGCAAAGGAAGTAATCAACAAAACTAAAGAAAACATTTTGAATGGGAGAAGGTATTTGCAAAAGATGTATCTGGTAAAGGGTTAATATCCAAAATATATAAAGAAATTAGACAACACAGACACACACACAGCAACAACAACAATAAACAAACTAAAACAAAACCAATCCAATTAAAAATGGGCAAAAGACATGAACAGATATTTCTCCAAAGGAGACATACATGGCCAACAGACACATGAAAAGATGCTCAGCATCCTTCATCATCAGTTAAAGGCAAATCAAAGCCACAATGAGATATCACCTCACACATGTCAGAATAGCTAAAATAAAAATACAAGAAACAACAAGTGTCAGTGAGGATGTGGGAAAAAAAAGGAATCCTTGTGCACTGTTGATTGGAATGCATACTGGTGCAGCCACTGTAGAAAACAATATGGAGGTTCCATAAAAAATTAAAAATATAACTACCCTATAATCCATTAATTCTGCTACTGAGTATTTGCCAAGTAAAAAGATATATGCATTCCTATGTTTACTGCAACATTATATATATATATATATTACACATCCATAAAAAAGGAATAAAATCTTGCCATTTGTAACAACATGGATGGATCTGGAGGATATTATAAGTCAGTTAGGAAAAGATGAATACTATATGATTTCAATCATATGTGGAATTTAAGACAAAACAAATGAAGAAAAAAAGGAGACAAACAAAAACACAGACTGTTAAATACAAGAAAACAAACTGGGGGTTGCCAGAGGGGAGATAGGTGTGAGAAGGGGTGAACAAAGTTATGGGAATTAAGAGTAAAATTATTGTGATGAGCACTGAGTAAGTATAGAATTGTTGAATCATTATGTTATACACCTTAAAGTAATATAACAAGTATACTAGAATTAAAATAGAAAGTATTGAGTACTAAAAATTTTGAAAAGTTAAAAAATTAAAAATGTATTAAGTACTACTTTTTAAAAGTACACCAAATATTATTTTTTTATTTCTTTATTGATTTTGTATACACAAGGAGAATGAAAATTAATACCTTCCTATATCTCTCTATAATAAAAAATGTTATATTAAATTGGAAAAGTAAAGAACCTAGTAATTGGAGAACTCTAGTTTCTTCTGATGGGACAAAATGATGAGAAAGGGACTTTTCTAGAGAATTGCATTAAATCTGATTAATAGCTGATTAGTAATGTTCTGATATCTGCTTAATAGTTTTCCTAAGGTTCATTTAAAGATCTATATTTTCTTATAAATATTTCAAGGAGAGAGATTTATTACTTCTAGGCAGAGTGCTTGTTGTTATACAAATATCCCATTTGGGGCAACTGGGTGGCTCAGTTGGTTAAGCTTCTGACTCTTAATTTTGGCTCAGGTCATGATCTCAGGGTCCTGGGATTGAGCCCTGCATCAGTCTCCATGCTGAGCATGGAACCTGCTTAAGATTCTCTCTCTCCTTCTCCCTCTTACTCACATGCACGTGCATGCATGCTATCTTTCTCTCTCTCTCTCAAAAAAGAAACAAACAAAAAACCAACAAAAACTAATATCCTATTTGAATTTCCCCACATACCCTATGAGGTCAATAATAGGGGTACTGAAGCTCTGGGGGGGTTAAGTGTTTGACAAGGTCACACTCTTCCCATCCCTCATAATGTATTGCTCTAAAGCTCACAGAATTTCCCAGACTTCAGCCATTTCATATCATTTTCATGACTGTATTATTTAAGGTTGAGATTTATATTGGATGGCTTAAAAGATTGCTGGGTGCCTGGATGGCTCAGTCGGTTAAGGGT
Source organism: Suricata suricatta (assembly GCF_006229205.1). NCBI lineage: Eukaryota > Metazoa > Chordata > Mammalia > Carnivora > Herpestidae > Suricata > Suricata suricatta. The sequence goes on from NC_043711.1 coordinate 33,221,574, forward strand.
GTGACTTTAGTTCAGGTCATGATCTTGCAGTTTGTGAGTTCCAGCTCTGCATCAAACTCTGTGTGGTCAGCTTTGGATTCTGTGTCTCCCTTTCTCTCTGCCCCTCCCCGACTCATGCTCAGTCTCCCTCTCTCTCTCCCTCTCTCTCTCTCTCTCTCTCTCTCTCTCTCTCTCTCTCCCTCCCTCCCTCCCTCAAAATAAACATTACAAATTTTTTAAAGATTATATACACGTACTAAAAAGGAAACTTCATACTGTTTCAGGTAATCAATAAATAGTACCACTTGTGATAGGCTGAAGATAATTGTAAGAACAAATGCAATGGAAACAGGACAGGGTTAGCACATTTTAGCCAGTTGTGATTGTGAGTCAAAGTTCTGAGCCTGAGGCTGACTGCTAAACAGGGAACTAACAAGTGTCGGAGATGTATTTAAGCCATAATGAGTGTACTAGTTCACTTAAGGTTGCCATGCCCAGTACCAAAGCCTGGATGTCTTAAATAACAGAAATTTATTTTCTCACAATTCTGGAGGCAAGAAGTCCAAAACCAAGGTGTTGGTGGGGGAGGCTTATCTTGGCTTGTTCATGGCCACCTTCTCCCTGTGTTCTTACATGGTCTTGCCTCTGCACCTGTGTGTGTCCAAATCTCATCTTGTGATAAGGACAGCAGTCATATTGGATCAGGGACCACTCTAGTGACTTCATTTTTACTTAATTATCTCTTTAAAGACCCTCCTTTTCCCAAATTCAGTCACATTCTGAGGCACTGGGGTGGGTAGAAGTTCAAATTACGAATTTTGGAAGGACACTATTCAGCCCATAACAATTAGGACTAAAATGAGATATTTTTGTTGGATAATGAGAAGGGTTAAAACAAAAGTGAAAAGAAGTCTCACTACATGATTCACTGTTATTTATTGTCATTACCCAGAATCATCTAAAATCATCTCCTGAACCACTGATGGTACTTGTCCTGTGCTTTGGAAAACATGATATGATGTGCCCTACTGTAGCTATCTTTGTCAGATGAGGTGGGCAGATCCTCTGGCCCATACTAAAGGACATAGAAAATTCTTGTAAAGTTCCTCTGCACACAGTTTGCCTCTGAACTCAGCCTGAGGGCTTTCTGTGGCCCAGAGGAGCCTTCTTGGCTAGCTTGCAAGACTTACGGACTTTGAATGCAAAGATTTGATTTCCCTGAGAACAATCCTTCAATGGATGAGATGATGGATAAATCCACCTATTTTTTTTTTTTATGATTTCTAGGGTAGTTCCACACCATCCCTCAAAGAGTCTCCAGCAAAACTGAGCCCCAGTACCCAGAGCAGCAACCTGCTCATTCATTCACATGCCTTGATTATCATTCCTCTCTTTTCTGTCAAATTTCTCCATTTCCTCACTGTGCTGTCTGGGATTTACTCCCTTAAATAAAATACTTTCACTTAAGCTCTTTTCTTAGGATCTGTTTTTAAGGAATACAACCAAAGAGTATATAGATGATTTGCCACCTAAAAATAAATAAACAAAGAAATAACACAAAATAAAGCTATCTACTTGCTCTCACTTCTGGATAATCAACCCAAATCCTGTATTATTTTCTCTTAGAACAATGAGTGAATACATAGAAGTAGGCATGGAAATGGAATGGGGTCCTGGAAACTTCAATAACCAAGTGTTTCTAACTCATGTTCTGCTCATTGTCTTTGCTGATTCAATCTTCCTTCTCATTCTGGAAAATTGAGAGGTGATATTTAACATGGCCTTAGTAACCACAGTGGGTATGCAGGGTTTTCTTTCTAGCCTTTAAACAATTTGGGAGATAACTTGATTACACCTTAAGTTTCATCTGTAGATTAGACTGGTTGGGAATGGATTTTCTATGTCAGGAAAGGCAGAATAACCTGTTGGATCATTTTACTTAACACTGAAAAGTTTTGCCGATGATGTGTAGCCTTGACTTCAGAGCACAGTATAAACAGAATTCCATGCCTGTTGTCAGAACATTCCCTGCAGAAGTTACTAGGCCCACAAATAAAGTAACAAACCATATGGACTCGCCGAAGCTTGCAATTCCCAGAGAGCTTAAAAAAAAAAAGTGTGTCAACAGAAGCAGATAGAGAAGGATGTATTGAATGCCCACTCACAGCACAACTGTATGAAATCTTAACAATTTGCCAGTTCCCTTTCTTCTTTCAAAGAAATTAAATGACATAAATACACCTGAAATTCTCTAGGACCACTCTTTATCCCTATTCCCCTTTAACCACAGATGGATTTTGTTTTTAACATTCCCAAGATGTTTTAATATTTTTACTACACATGCAGTATCATAAACTACAGTATTGTTCCACACGTCTTTAAAACTTTTGGTAAGTGAATCATTCTGTTTGCATCATTTACAACTTGATATTTTTTCACTCAATATCATATTTAGGGATTTATCCTTGTTTATATGTGTAATTTAGCTTACTCTTTTTAACGGCTGGAAAACATTCGATGGTACAAATAAACCACAATTTGTTTTTCCATTTTTCCAGCTGATAAATATTTAGGTTGTTTCTGATGTTTTTATGTAACACACAATGGCTTTACAAATATTCCTGGACGTGACTCTTTGTGCATATGGGCAGAAGTCTCTTGTGAGATATATGCCCAGAAGTTGAAACGCTGAGATATATATGACGTGTGGCTTCAAGTTTATTAAAGACTGCCAAATTGCTCTGTAAAGATTAATTTATAATCCCATCAGCATGCGTAAAGGTTTTCTTTCCTCCACATTCTCAGTCCACATTGAATACTGACAGACTAACAAATTTTGTCAACCTGAGGTCTGTGAAAAGTATTTCATTCTGGTTTTAATTTGCGTCTTCCAAATTACTAGTGATGGGAAGGGGTTATTTATGTATTTTGGATGCCAATCCTTTGTGGGTTTATATGGATCATACATACTTTCTCCCAAGTGAGTGAATTTCTCTGCACCTTGTTTTTGAATGGAAGGTCTGGAGGTTAAAGCAGTCAATGTGATCAGTCTTTCTCTTTACACTTGGTGCTTTTTGTGTATCATTTAAGAAATCCTTCTCTGAGGGCATTCAGACATCCTCCTGCACTCATTCTAAAGGTTTTATATTTTTACCTAAACAATTTGGTCTAAAATCCATCTGGAATTAGAATAGAGAAGGGCTCCGATTCAATGTTTTCCTTATTGGGTACCCAGATGTCCGAGCACCAGTTATTGAAAAGACCATCATTTTTTCACTGCTATGTATAATCACTATTATCATGAATCAAGCATTCATTTATGCATGTAGATAGCTCTTGATTCTCTAGTCCATTTTGTTGGTCTGCCCATTTGTGTATCATATCCATGACATTTTTATTGCTAAGCTTTATAATGTTTATATACACCAGTGCCAGTATTTTCCTACACATTCTACTTTATTCTTAATCATAACTTCCTTGGCTTTTTATAGCTGTTTCCTCTTCTATATGAATTTCAGGATCAGGCTGGCCAGTTTCATAAAAAGTCCTGCCTATTAAAATGGTAATTTGAGGGGTGCCTGGGTGGTTCAGTTGGTTAAGCGGCCAACTTTGGCTCAGGTCACCATCTCACGGTTCGCGGGTTTGAGCCCCATGTCGGGTTCTGTGCTGACGGCTCAGAGCCTGGAGCCTGCTTCAGATTCTGTGTCTCCCTCTCTCTCTGCCCCTCCCCCAGTCATGCTTTGTCTCTCCCTGTCTCAAAAATAAATAAACTATAAAAAAAATTTTTTGGGGGCGCCTAGGTGGCTCAGTCAGTTAAGGGTCCAGCTTCGGCTCAGGTCAATATCTCACAGTTAGTGGGTTCAAGTCCTGCATCGGTCTCTGTGCTGACAGCTAGCTCAGAGCCTGGAGCCTGCTTCAGATTCTGTATCTCCCTCTCTCTCTGACCCTCCCCTGCTCGCACTTTCTGTCCCTCAAAAATAAATAAAAAATATTTAAAAAATTAAAAAAAATTTAAAATATAATTAGATTATTTTAACTTATGAATTTAGGAAAAATATTTTTATGACATCAAGTCTTCCTATCCCTGACATATCATTTATTTTTTAAAGGCATTTAACAACATTTAATAATCACTTTTATGTGGATGCTACATTTCTCAGGTTCCTCCCAAAGGAAGGATAAATAGATACTATGTCTTGATAAGAAGTAGCAAGGCTATGGAAGAGTATGTGAGGAGATCAGAACCACTGCTGTGGCCATTTTGGAAAATACATTTTGCTACAATCTGCCCTCTGGCTACAGTAATTTATATCCCTCTTGTATTCAAAGCAGTTTACCCTCTCCCCAAGGACTGCAAAGTCTATTTCCATTGTGGCTTCAATTTTAGGCTCACAGTCTAAGTAAGACCTTGCCTTCTAGATAATGCTCATATGCAACTGAGGCTCTTTGGATTTGGCTCCTCAAGTAGAGCTTCTATGGACAGTTCCCATTGATCTTGAGACTTGTGAACTTGAGAAAGAATTGAGCTGCTATATATAGAAAGCCCATGCTGTTGGGACAGACTGCTATTGACACTTCTCTTTCAAGACAGGGAAAATGGAAGCACACAGGAATCTATACCAACTTTGAAATCCAGTAGGGTACATGTTGTCATTTGCTTGACAAGGGGACAATACTACCACCTGGCAATGGTGCACCATGGCTCTTGGTTATGCCCTCAAAATCTTTCCTTTTCTATAAAAAATGGCCCATGTGACAGCTGAATGGCATTTTCAGTATTTTCTGCATGTAAAATATTGACTAAAACTCCCATTCCATCTAAGCTGATATAATTATTTTAAAGACATTGTGGGTTTCTTATGAATCAATACATTATGAATACATTCCATTAGACATCCACCAACCTTGCCATATAAGCCCTTCTCTACCTTGGGCTTAATGTAAAACTTCTAATGAACAGCACTCTTGAGATTCTTAGTTCTGCTGGTGAACCGAGGATCTGGGGAGCATTCCTGCAACATCGCCAGAGGATCTGAGCAAAGCAGTATGAGGTTCTGACGAAGGCCCTTATGATCTGGTCCTGGGTTTAATATTTGCTCTGAGGCTTTCCTGAATTTTGAGACTATGGAGGAGACTGGGAATTAGAAATCATTTTATTTTTGAACACATCAAATCCTGGCTCCTTTATACTTCTTCTAAATGATACTTGAAATGTGAATAGTTTCTTTTTTCCCCAAAGTCATCTTTTTGTTTTCTCATTTTATCACAGACAATGGGAAGAAGCTAGAAGACACTTGTAATATTCCTCCAAAAATCTCGTTAGCTAGATTGCCCAGTTTGTTGGATCTAGATTAGTTCAGTTTTCCACATTGCTTTAGGAATGATGTCTTGCACTTTGTCTTATGTCCTAACAACGATTTTCCCTAACTCGCAAAAACATTTTCCTCATCTTCCTTTACTCCCTCACAAATAACTTCATAAAGGGTTATCAGGCATTCTTTATTGATCTTGAGATGCTTTATATTTTCACTGACACTTCCCTTAAGGTTTTCTAGCTCCTGCCCTCTACCTTGTCGCAGAGCAATTCCGACATGTTTTAGGATGTTTATTGTCACCACATATCACTTTTGGAAGCAAAAGTAGATTCTAATGTTAAGGAGGTATAATAAATTACTCCAAAAAATATAGCATAACTAACTATTCATTTTGCTCATGAGGCTACAATGTGGATAGGTCTTGGCAGAAATAGTTCCTGTCTACTCAGCTTGGCATCAGCTCTGGCAGCTTGAAGGCTGTGAGCTGGAATCACCTGATGACTCCCTCACTTCCTTATCTGGTGATGGATGCTGGCTATTGGCTGACACCTTAGCTCATGGCTGTTAAATGAAACAAACACTTTTAGGTGTTTGTGTAGCCTTTGCTTCTTTGCAAAATGGTGGCTGAGTTCCAAGGGTAAATACCCCAAGAAAGGGAGAGCATCAGAAGAGAGCTGTATGAGCTTTCGTGACCTAATTTTGAAACTCCACAGAATTATTTCTACTGCATTCTTTTTGCTGAGACTGTCACAAGTCCCATCCAAGGAGAGAAAAAACAGACCCCACCTGTTTCTGAGCAGTGGCAAATTTCTGGAAGATCATATGGGACTGGAAATACTGGTATGGCCTTTTTTGGAAAACACATTTTGCTTTAGTTACTATTTTATACAAAATTTTCAGGCAGGCTTCTCTCAAGGTGACATTTGAACACATATCTGTAAAAGTGAGCGAGTCGTGTTTATACTTGGGAAAGAGCAGCGGAAACAAGGCCAGATTATGATTGATGTATTTGAACCTGTTTGGTTGAAATCAGGTGAACCAAAAAAAAAAGAATAATGGCAAGTTCAGCGAAGTAGCCCGAGGCTGATTATCTAGGGTCTTGTAGGCCAAGGCAAAGACTCTCCTTTTTATTCTAAGCCATGAGGCAGCGAGTGGTTAACAGAAGGGGAGACATTTTTAAAAGGATCACTTCTTGAGCTACAATGCCCAGGAGTTTAAGGTGTATTTGTTATCACTGTGAGGATGAGCCAGAAAGAGATAAATAGGAATGAAGTTTATTGCTATACACCCAGGGAACTTAATTCTATTTGAGCCAAGAAGATGAGTGATAAATCTTAGTCTCTTGTAAATGTCTCTCTAAAATCTATATTTGGTTTAAAGTTGAATTTGGACTTTTTAGGCATTACTAATAAAATTTAGCACCCTCTATAAGCAAGCATTTTCTGGTTTTGAAAACTTTTATAGATGTGGGGTGACGAGTACCCTGGATATGTCTTTGTTGTCATCTAGCTTTGTACTCTCTACTTGCCTGTCTAGTAGGTATAGCCAATGGAAAGTTCTAGTGGGCAAAAGGGAGGGAAGAGAGGGAGATAAAGATATTCTTTTTTAAAAAATTCTTTATTAAATGTTTATTTATTTATTCGAGACAGAGAGAGAGGGATACATGGAGTCCCAAACAGGATCGTGCTGCCAGCGCTGAGACTGATGCGGGGCTCAAACCCACGAACTGCGAGATCATAACCTACGCCAAAACCGAGAGTAGAACTCTTAACTGACTGAGACACCCGGGCACCCCCAGGATATTCTTATAATCTATTTTGAGAGCTCCTCAACTGTATCTTGACAGAAGGTCATAGCTTCTCTCAAAGTAGCTGTTCTATGAGATTCTCTTTTCAGTCCTGGTAGCTTCTCTTTCCCCTTTAGGGTAAGGTGGTGGACTTTACTCCTACTAGTTCCTCATTCATGCACTCTCCCCTTTGGTTCCCCACATGCACACCATTGTAAGTAAACCCTTTGCAAAGAAAACCTTCTCAAACTATCTTTTTTTTTTTTTTAACGTTTATTCATTTTTGAGAGACAGAGCATGAGCTGGGAAGGGGCAGAGAGACAGGGAGATATAGAATCCAAAGCAGGATCCAGGCTCTGAGCCGTCAGCACTGAGCCTGATGGGGGACTTGAACCCAAGAACTATGAGATCATGACCTGAGCTGCAGTTGGATGCTTAACCGACTGAGCCATTCAGGTGCCCCATAAACCTTTTAAACTGTATTGTCACTTATGGACATTTTTCAAGGACATTGAATAGAGGGCTGAAAGAAGTGAGCCATTCTTATATCTGAGAACAAAGCTCTAAAAACTCTGGGGTGTAAAAGCTCTAGGGTAAGACAACTTGGGAGTCCAGAGCTTCAAAAACCTTAAACATCCTTATTCTCTCTTACAATCAAACTTAACATGAGTACCTTATCTCACTTGGCCTTAGGCCTTTATATTTCTCTCTTGGTTTGCTGATCTTCCTCTCCTCTTTCTTTTTCTTTTTCAGGGAAGAGCAATACCCAGTGGATCAAATAGTCAAAATTTCAAAGATATATGGGTGCCTGGGTGGCTCAGTAGCTAAGCCTCCAACTTCAGCTCAGGTCATGATCTCATGTTTGTGGGTTTGAGCCCTGTGTCGGGCTCTGTGCTGACAGCTCGGAGCCTGGAGCCTGCTTCTGATTCTGTGTCCCCTCTCTCTGCCCCTCCCTAGCTCATGCTCTGTCTTTCTCTGTCTCAAAAGTAAATAAAACATTAAAAAATATTTCAAAGATCTGGCACACTCCTACTTTTTTGTTGTTGTTGTTGAAATTATTATACAGTATCTCCTGACTGAATGAACTCACTTGGACAAAGGTCAGTACTGGTCTGAATAGCTCCCTGATCAACAATTGTTGAAGAACTGGCTATATCTTTCCTGAAAGAGGCCAATTACACATCTGGCTTACAATGGCCCTTGGCTTGCATGCTCTGATAGAGTTTCTTATTCCCCACCAAAAGACGTATGGAAACTGAGAAAAACAGAAAAACTTAAACAATAATAGAAAGCCTAATGGAGAGAACTCTCCCAGTGGAGTTGGACCAAGACACATCTCAGCAAGATTTCCTTCATAGCAAACTGCCAGAGCGGGCCAGAACAAAGGAGGGATGGAGAGCTACTCAGAGCTTACCCCCACCCTGCTGTAACAGTTAAGAGCAATATTCTGGTTATTCTGTCTATATAAACAAATACCTCTAAAGTTAGTGGTTTCAAGCACTGGTAATCACTTTTTATCTCTCATAATTTTCATGTGTCAGGAACTTACACAGGGCACAGGGAGCAGGGCATGCCTCTGCTCTGTGAGTTCTTAGATCACAGCAGGGAGACTGGAAGCCTGGGGCTGGAATCCTCTCGGGGCCCATTCATTCACAGGTCCAGGGGGGTGAGGCTGGTTCTTGGACTGGGGCTTCAGGGGGATTGTCACACGAGAACTTTCCACATGGCATAGGCTTCCTTACAACATGGTGGCTAGATTCCAAGGGGAAATGTTCCATGAGAGAAAGAGGGCTTGGCAAAAGTTGTGTTGCCTTTTATAACCCGGTTTGAAAATCACACAGTGTCACTATCAGCACGTTGTATTGGTCAAGATAGTTACAAGGGTTCACTCAGGTTCAAAGAGAACAACACAGATCCCCACTGTTGGATGGAGGAACATTACCATATGTCGAAAGATGCCATGTGGGATTGGTGCTGCCATCTTTGGAAAACACAACCTGCCAGGATGGGGGCTATCAGGTTATATGGCCTGGGTTGGAACTCATGCTGTGCTACTTACTAGCCACCTGACCTCAGGCTAGTAAATTACTTGACTTCTCTGTACTGCAGTTTCCTCATAGGGTTGATGTGAAGAGTCAGTGAATTATGTGATAAGCAATGAGAATAGTACTTGGCATATATTAAGTGCTAAAAGAAATGTTATCAATAAAATGTAACAAGAAGGGTGCTCCGTCCTTGCCATTCATTTCCATCTTCCTATTCTTTAGGTGGAAGAGAGAGTCTTTGAGCATAAAACAAGTTAAATTACACCATGAGAGATGGCTGAGAGTGGCACAGAGATGAGGGAGTTGTTAATCTGCTACATTTTCTTTTCTTAAGGAATCTGACACCCTTGGCCTGGTCCTTGGAGGCCTACAGGAAATTGCTCACTGCAGGGAAAATACAACCTGCTACAGATAAGGGCTCCCAAGTTAGATGACCATGCTCTGCTAGTTACTAAGCGTTTGGCGGTAGAAGTTCACAGGATAGAAGATGAAGCAGAGATCCTATGCAGGAAGATAGATGAAAGGAGGAAAAGAAAGAGAAGGAAAAATTCTCCTGTTTCTGAACCTGATTTTATATGTCTCAAAAGGCAACAAAGTGGGACCCTGTGTTCATTATATCCTACTAATGAGACTGGGTTTTTATGGACCCAAAGGTTGTCCTTGCACACTTCCTAGATATGGACTTCGAGAAGTTGCCTATTTGCCCACCTCTCTATCCACAGGAAGAAGCACCAAAATATTAACACTGGCTTTCCTGGGTACTGCATTAAAAGTGATTCTTGTTTTGTTTTTAGAAAATCTTTTCCAAATCTTCTACTATCTCATAATTCATATAAGTGTTGGGGGGGAAAGTGTCCTGATACACAACAGCTGGGCTGCATATCAGTAACTCCTCTGGCGTTCAACTGCCAGTACACTGACACCAGCATTTCAATGGGAAGAAATGGGCCAAACCAACCTCCGGTGCTTCCTTTCCTTATAGGAGGGAATTTGATGAGTTTCTCTTGAACCAAATTCTGCAGAATCACAAGATGCAGTGACTTACAGAATGGTAAAGAGGTCAGCTTCATGGTCAGGGTGGAGTGACCTTAGCAACTGACCCCTTAAAGGCCAAAAGCCTCTCCAGTTTTACCTGCTGACATTAGCTGAAGAATCCAATGAACTTCCCAGAGACCCAGTTCCCTGTGACTTGAACATGGCTTCTGTGATTTCAATAGAAACCACCGTAGCTCATAAAAAATACAGAGCGGGTGGGGGTGGGGCCTCTGAAAGATCCCAGAACACAGCCAAGCTGCACCCCACCCCTCCCCTCTACAGCTAACAGCACACCCAGAGGTCCTTAGGGAGGGGTAAGTACAATAAGAAAACACCTGTGAATTCCTTGCAGAACTCCCCCGATGGCCACATTCCACCCTTTCCTCTTTTATAAAAGATTCCATTTGCTCCATCTCTGACCCGAGGGCATGGACAAATGGATGGAGGCCTGGTGTGGCTTCTCTGCTCTTGGCTGAGTTCCTCGTACCAATTAATCACTGGACCTCAGCCTGACAGGCTCAGCTCTCTCTGCTGCTGCTCATCTCCTGGCTGTTCTGGTAATTACTCCAAAGCCTTCCCCAGATGCAAACATTTCTCAATGTTTTTTCTTCTCCACTGCTCCAGCTCATGTGCTGGCTACTGCACAGAGGGCGGCTTTAGCCTTCCTCTGTTTTACTGACTGTGTCAGTAAGGATCTTTGCCAGTTCAGGCTGTGTTACCTACTAGCTTTGCCAACTTGGACTTGTCACTTGACTTCCCTAAGTTTCCTCATCCTTGGAAAGAGGACAATAGTAACTACCTTGCCACCTTCATTGTGATAATCTGATCAGGGATGATTCTTAAAACTTCTTTTTTTGTCAAAGATCTTTTTGGCAGTCAGGAAGTCACAGATCCCTTTTTAGAATTGTGTTTTTAAATGCATAACATATACAAGATTGCAAACAAAATCAAGCATATTGAAATACAATTACTGAATTACTAAAATCAATTGATATAAAAATAAATGTGTTTCTATAAAGCCTTAAATAACTGATTTAGCAGTCAGTCTCAAAAGTGAATGATTTCAAACAACTATTAGGGAGCCTAAACAATATGTTCAAATATCTACAACAGCAGTGATAGAATATGAAAATATCTCTGACTCATTTCATGATAAAGTCACAGGTACCTTCTGGGTTGTGGTTTGTTGCTTAGATTCATAATTGATGGAAATGCTAAATTCTAGTTTGAGTTTAATGAAAAAAATTTTTCTTATTCAAGTTCACAGTGCTCTGAAATCTGTCCACATATTCTTGAGGTGGTGTGGACCTCAAATCAAGAAACTCTGATAACAATAAATGAGATAACGTATGTTAAAATGCTTTGTAAACTGTGTGCCTTGATGTATGTGAAAGATTGAGAAAGAAGACACCTGCTGCCAAAAACAAAACAAAACAAAACAAAAAATCCTATCAGGTTCAAGTTTCCCTGAGTCTGTATTTCTTCTATGTCAGCCTCCTTCAAAACTTTTTTTTGAATTGGTTGGGGGGACACTGATCCTTACAACATGGGACTTTTTTTTTTTTTTTATCCATGTGAGGACTGAGGAATCATGTGTCCAAGTTAGTCCATTCTATTCCATGTCTTCAGGTTCAGCAAGCATGTCTCTAGCTCTGGTTCCTAACTCATCTACGTTAGAATGACCGAGGTGGGGGAGAGGGTAGGTTGTGTACATGTTAAAGAAAGAACTTCTTAGGCCCTACCCCAGTCCTACTCAATCAGAAGTCAGCCCAGGGCATCTTTTTCTTTCTTTCCTTCTTTAAAAAAAAAATGCATTCTAGATGATTCTAATGCACACTCAGGTCTGAGAACCTCTTCATTAAGAAAAAATTGTATCTCTTATTACTATTCTTGTTTGGAGAACCAGACCTGTTGTCTGGACAAAGGATGGGCAGATGATCATCTAGAAATTTTTTAGCTTGATTCTTACTTGAGCTGACATCAAATAAACCAGAATACATGCTCCAAGGGTGCCCCATAATTTTTTCCTCAAACAGCTACCCTAATTACAATGGCTGGAAAATAAACATCTCCACTCAAGTTAGAACCCCAATTCTACTGTCAGCTTGGCACTGCAAGGTGCCAAGAGTCAAGGGCATTTAAAAAAAACCCCTCACACATAGGTAAGCAAATTACCAAGAGCCTGTGTCCAGCATTCTACCACAGAGGTATATCTTGGAGGGGTAGGAGATGCCCCAGGCCCGAGATACACCAGATGTTGAGTGTTGCTTGGGGAAAATTAAAGAGGGCCAAGGGTGGAAGGGAGGTAGACCTCACCAGGAGCAGCTTTATTTCACTTTGGTCATCCTTTCCTAGACACAAAGAGCCCAATCCAGGGACTCTTACACATCAGATACTCATGGCTTCCCCATGTCTTCCTGGTCTCCAGAGCCAGGATGTAGCAGAAGAGAAGAACACTGAAGGTAGGGGGATCCCTGAAGAACTGCTTGGTGCATTCTGGGGGCAGTATTTCTTTCTCTACTCAAAAACCTGATGGGGGGTGAAGAAGAGATTTTGTCCTCCCAAAGACAGATGGATCCAGAGGGAATGGGCATTAACAATTTTCATCAGGATGAACTGATGATTCGAGAAGACATTTTCCTTAGGCAGGAGGTGTGGGGGAAATCAAATGTCATACTTAGTACCGAGGGATACACACAAATGCTAGGAAGTATTTTTTTCAAATGTCCCTTGCAGATTTCAGCGAGCTTCTGGGAATGTATGGTGCCTTCTCCACATGGCACAACCAAGAGTAGTTTGAGGAAACAGTTATGGAAGCATTTCAGAGCCCCAGTTGACATGGACATTCACAGGCTTCTCCTGCTGCTGCCAGGAGGTTTGAGCACTGGGAAACAGAGCAACATACAGTTGGAGCCTGGAGCTTTGTGAGCACCAAACCTGGAGCTCTTGTTTGCACCAAACACTGTTTCCACTCCTCTCTCCCTACTCCACCAGCTCCTTTCCCTTCTACTTTGAGACTGTCCTGTTCTGCAGAGAGAGTTTTAGGTGATTCTTAGTGGGGAAAGGGGGCTCGATTTCTCTCATTTCCCTTCTACCCACACAAGCACAGCTCCTTGCCCTCCTTCCTTCTGGAGAACATGTTCTAAACACCTGGCTCTCCCAAGGGGCCTCTTGCCTGCTTTTTGCACATTTTGGGGAGAAACAGAGCCTAAATCTGGGGGCAGCAAGCTGTGACCTGTGGGCCAGATCCTGTTGTCGCCTATTTTTGTAAACAAAATTTTATTGGAACACAGCCACATGCATTCACTTATGTACTGTCTAAGGCTGCTTTCTAGCTGCAAAGGTAGAAGTGAGTTGTGACTGAGAGTTTATGGCCTGTAAAGGCAAATAGGTTTTCTGTCTGGCCCTCTCATGAAAAGAGGCTTCCAATGCCTGGCTTAAATCATGGAGCCATGGGTCAAAGCAGCTGAAAAATAGGGGATTCCAAGACTTAAATAAGGACAACTAAATTTCTCATCTTGAAAGCATTAAAGCAAGTGAGATAGCTCCTGGTTTGCAAGATAGCAGTACTCACTAGACACTTGCTATGTGCCCAAGCACTGTACCAATCACCTTATAAATGTTCTACCACGAGTGCCCTTATTATTCCCATGTTACAGTGGAGAAAAGTGAGTCCCAGAGATGTTAAGTTACTTGCCCTGGCCATTCAGCCAATTAAGCAGTAGGGTGAGAATTGGAACTCAGGGAGGATTCCAGAGCCCAAAGTCTTAACCATGAGGCCACTCTATGGAGTGGCTCCATGTTCCAAGAAAGTATGGAAATGGCTGCTTCCTTAAATGCCAGAAGAATGGTGCCCAAAGTCTTAGCAGTGGCTGGTAGGGGAATTTGGATTTTCTATCTTTCAGCTCCTGCAGCTGCACTCAAAATATCCTGGCTGGATGTAGGGTGGGGAGGACCTCCCTGCCCAGCTGAAATGGCTTCCCTCTGCCTCATTGCTGGATTTTAAGAAGAAACCCAAATTGTATCAGTCACATAGCTATTTGATATTTTGAAAATTTGTTAGGAAATGAAGTTGAAACATTGACAATTCAAGTTTAAATTGGCATAATAAAAACCACTTTAAAAGCATGTTTCAGCATGAGACATTCATGTAAAAATCTCAGATGACTTCACAAGCAGTTACTGTTCACTCTTCTGGGACTCCCTTGGGGACAGTAATGGAGTATGGCTGCTTCAAGACCTGAAAAGTGCCTTTAAGTTGTGTAATATTTTTCCCAGTTCGTTCTGGCTAATGCTAGCGCTTCTCCAGTATTTGGGCAGGGTGGGGTGGGGGAATGTTGTGCACCGATTTCTTTGTTTAAATTGGCATTTACCTGGGGCACCTGAGTGGCTCAGTCAGTTGAGCATCCAACTTTGGCCCAGGTCATGAGAAAAAGTGCAAGTGTGAAAGGGGCAGAGAGCAAGGGACAGAAGATCCGAAGTGGGCTCTGTGTTGATGGCACTGAGCCCGATGCGGGGCTCAGACTTTAAATCTTTACCTAAAGATTTAAAGAAATCTTAAAAAAAATAAATTGGTATTTACCTAAATTAGTATTTCAAACACAGCCTGGGTTCAAAAGACTGTTGTTTATGTTAATGGGCACAGTTACAAGAAAAGAAATAACCCTAAAGGACAAAGCCCAAGCAAAATAGCATTTAATCATAATCTCCTTGTAAGGAGTGAGTAGCTCAAGTACAAAGGACATGTAGCCCAGTGTCAGCTACAAGGATGGTGGGTTCACACTCAGTTTTGCTTTAACAAGCAAGTCAGACATCTTTGCATCCCATTAACCAACCATGACATGTAAAAATGACTATTGGAAAGCTCGACTCAGTGCCAGTTCTGGACAAGGAGCTGCAGTCTGACCTCCAAGGAGTGTAGGATGAAGAGGGTCACTCCTAATTTATATTTCTGTTTAATCTCATCTTGTTAAATTGTTCTTGGGATATGCCTTATAATTACATTATTTGTCATTCAGCAATGCATGAAAGTATGATGAATGAGCACACGCTCAGCCAGTTTTTAATGAAGGGATGTGTGGGAAAAAGTCAGCATTTTGAATTCTGTATCTCAGCATTTGATTCGCACTAGACTCTCAGGGGTCACAAACTGAATGTTGTAGGGGCCAGTGACTAAGTGGAGAGTATGTGCCCCATGTGGATGGAGCAGATGCCGCTCCAATCACCCATGTTTTGGCCACTGTCACCACATGGAAACAAGGACTCAGTGTGCCCCGATCATCAGATGTTTTTTCTTTCTCTTTTAATTTTTAAAAAATGTTTATTTATTTTTCAGAGAGAAGAGAGAGGCAGCATGAGTGGGTTAGGGGCAGAGAGAGAGAGAGAGAGAGAGAGAGAGAGAGAGAGAGGGAAATGGAGACACAGAATCCTTAACAGCCTCCAGGTTCTGAGCTGTCAGCACTGAGCCTGATGCAGGGCTCAAACCCACAAACCATGAAATCATGACCTGAGCCAAAGTGGGAAGCTTAAGTGACTGAGCCACCCAGGAACCCAAAGATGTTTTCAAGAGAAGCTAAAAAGATCATTTAAATGTGAAAAATCATGATTTATGTGTGATATCTCTCTATACTTAAGTATTGGAGACTTTTTAAAGCAACACGGTGTTAGCCAAAGAACTCTGCATCTGTTAGTCAGATTTGGCCCCTGGACCTTCAGTTTGCAACCTCTATTGGAATGTCATATCCCCAAATTTCTATGGTTAAATAAACTTGTGGAATGCAACAGAATGGCATCCTTCTTAAGATAGTCTTAAAGCAGGTTGGTATATTAAATGTCCTCAGAAGTAGGGCAAGAAGGAAACCTATTTATGCTTTTTTAAAACCACTGTTCCCCAAATCGTCAGCCTGGGTACCCTCTTTATTCCCATGTTCCATCAACCTGCAGAAGTGTAGCTGCCAAAAATATACACTGGGCCATAAACCAATGGAGGCTGTTAAAAGTTCAGAAAATTGCCTGGGGTCCTATTGCTGGTGAGGGAGATTCCGTGTCAGACTTTAAAGCTGAAACTGTTGTTACTACTTTTCATAGCTAAAACCCTCCCCTTCCCCCACCAAAAGTGTGGATTTTTTTTCCACAACTGGCACAATAAAAATTTCAAGATTCAGAATCTGTTCTTTGGTAGAATTGTTTCAGAAGAAAACCCATATCCTATAAAACTCTATCAATGACACTGGTTCCATAAATCCACACAGGGGCACAGAGCTCACTTTCTAACATCACCTCCCCTGGGGAGGCTTTGTGGATGCCCTCCTCTTCCGCCCTGCCCTGCCCTGGGTCTTCTGAAATGGCTCCTTGGCCCCCACCCCCACTCCCACCCTTCCCAAACCCCTCGACCTTTCTCTCCACCCAACAAAGGCCCTGATTCAGCAGGCCTTGCCCAGTTCCCTCTGCAAACACCCAAGTGGGAGCCAGAGGGAGGGCAGGTCAGGGCCTGGGATGAACACAGAGGTCTGGGAGGTCCTGCTCTGCAGGGCGGGGGTTTGGAAGCAGGCTGGGCTGGGTGGGGTGCGGTCAGGGCTGAGAAAGGGTGAGGGAAGGCCCGAATTAGAGCCTGGCCCCCTCTTACACCATTTGGACACCAGATGCAGAATGAGGGCTGCCATTTGGACAGCCTTGAGCCAAACCCCATTCCCAGGAGTGAGGCATCTATCCCTGCTACGTCTTAAAGGATCCCCAGAGAAGCTCTTTCAACTCGAAAGGGGAATTCACCCTTCCCTTTGCAATCACTCCCAGGCTTAACTACCCAGTCTTAATGGGAGAGAGTTCACCCTCAGCTTACACAGAAATTCTTCCTGCTGTGTTTCTTCTCAGGGTCTCTCCAGAGGCCCTGAGCGACAGGGGACACCGCCTTCCACATACTAACCTTTGATAAACTTGAGGGCAACAGAGGGAGTACCTAAGAGCATGAGACAGAACTGGGTTTGAGTCTCAGAGTATTACTAGCTGTGTGATCTCGGGCAACCTTTTCTGTACCTCAGTTTCTTCTAGAAAATGGAGTAAAAGCATAATACTTTCAAGAGAAATGAAAGCATACAACCATACAAAATCTTGCACATAAATTCCCAGAGTGACACTGATAACAGCCCCAGAGTAGAAACAACCTAAATGTCTCTTATGAATAAACAAATGGAGTATTATACAGTCAGAGAAAGGAATAAAGTATGGGTACCTGCTCCAACATGGATAAACCTTGAATACATTACACTCAGGGAGAGAAGCCAGCTACAAAAGACTGTATATGGTAGGATTCCATTTATATGAAATGCCTAAAATAGGCAGATGTATGGAGGTAGAAAGTGGTTGCTTAGGGCTGGTGGGGGAGGGGAATGAAGAGTGAATGCTGGTAGGTATGGAGCTTTCTTTTGGGGTGACGAAATGTTCCTGTGTTGACTGTGGTTGTGGTTGCAAACTCTGTGAATATACGAGAAACCACTGGGAATTACACCTCAATAAAACAGTACTTTTAAAAAAGGAGGAAAAAACCCACAGACAATACGCATAGGGTTGTTGTTCAAATTAGGAAATACAATGCCTATAAAATATTTAGTATATTGCCTAATAAGTCATCAGTAATATTATCTTCAATAATAATATTAATACAATTATGTTCATATCATATATTACAGTATCACATACGCAATAATTATGACATGGATATATGTAACTATGTTAAATATACATTACATTAAAATAATTATAAAAAATTATTATCGGGGCATCTGGGTGGCTCAATTAGTTATGCTTCAGATTCTGGATTTCCAGTGGTGAGATCTAGCCAGGCATCGGGCTGTGCGCTAGGTGTGGAGCCTGCTTAAGATTCTCTCTCTCTGTCTCCCTCACTCTCTCTCTCTCCCTCTGGCCTTCTCCTGCTCCTACTCTCTCTCAAAAACAAATTATTTTCCCTCTGTCTCCTCTTCTTCTTAAAACTTTAGGATTGTAGAGTGGTCCTCCACTTTTTTTAACATTATCAAAATTATTTTTGAATGTTATATCATGTTACATAATATATATAACATTATCATAACCAAAATATAGCTATAAGATTATCACTATGTATTTTAATATCTAGGAATACATATTTCATGCTTATGAAGATCTCTAATACATGTGATTGTATTTGATAAAATTATTAAGAAATATTATTTTAGTAGTAATATGCACCCAGTGACTTCTCTTCCCTAACCTTTCTGAATTTGGACCAGTTTCCTCGGTTCTTGAAATGTTTCCTGGCCTCTTATACATTTGGAGAGAAAACAGCTGAGTTTGGAGAAATTAAATTACAATCATGAGTCTAATTCAACTGCCTGGTGTAGCTGCAACCAGGAAACGGGAAAAAGCACCAGAAGGCGGCGCACTCCTACATCCTGGAGAGGGACCACGCCCCAGCGAGCTGGGGCTGGGGACCATCCAGGGAGATCTGCAGGGGCTACTGCGTCCTCTCCAAATCCCCAAATCCCAATCCCATGTGCCCTCCCTAATAGGTTCCCTAGCTCAGGTCCTGGATCCCTGGCGGCCCGCTCTCCGAGCCCCCAGCGATGGAGGAGTGAGCTGGCACTGGTGTCCTATTTTCATTCATGGGAAACCAGAGCACCTACTGGATCCGACAACCAAGACATCCCAGCAGCCAAGCCTCCACTGTCCATGTCTAAGGACAAGGCCAAGCAGGGACACTGGTGCTGATCTCCACAGGAGGCTTTCTGGACCTGCCTTCCCAGCCCCCACTCCCAGAGCTCGGCACTGATTCGGTCATGGTCATGGGTGAATGCTGGTCTTCTGAGAAACACCAGCTGGGCCCAGTCGCTGCGACCTCGGGGCTTATTTCTCACGCTTGCTGGGCAAACTTCTCTGTTCACATGTCCTATCAATTAACTCCAGGCAGAGGAAGGAACCACCTTATTTTGCAGAGATCTTTGAGATACTTGGAGGTTGTACATGACACGGTAGCAACCTTCTTGAAATTATTTCTTATCAACCTCCTTATAGCTACATATAAACACACACACACACACACACACACACACACACACACACACACACACTCATACATCCCAAAAGTACTTTAGAGAAAAAAAGGATTGTATTTATGAAAGTTTTCCCCCAAGAAAAACTACTAGAAGCAAAGTCATTTAAAAGGAGGAGGCTTAGCAAACTGGAATCACATGATACCTGAGTCGACTCTGCTGCTGTGATAAGGGACAGAGGTAGTCCTGTGGCTTCTCTCTGTGGGTGAGAAAAAGGCTAGTGCACATATGTCCCCAGGGCTGAGGAGTGGACAGGGGGGCTGCACTTAGTTTGGTCCTGGCCCCCCTCGGCTGGGACATCCTTGGGGAAGGAGCAGTCTGCCCAGCCATACCCCACGCCCCACTCAATTCTAAAAATGGAAACTCCAAGATATAAACTGACTTCTGTCCGAAGTCACTCAGCCAGACAGTCACAAAGCTTTTCATGGTGAATGGAGTCCTAACATCTCTGGCAGTGCCCCTTGAACCCAACCAAGGAGCAAGTGGTTGCCAAGTGCCTCCAAGACAGTAGCCATCTGTAGAGGTCCTGTGCTGTTTTTATAAACCCTTGAGTTCTCAGAGGAAGAGAGAAAAAAAAATAGGCCCTGGAGGGAATGATTTCAATATTCCTTCATTCAAGCTATACAGTTTTGAGAAGTAAAAGGAAGGGGCAAAAATAGGGGGAAATTTAACAGAGAAGATTTTCAAAGCACGAAGGACTGCAACTATTGTGATACGGACCTACCTAAGTATGGACGCGGTCCCTACACTTGGCATTCCTGGACCATCACACGTCTTCATGTAACTAAGCCCGTTCGATTTTCATTTTGAGCCCCTGTTCTGCCAGACTGGTGGGAATCTTGATCTCAGTCATTTTTGGGATTCCTCCTCACTCTTGATTCCTAGTGTCTAACACTGCGCTTAGGGGTGGTGTGGTGGGGGTACCTTCTGGCTGTCGGAGCACCGTGGTCGTCTTGGGGATACTATTGTCACAAGCCACAGAGGCTGGTTTTGAAGCTAGTGACTGCTTCAGCATGAAGCATGGGAGATGGAGCTCATCTCCATGGCCACCTTGATGATCCATTGACCCATTTTTCTCTGGGATTCTGAACCCTGGGATTCTGGTCCCATAGTACTTTTCCCTTCAGGTTTCTCCATGCTCATTTTCTTTTTCTCTGTCCTCGAAAAGAAAGCTTCTCTCTGCTTTCTGCCCTGCCATGTAAGTATAGAAGCCCCAAACCTGCTATCTGCTTAAATGAGGGAAAGAATAAAAGAAAAATATACATATAGAGAAAAAATATGTCACACTATTCTCCAGTCCCACAAACATAGGATTTGCTCCTGGATGAGACTCTGAATATGTTCATCCTAAACCCCTTATTTTGCAAACCAGGACATGATGTTCAAAGACAAAAGACACAAAGTGACTGAGCTCATTGTGTAGAAGGCAGATGTAAAGGGAAAATTTCATGTGAATCAGATCACATTTTATTTTTTAAAATATATATTTGTTCATCTTGAGAGGCAGAGAGAGCACATGACTAGGGGAAGGGCAGAGAGAGAGGAGAGGGAAAATTCCAAGGAGGCTCTGAGCTGTGAACATGGAGCCGATGCATGGCTCTATCCCATACAGTGAGATCATGGCCTGAGCCAAAATGAAGATTTGGATGCTTAACTAAATGAGCCACCCAGGCTCCTTTCAGATCGAATTTTTTTTTAAAAAAAATGTTTATTTATTTGAGAGAGAGATAGAGAGGGAGCAGGGGGAGGGGCGCACACACACAGAGGAAGAGAGAGAAAGAGAAAGAGAGAGGGGGGGAGGGAGGGAGAAGGAGGGGGGGGGAGGGAGGGAGAAGGAGAGAGGGGGGGAGAGAGAGAGAGAGAGAGAGAAACCCCAAGCAAGCTCCATACTTACCACAGAGCCCAACACAGTGCTTGGTCCCAGGAACTGTGAGATAATGACTTAAGCTGAAATCAAGAGTCAGATGCTTAACTGACTGAGCCACCCAGGCGCACCTTCTCTCCCCTACCCCATCACATTTTATATGTGTTTCATAGTCATAATTCAAGAAATTCTAGGAAAAAATCTGCTTTAAAGCTAAAAATAAAAAACCCTGTTGTCAAGTAAATAAACAACCCCAATTTCTACCTGTTTCATGTGTGTGTACTTAGGCATAGAGAGTTTTCTTAGAGTAGATTCACCTGTTTCCTAAAGAATTATTTTTACTGGATGTGAAGTGCTCTTTTATTTTCCTCAATGATACTGTGATAAAGATGACTTTATGTCCTGCTAATGATGCAAGCAGATACTGAGATCTGTCTCCTCGCAAAGTTGTTTTCTTCAGTGGTTTCACCACTCAGATGCCAACATCTTTCAGGAAACAAGATGAAAAACCCTTTCTGCTCCACTCCCTGTTCTAGGTTGGCATTTAATATCTGAATATTCTTCAGTCACATTCAGGGGTGCCTGGGTGGTTCAGTTGCTTAGGCTCAACTTCAGCTCAGGTCATGATCTTTTAGTTCATGGGTTTGAGCCCCATGTTGGGCTCTGCTGACAACTCAGAGCCTGGAGCCTGCTTTGGATTCTGTGTCTACCTCTCTCTCTTCCCCTCCCCTGCTTGCACACTCTCTCTCTCTCAAAAATAAACAAACATTAAAAAAATTAGTCATTTCAATTCACTTACAAATTTGGTGATCTGAATGGAAAACATGGACTTGTATAATGGTGGAAGTAGCACTCGGCTTACAAGTCCTTGGGTTTGCGTATGCACTTCCTCTAAAGCCAAGATGGACAATCTAAGGCAGAGGCCCCAACAGGCTCAAGAGATCTGGGCCATATCATTAACACCTCCAAATGACACTTGTCCCTTTGTCTTGAGAGGTGGGAGGGATTTTATGAGAGCTTCTAAAGCCAAAGGAAGAGGGAACATGGTAAGAGATGGTACCAGGAACACAATCATTGTTTCTCCCTCAAGCTCCCAGGTGGGCTGTGAGAAACAGGGCACATTCCAGGAGAGAATTTACTACATAGCCCTGGATATTTCTAGTGGACCTGATATGACTAGCTTTCTCCTAAGTGAGAACTAGATATAAAAATAATAGATGCCAACTTTTATTCCATGTTTTATTCAGTTAGGTACTAGTAAAAGCAGTATCTTCTCAGTCCTGACAATTACCCGATGAAATAGGCATTGTTACTATGCCTAGTTTACAAACAAGGAAGCTAAGCACAGAGAAGTTAAGTCACTTGCCTTAGGCCACAGAGCAGAGCCATTCTTTGAACCCGAGGCTCTCTGCCTACTGGGCGGTAGCCTTTACTTCCACACAAGATCACCACCTGCTGGAAGCAGAGTCCCTCCATACAGGATGGTTCATCTGCACATTATGCCCTCCAGGTTGGAGGATATTTGGATCACAAAGGCAATTGATGAATGAGTCAATGTGAATATGATACTATGTAGCCTCCTTGGAGTTTAAACTTACCTACTCCTGTCAATTTGCTTGGGGCACTGTGAAAGAGTATTTCTCACCTCCACTTAATAACAGTTTACATCTTAAAAACACCTTCCAGGTGCTCTTTTAATGACTTCCAACATCAACATATGAGACAATGTCCAAAAGGAGGGAGAAAAAAATTAAAATTTGGGTGGAGAATGGGGGAAAACATACTGATCATGTCTACTTGGAGTGCATAAGGACACAGTGGCTAACATGTATAAAAATAAATATAAGGGGGTACCTGGTGGCTCAGTTGATTAAGCGGTTTCATGTCCGACTCTTGACTGGCTCAGGTCAGGATTTCACAGTTTGTGGGTTCGAGCCCTGCCTCGGGCTCTGCACTGACAGTACGGAGCCTGTTTGAGGTTCTGTCTCTCCCTCTCTCTGCCCCTCCTGCATGCACTCTCTCTCAAAATAAGTAAACTTAAAAAATAAATGTAAGACCAGTGTGGGGACCCCATTTGTAGATCCATCCTTCTATTCATTCATTCATTTAGTTTTTCAACAGTGCTTTACAGAGTACCTGTCATGAGCCCAGTACCATGACAGCAGAGTATGGATTTGAGCCAGGCTGCTTGGGTTAGAAACTCAGCTCTGCAACTTATCATCTGCATGACCTTGGGCACATCACTTCACATTAGATAGCAGAGAAATTGCCCAGTTGCTGAGGCCAAAATCCTAGGTGCATCCTTCCTTTTCCTCATTCTCTTGTTCCCTCCCATACATAATCCATCAATAAGTCCTTAGGATCTCTATCTACAAAATTTATCACCCAAAGCTATGTACTTTGCTCAGTCTCCACAGCTACCTAGTCTATGGCACCATTCTCTCCTTTCCAGACCACTGCCAAGGCCATACTGTTACCTCCCCATCATCTGTTCTCCAAAGTAACCGGAATGGTCTTAGTAAAACTAAGTAAACTACTAGTAAAACTACTTAGTAAAACTACTGTGCCCCTGAAAACCCCACCACTGGTTTCTCATTGCAGATGGAAGACCATCCAAACTTGTTACTATATCCTAGGTGAAGAGCTACCAGTGGAAAAAAACATGACTCCCAGTTAAACTTGAATGTCAGGAAAACAACACTGTTTTAGTCTAAGTGTGTCCCAAATATTGTCCCTCTCGATGGCCTCTGTTTTCATTTTCTTAGCTGCTAGCCACCAATTCTTAGGTCATTTCGTCAGGGTTACTTTCAATGGCAACACTGTTTTATTATATCCACACCACTTACCCTTTTGTGAAATGCTCTGGTTTATTATGGATGTCCAGTCACTAGAATTTAAGTGCCACAGGGACCTTGTCTTTCTGAGTCATCATTGTATTTTCAGAACTGAGATCTGTGCCTGGCACAGAACAGATGCACAACGGTGATAACATCCTCTGATACTTTCCTAGCACTTCCGAGGCTCTAGGCACTCTGCTAATTGCTTTTCATGACTTACCTCATGTAAACCTTAAAATACTGCTATGAGGTAGGCTCTATTATTACTCCCAATTACTAAGGATGTGCTAAAAATAATAACAAAGGCAGTGTGTTATTATTAAGCTGTTTTAGCTCCAAATCTATACTCAGTTAGTGATGCCAAGGCTGTTTTGCCAACAGCTTACCGTTAGGCTGGCCAATTAAGGAACGGTGGAGAACGGCGGCAGGGAGGAGGGAGAGGAGATGTGCTCCCACTGGTTTATCTGCTGTTGCTGCGGTTGTCTCTCCAGCACTGGGTTTTATACGGGGCGGAGTTCATTGGTTCCACCTGTAAGTCTTTCCTTTACCAGAACCAGGCACATCAAACTCTCCCATTGATGCCAGCACCGAGAAGCAGCACCGCAGCCTCAAAGGACAGGGCTCCAGTGAGGCGGGGCTCTTCCTCCAAGCCTTTTACTCCCCCCACTTTAAGAATTTCTATCAAGTTTTAATAACTCCACCTGTTCGTTCCCCTAACACTCTGGGTGGGCACGCTTTCTGAGTTACTACCTCTGGGATACCCTAGAGTCCCTTTTGTGCCTTTTCGATTTCCTTCTGCACAGTTAAGGACACCATCCGTTACATCCTGTCTGAGAAAATGGTTGAGATTGTGACCAGAAACTGAGCGCAGAGAATTAACAACTGTTTTGAATGACAGCCAAGCAGGAGTAGGACGCTTACACAATTAGCTTCAATAAAAGGAAGAAAGTTAGAAGCGCCCCTGGAGAGGAACAGACAAAACGAAGACCGATTTGGCAGTATCTATTTAAATCTATTATAATGATTCCCAGAAGGCAGGAACATATTGTATGATCTTGGCAACTCCCACTTGGCAGCTGGGCAGGGTCAATTCTTAGAAAAGGGATGTTGGATGGACAATCCAATAAATGTTCTTTTTCACCATTGTTTCAGATCCAACCCAAGTATTGCTTCCTCCACAGAACCTGCCGTGGCAGATACCCTCAGATCTTCTTCAGACCACAGAGCTCTGTATTCCTAGCCAGGATTCCATGATTGAGTGGAAAAGGCAGGATCAAACT
This sequence comes from Suricata suricatta, assembly GCF_006229205.1. Lineage (NCBI taxonomy): Eukaryota > Metazoa > Chordata > Mammalia > Carnivora > Herpestidae > Suricata > Suricata suricatta. The sequence goes on from NC_043711.1 coordinate 33,246,795, forward strand.
CTCATAGCATTCTTTGGGGGTGGCATGGGGGGCTTATGACCCAGTTCTGGCCAGTGAACTATAAGAAGAAATTGCTGAAGGAGGCATGTGGGGGGAAATCTGTTCAGAGAGATGCCAAGAGATCGTCCCTCATTAAAAGCCCCCAACTCCCTTCTCTTTGCTGCCCTGGCCACATCCCGCTTTCTGCTCTCAAATGAGGCTGAAATGCTTGTAGCTCTGACTGCCATGCTGGATGACAATGTGACAAGCCCAGAGATGAAGGATTACTGAGGACAGGAAAAACCTATGTCCCCAATGACACTGTTGAGATACTGAATTAGCTTAGAAATTGCCAGCTATAGACTTCTTGCTAAAAAATTAAAGCTTATGGTTTAAGTCACTGTTAGTTTTCTCTTTCTAATATTTTAACCCATTTTTCTTGGTACATCTTCCAGCTCCCCAGCTGGAAGTACTATTCTTTTTGGCTCATTAGTCCTTGTACTGAATTTCCCTATAATTTTGTTTTAAAGTCTAACTGTCATACATTAAAAAGATTTATACACACATCTTTGTTCCCCTCCCAAACCTCAGGTTATTAAGGCTAGGAACTCCAATTCACCTGGATGTTCCCAACCACCCCTGGTAGAGCACCTAACACATGGTAAATACTTAATGAGAGCATGTGCATATATTCTACCTTTACCTTATACAAAAGGTGTAGGGTTATGTCTACAGCTTCTATGTATTGTTTAGAATTTGTCCTGCCAGAGGAATCTTATTTAAAAGCCCCAATTCTAAATTCAGATGGTACTGGGTACCTATCTTGACTCAGCCCCCCTATTAGATAGGTATTCTGGTAAGTTCTCATAGCTCTATATGTCACTACATCCCAATTCAAATACCACCTTCCACATGAAGCAGTCTGTCCTCTTGCGTGCTCCCCCTCCCTCTCCCTCTCCCTCTCCCTCTCTCTCTATCTCCCCAATTGGGAAGTATTATTGTCCTATTCTTTTTTTTTTAAGTTTATTTATTTTGAGAGAGAGAGAGAGGGAGGCAGAGAGAGAGAATCCCAAGTAGGCTCCTCACTGTCAGTGCAGACCCTGATGTGGGGCTCAAACCCATGAACCTCAAGATCATGACCTGAGCCAAGACCAAGAGTCAGAAGCTTAACCGACTGGGCCACCCAGGGGCTCCTATTATCATCCTTTCTTCTCATTCCCTTTTCTGAAATCTTACATTTTTAATTAAAATTTTTTACATACACATGATCATTCAACATATGTGTTTCTATTCCTTGATTTTTTTCGCTTCATGTGTTTTTTAAACTTCATGCAATGTTTCATGAGTTTCAGATGTACAACACAAGGCATACAAGATTTGACAAGTCTATATGACACGCTATGCTCACCACAAATACAGCTACTACCTGTCACCATACAATGCTATCAGAATAGTGTGGATTATATTCCCTGTGCTGTGCTTTTATCCCCATAACTTATTCTTTTCATGCATGGAAGCCTGTATCTCTCACTGAATGTGTCCTAAAGATCTTAGTTCTACATATACAGATCTACCTGAATGGCATGGCATTTAATAGTATAGATTTATCAGAATGTAGTTAATTATTCCAGCATTAATAAACATTTGTGTTGTTGCCAGTTTCTGCACATAGCATAAAATTCTACCATTAATGTAAATGCTTTTTTTCTACCAATGAGCAAGTATTTCTCCTAGAAAGACATCAGGATGTACACGGCTAGATAGATACACACTGAGAAACTGCGAACAGACTACACCAAATGCCTTCTAATGAGATACTAACAGCTCATAGGAGTCAAAACCATTGAAGCACTTTTTCTTTGACTTATCATCTCAGATTCTGGAACAAGAGCGGTTAGTGGCCTTCCGGCTGCTCAGAACAGTGTGCTGCCCTGGGTTGTGAGCCATTCCCTGCCATTGCCCATCTGTGCAGCAGTTTGGTAGATGGGGGGAGGAGCACAGGTCTTGTAGGCCACCAAATGGCTCTGCCACATTCCAGCTGTGTGACCACCAAAGTGGTACCAGACCTCTCTGGGCTCGTTTCCTTAATTGTGAAACTAGGTGAGAAGAGTTCCAACATACTGAGGAGGAAGACAATAGTTCATTAACAACTTCCTCTTGGGGTGCCTGGGTGGCTGAGTCGATTAAGTGGCTGACTCTTGGTTTCAGCTCAGGTCATGATCTCACAGTTTGTGAGTTCAAGCTCTGCATCATTCTCTCAGCTGACTGTGCAGAGCCTGCTTGGGATTCTCTCTCTCCCTCTCTCTCTCTCTCTCTCTCTCCCCCTCCCCTGCTTGTGTGCTCGCTTGCTCTCTCTCTCTCAAAAATAAATTAATTAAAAAAGACCCTCTTCTTCTCATGACATTCTTCTTCCTTCCTCTATTGTTTTCTGACATTCTTCAGTCCTTGGAGATCTATGGAGAGTTGATGGTAGTTATATTCCATATTAGGACCAGTGCAGTGAGTGTGAAATAAAGATGAACATTGATCTTTGGTAGAGAATTTCATCCTCTGAGACTGTTTGCTTCTACAACATAGGTGGGTGTGCCAAATTCATCTCTGAATCAGGCCAACATTCTGATTGTAAATCCCCAACTAATAATGGTAGAACAGATAAATCAATTCTGCTTTAACCATAGCAGTTTCATGAGGGGAATCTTCTGGGAACCAGGGGTTTCCAAATATATATATATATATATATATATATAAATAAAGATGAGACCAATCCCAGTTTGCCATTGCGATGACATGATTGATAATTGAGGCATTATCGCCTCAACCTAGGGTTGCAAACTTCTCAACAAAACAAAGCCAATTTCCTGACATCGGCACTAAAAAAAAAAGAAAGGAGGGTGAGTGAAACTCAAAAGAATTCTGTGTGATGCCAAGGAAGGAGAAACATAAGCCATTTGTTAGGTCACACTGAGGAATAAAACTGACCAGTGGGTCTGCAGGAGAAAAGGAGACAGAGTCCTTCAGAAATGCAAGAAGAACAGAAGACTCTCAGAATCAGGTGACATACTTAGCATGAGTAAGAGAGGTCTGGATAAAGAGATCATTTTACAGCTCTTACAACTCAGTGAGAAATGTTGCTGGTCTGGGGAAGCACTGTATTTGAGCAGATGAAATGCACAGACTCTTTAAAAACACCGTGACATTAAGAAAAAGATTCAACAACACTTCAACTAGGTGAAGACTGCTTGGGTAGAGATTGAAAAATGTAGTGTACTGTGGAAAAATGCCCTGCTGGCATTTTAATAATCTCTGTATTAAAAATGATTACTTCCTTCAAAGGGACACTTTTTAACGTATATATTTTTGAAAAACAAAGGTCAGAAAACTTTTCTTAAAAACAAGCAAACCACCTCATAGTGAACTTATAGTTTGAGAAACAACTAAATTTAAGTATACATTTACTGGGGTGCCTGGGTGGCTTAGTCGGTTGAACGTCTGACTTCAGCTCAGGTCACAATCTCACTGTTGTAGGTTCAAGCCCCACATCAGGCTCTATGCTGACAGCTCAAAGCCTGAAGCCTGCTTCCGATTCTGTATCTCCCTCTCTCTCTGCCCCTTTTCTGGTCATGCTCTGTCTCTATCTCTCTCAAAAAATAAAATAAAAACAATAAAATAATTATACATTACTGAGTATTTATAATAACTATAACAATGATACATATAATATAAACATATAATTTATGTAACATATGATAATTATACATTTTTTTAAGTTTATTTATTTTGAAAGAGAGTGTGAGGGGCAGAGAGGGAGAGAAAAAATGCCAAGCAGGCTCTGTGCTGTCAGCACTGAGCCCGATGAGGGGCTTCATCTCATGGACTGTGAGATGATGACCTGAGTTGAAACCAAGAGTTGGACACTTAACCAACTGAGCTTCCCCAGTGCCTCTATGATAATAATTACAGACATGATATGTATATTATAGTAACATAATGTGAAATCATAAAAAATACAATCATATAATTTAGTCTTATTATACTAATAATACCTAGTACTTCTGAAAGGCTTTTAAGCATTAAAACATGGAAGTGTTCTTAAGTTTCCATGAGAAAGCCAAAACTTAGAAAGGGTGCTAACTTGCCCAAAGTCATCCACAAAGTAAAGGAAGAAACTGGAATTTTAACCAATGTAAAATGACTCCAGAATCCATTATTTCAACTTTTTTGGATGTGAGGCTCTACCCCGGGCATTAAGGTGCACACCAGACATTAAGCTAACCTATCCTGAAAGAGGCTACATCTCATTGTGAGATACACACAGACCTCAGCAACCCCAATACTAGTCAGAAAAGATAATACACCAAGCAGAAATTTTGATAGCAAGCAACAGCAACTAATCGTCTGACTTAAGCAGTAAAAGAAATTACTGTAAGAATGTTGATAACATCACAGAATCACTGGAAAGACAGACAACTTGAATTAGAAAATGGACAGAGACTGAGACCATCTGAAAGCAAGATACTCAACAAATCTTCCTTCAAGCAGATATAACTGTGTTTAATACTAAAAGAAGAAAAAAGTTGAAAATGTAAGGGTTAGTCTTCCTTAGTTTGTTAAAGATAGAATATCTAGTGTTAACACCATTGAATATGTTTTTCATGTTTCTTAATTGTTTCTATAATGGAAAACAAAAATGAACTGTAAGGGTCTGGTTGATTTTCACATGATTGTGTTCAGAGGTTATATTTGGGATATCTTATTAGAATTATGAAGCTGTCAAAATTTTCTGGATTTGAGGAAGAGGCAAGCCAAAGCACAGGTGAAAGGGACCATCATGGCCCCCTTAAAGGAAGTCTCTGTGACTTTCATCGACGTCTAAAAAAATGTCTCCCTATATTTATAACGATAAGTCATAGACCAAATGGGTGATCTTTTTGAGACAAGAATTTTGTTTCTTTTCAGAGGTTATTACAGCACCAGGATGACTGATGCTCAGGAAACGTTAGCAGACGACTCAGACAGAATGATGACATCAGGTAAATGATTCTCCCCTTGACTTTGAGTCTCTGCCACCCTGGCCATCATACATATTTTATGGGCCTGCCAACAGCACCTTCCTCCTTTTTCAAAGAGTATAAAGATTAAATTCACTTCTCTTTCCTGGAGCACACACAGATGGCTTATCTACTCTGAGGTTTTAATTGTGTTTTCAAGTCCCTACTTGCAATGTCTCAGAACTTATTTAAAAATAATCACCAAAACTGCAAATCTAGAGTTTCGAATCAGGAAATATTCTCTGATTTATGAACTGTACAAGTTGGGTGGAACTGACAAAGCCTCATCACTCATCGCAGGCTATTTCTCTCCTTCTCCCTGTGTGGGCAGGGCTCAGAAACCCCATTTAAGATGAGATGTAACATAGCCTCATTAACCTGGACAGCCAGGCAGTCAGCACTAGCTTCTGGCTCTGAGACCGACCAGTGAGTCCCAATACCTGGCTGTATTGATCAATTTGATGTTCTTCTGAACACAGAGCTGTAGGCTGAACTGCTCTTGGTAAAATTCCATTCCAGGCAAACACCTGGATTCATACCACAGAAAGGACCAGTGCAGTCATTTGTCTATCTTCTGAGAATTATTCTTCAAATGCTAAAAATGTCAAAGCTTATGTACCACCAAATTAAAAATGAAAAATGAGATCTGGTTGATGTGCTATGAGTTGAAAAGAACTGTTACTTCCCATACCTGTGGGTGCCTACTCAGAATAATTGAATTTCCTCCTTTCCTTTTTCTTTCGCTTAATGACTTCACATTCTCTTTCAAAGTTTCCTAGTCAAAAGTATAACCAAATCAACTTAGAACAACTTCCTGCTCCTGAGAGAAAGAGAAAAAAGTCCCTTTGCTTCTCCAGTGGTAGGAGGAGATGACTCTTCCAAGGGAAGAAAAAAATCCTTTGGCTTCACTTGCCTGACTTGAGAAAGAGCCTTATTAGGACACAGGTCTTCTGACTTTGAATCCATTACATATACTGAGCTTGCAAATCTAATTGTCCATGGTAGCCAGATGGGTAATATAAAAAGTGAAGCAGCCATACTTATCTTATAATGGTACCAGCAGCTAAGATAGTTATGCACCAGACATTCTGTGGGCTCTCTTGCAGTTAGGCTAGGGTCATGTGACTATTTCTGACCATGGAAGCAAGTGTATGTCTTCTGGGTCAGGGTTGTTAACAGCTAGCAACCCACATCTAGTTCTCTCTTTGTTGGCTGTGCTGACTTTGGATTTCATGTCTTCCATGTAAGAGGGAGATAGTTCCTGATCTACATTCCACAGTATGCAAGGTAGAAAGAAATCTCTATTGTTAGGCAATTGAGATTTTTTCAAGTTTTGTCCAGAGAGGCACCTAATATTAGCTGCCTGAATGAGTCATCTTTTAAAAAAGTTTTTTTAGTGTTTTTTATTTATTTTTGAGAAAGAGAGAGAGAGAGAGAGAGAGAGAGCAGGTGGGAGCATAGGAGGGACAGAGAAAGAGGGGGACTCTGACAGCAGCAAGCCCAATGCAGGGCTTGAATCCACACATTGTGTGATCATGATTTGAGCTGAAGTTGGATGTTCAACCAACTAAGCCACTCAGGTGCCACCTGTCTCCTTTATTTTTCTTTAAAAACAAAACAAAACAAAACCCCAAACCATTATTTGCAAAATGTACATTAGATAAGGGGTCCATATTCAAAATACATTAAAAATTCATATAACTCAATAACAACAATAAATCCCATTTAAAAGATGGGCAGAGGAACTAAATAGACATTTTTCCAAAGAAGACATCCAGATGGCCAACCAGTACATGAAGTGATGCTCAGCATCACTCATCATCAGGGAAATCAAAACCACAAAGCGGTATCACTTCAACTTGTTAGAATATCTGTCACTAAGAAGACAAGAGATAACAGTTGTTGGTCAGGCTGGAGAAGAGGGAGCCCTCATGCACTGTGGGTGGGAACATCAACTGGTGTAGCCACTATGGAAAGCAGTATGGAGGATCCTCAAAACATTAAAAATAGAACTACCATATGATCCAGAAATTCCACTTTTGAGTGTACATTTATGAAGAAAAGGCAAACAGGATATTGAAGAGATAACTGTACACCCACTTTTACTATAGCATTATTGGCAATAGTCAAGATATGAAAATAACCTAAGTGTCTGTCAACAGACAAATGGGCAAAGACTATATATAAAACATATATCTATAAAGTATTTTTATAACAAATATAAATATTTATATAAAGTATATAAGATGAACATATATGAAAAATATATATAAACGAAATATTATCCGGCCTCAAGAGAGAAGCAAATCCTGCTGTTTGCTATAGTATGGATAGGCCATGAGATCATTATGTCCAGTGAGATTAGTCAGGCAGAGAAAAAGAAATTCTGTAGGATTATCACTTAGATTTGGGTTCTAAAATAGCCCAACTTGCAAAAACAGAGAGTGGAAAGGTAGGTTGCAGGCATCTGGGGAGGGGGGAACTAGGAGATGTTGTTTAAGGGTACAGATCTGTGGCCACTAGATAAAAGAGTCCCAGAGCTCTAATGAACAGGATAATGACTGCAGTTGACAATCCTCTATTATAAACCTCAAATTGGCTGAGAGACTGGATCTCAATTACTGTCACCACAAAAAAGAAATGATAATTATGTGACATGACAGAGGTGTTACCTAATGCTACGGTGGCAATCACACTGCAATATATAAATGTATCAAATCAGCACGCTGTAACCTTAAACTTATATTATATGTAAATTATATCTAATTGTAAAACTTAAAAAAAAGACTAATGATAGTGGCTAATATTTATTTTGTCATCACAATATCCCTTTATTATCCCCAGTTTACAGATGAGGAAATTGAGGCACCTAGAAGCTGGGCAACTTGCCTAAGGTCATACACTAAATACAAGTAGAGTTAGTAGATTCAGCAAATAAAACTACATGGGACGTAATTATGCTAAAAATTGTTCAAAGTTTATCTGAAATATGGATGTAACTGGCTTTTGTATCCTTTATCTGGCAACCCCAAGTAGATCCGTCTACCAGGATTTGAACCCACAGTCTGATTCAGAAGTCCATGAGCTTGATCCAATGCTACTCTACTTTCCAGGCTATTTTCAGTCTTACATTTTCATTAAAAACACAGGAAAAAGCAGTATTTCATTTTCCTCTCAGCTTTATTTTTGCTAGCAAAAAAATGTAAGCCGAATAAATAAAATGACAAGTAGCCAATATGCTAAGACCACAAGATCAGTCCTACAACAGAGAGTAGTGGGAAATATAAGACCATATGCTTCATCTAAAGAGAGAAGTTTCTATGCAGATTGTTGTCAAGTGGGAATGCAGGCGTCCCTAAAAGGGACCAGAAATCTAGATTCACTGGTGATGTTCTCCAATGTTAAGATGTTGGCCATCCAATTAAAATAATTATAATCCTGCATGTGTCCACATAGTTCAAGCCAAACAGAACAGGTCTAAAGGCTAGAATCAAGCTGTGGGTCACTGGGTGTGATCTCTACATTCACAGGAAGAATCTTCCTAATCCATTGTTGCATGAGGTTGCTGGGAACCCTCACCCCCTACATAGTCTTCTTCCTTCAGAGGAACTAGTTTATGGCTATAACATAAAAGTTAACATCATTATTAGGTGTACATTTAATTAAAGCCAGCAGTTGGTTATTGAAGTGATAGGACAAGGCACAATGCTAAGCACTACAGGGCTGTGGACATGAGCAGGCTACACGGCCAATCTTCCCTCCTATCCCACAAATCCTAATAAGACAAGTAAATAGAACCAAGGCAGACTGACTGTAAGCTGTGAAGAGAGGGACAGACTCAGAATGAAGTATATTCAAACAAAGGAGAGGCACCTGACTGGGTCAATTTGGAAAAATTACATAAAGAGTTCATTTTGAAAGACTGTGAACAGGGAGGGTTTCGGTAAACTTAAAGAGGGTTACAGAAAAGGCAACAGTACATGGGTGTGGACCTGAGAAAGTTTTCAGTTTGGCTGAAGCAGGAAATGGTTCTAGAATTTTGAGTGAGATCAGGTTGGAAAAGAAGACTGAGAACCAGGCAGAAGAAGATTCAAATCAAAATAGCACACCCTGATGATGTATTTTGACACCTTATATCAGCTTCATACTCTGTAAAATCCAAAGCCCTCACTGATACTTTCTCCATTTGTCCACATGAGTAACAGAGCTGTTCAGCATCTGGGAAAACCGAGAGGTTAATTCGTTTCCTCACGGTAACAAAGAAAATCAGAAGGGGAAGATCAACATAGAAATCATCTAAATTAGGGGTTGGCAAACTTTCTGTCAAGCACTAGATAGCAAATACTTTCAGTTTTGTGGGTCATACTGCTTTTGCCATTCCTAGGTGAAAGTAGCCACAGATAATCCAAACAAATGGGTGTGGCTGTGTGTCAGTAAAACTTTATTTATAAAAACAGGCAGCAGGCTGGATTTGGTCATGGTTATTGTTAGCTGACACCTGGTCTAATTTTTTTTTCAGAGAATGGTTTCCTAGGTGCTTTGGGAATGTTTGATGATTGAGGAAAGTCACGTTCCCCGAAACAATTATAGTCATCAACAACAACGTGATTCAATACATTCGATCTGGGAGCCATCCCCTCTTCCCCACTGCCTTCCCTTCTAATCATATTTGATTGCATCAAGACTTTTTAATGCTTTTTAAATATCTTTCTCCACATCCACCGTCACTGCTATCATTTCTTTTCTGAAAATTTCTAGCAGACCCTTAGCATGCACACTTATCACTCCTGTTGCCATCTAATTCAGGCCTCAACATGGAAAATCCATCTAAGAACAGGTATACTCTGCTTAAAAATCAATGGAATACCACCTCAATTTGAATAAAAGCTGTTTGTCTAAAAGTCTACTCATAATTGAGAGACCCTTGAAAACTCTCTCATCCCATCTGTGACATCCCCTGTACCCTTTTCACACCACTCACTTTGCTCCCTTCCCAGATGAAATGAAGTTGTTTCCTACCACAGGGCCTTTGCACAGTCTCCTCACTTCATTCCCCTTTCCTTCAGTGTCTAGTTCAAAGATCTTTCAGCGTTCAGACTTCAGTTTCCTGGATCTCTAAACTTCTCTTTCATACCAAGCTCAGAGCTTACTACATTTATAATAAAGTAATGAATTATTGATCCATAGCTTAATGCCTGTCTTCCTGCTGCTGTTGCTCACCAGTGTAGATCTTAGTACCGAGCACAAGTACCTTCCATGTAGCAGGTATTCTAAAAGTACTTTTTAAAAAAGTTTGAGGGAGAGTGTGTGAGCCAGGGAGGAAGAGAGAAAGAGGGAGAAAGAGAACCCTAAGTAGGCTATGCACCCTCAATGCAGAACCTGATGGGGAGGGGGGGCTCCATCTCATGAACCATGAGATCATGACCTGAGCCAATCAAGAGCTGGATGCTCAACCGAGTCACCCAGGCACCCTTCTATAAGTACTTGTTGAATGACTGTGTGACATCGCAGGATCTTAGGTTTGGAAAGGATCTTAGAGGTTTAATTAATTGAATTTTCTGTCCAAGGCAACAGTCTCAATAAGGTGCTGGGGTTGTCCCTTAGCTTCAGCAATCAAAAACATCTCTATTTTACTCAATTGCTGAACTCTAACAGGAACCTTTGTGAAAAATGCTAATCACAACCCCCAAATGTGTTCAGGCTTATGAACTGTGGATATCTCCCCTAAAGCTGGTAATTTTTCTCCATCTTTCCTTTTTCAAAATCTTCCAATTTTTCCATAATTATCAGGTGTTACTCTTATGATAAGTAAAAGTTCTACAAAGTCATCTTGAATTTACATATTGCTTTTCCTTCCAAACACAGTGATATTATTAAAAAATTATTTAATGTTTAATTAAGAAATATCTCAAGCATAAAAAACAGAGTGAAAATAAAACTACATCCACCACTCAAGCCTGGTATTTTTAAAGTATCTGGCTTTAGGGAGCCCGGGTCGCTCAGTCAGTTAAGCGTCTGACTTTAGTTCAAGTCATGATCTCACAGTTTGTGAATCCGAGTCCTGCATCAGGCTCTGTTCTGCCAGCTTGGAGCCTGGAGCGCACTTCAGATTCTGTGTCTCTCTGCCCCTTACCTGCTCATTCTCTGCCTGTCTCTCTCTCTCTCAAAAATAAACAAACATGAAAACAATTTAAAGCATCTGGCTTTTGGTTTACCCTTATGTAACAGGGGAGCAGAAGTTAGATTCAGTTCCATTTTACAGATGGATTAATAAGCTGAGAGAGTGTAGATGACTCTTCATGGTGATACAGTTAGAAAAAAAGAGGAGGAAGTGGAATCATGTTCCACACAGTTCCAACACCCACAGAATGGATGACCTTGGACTCTCCCAGACTCTGTGATACACAAAGACTAGCTCTAATTTTCCAGTTACAATATTGCTAAAAAGCAGTGAAAATTCAAGTCCTCCGAGGGCATATGATAAATTGACTTCAAATGGACAGCAACCTCTTCTCTTGAGGCAGCATCAGATAACAATGATTGTCCAGGAGAAGCCGCTGTTATGTCTAACTCACAAATGCAAACCAAGAAACAGAAGCAAAGGGCATGGCTTTCTGTGGATGTCAGGACGCCATTTCAAGTAGGTGATCTGCAGGCCACGCAGATTTTTGTGGCTTCCTTGGTGTTTAGCTGTATATAAAAGAAGACCTTCACCTAAATTTTAAATGTCAGATATTAACATTACCTTAAGTGAACTAAAGGCTGGAGAGAATACTCTTCATTGGAGAAGTCAAGACAACCTCTAAGAGTGTAAGAGAAACTTGTTGTGACGACGAATATTTCCAACCCTGCAACTTTTCCCCATTGGGGTTGTGTTAACTCTATCTAAACACACCAGTGCCACCTATTGGAAAACCTTATTTTTAATAAAAATAAAGCTGCAGGCTTAAAGTCTGCAATATTGGAAAAATGTCTCCCTGGATGGCAATTTCCCCTGTCAAAGGAAAACAAGGTTAAGCCAGCTTGCTGAAGGAAACCTACGTGAGCTCTAGGTATTTTGTTTGGGGGCACGAGGGGGAAAGGCTTTTCATTTTTCAACCTGATAGCAAGGAAAATATTAAATAATAATGAAATGTGAAACCAACAAATACCATAGTTGAAGAATATGCTTTGCTCTCTGTTGTTTCATGGGCCCTCCCCATCCATGCAGGCTGAAGGAGCTCCCCGGGATGAAGGATAGACCGGCCTTTCCTCTGGGCTACAGGGCTTTGTTTTTTGAGCTGTTACTGAAGGACCCAGAAGCGGGAAGGAACCTAGGAGACCTTACCTACCTTCTTATAGAAAAGCAGCAGCACTTTTCTCCCCTCCTCCTCTTCTACTGATCAAGAGCACAAATGATGTGGTTATAAATTATAAAATGTTTCTGCTTACCCTTCCCCCCCCCCACTGCCCTCTACCACCAAAGTACTTTTATTTTTTTTTAACCTTTATTTATTTTTGAGAGAAAGAGAGAGACAAAGTACAAGGAGGGGAGGAGCAGAGAGAGAGAGGGAGACACAGAATTTGAAGTAGGCTCCAGGCTGAGCTATTAGCACAGAGCCCAACACAGGGCTCCAACTCATTAATGCAGTTATCATGACCTGAGCAGAAGCTTAACGGATTGAGCCACGCAGGTGCCCCCCTATCACCAAAGTACTTTTAATGTGGTACTAGGAAATCTCTGCAAATGTCCTTTAGGGGGAAAAATAGTACAAAGAAGATAGGCAACGCATAGGTCAATTTTATGTATGCTCTGTTGTGTGGAAGTTAGGAGGAGGAGGAGGAAGAGGAGGAAGAGGAAGGGGAGGGGGAGAGGAGACAGAGTGGGAGAAGAAGGAGGGGGAGAAGGAGGGGGATGGGAAGGGGGAGGAAGAGGAAGAGGAGGAGCAAAGGGAGGAGGAGAAGAAATGGCACATGGAATAAATGTTTTCCTGAAGGAAATCAAAAACAAAACCAAAACGAAAATTTGTGCATTGAAGTTACATATAGAGAAATGATAATCTGCTTTCCAGTTCATGTCTCTGAGCTTTCAAGTTTTTCTGATTGTATACCTAATTATTTTTGTCAATTAAAGGAAAAGAATGCCAAGGCAAAGCCCGTCTGTGCTGGGGGAAATCCGGATGCTTCCTCTGGAAGTGGAGAGTGCCTAGATGCAGCCAAGGGGACTTCTGGGAGGCTGGTCAAGTTTTCCTTGATCTGGGAACTGGTAACAGGAACAAAAAAGTTGTACTCAAGCTGCATATTGCTCAGGTGGGCACTTTCCTGCATGTATGTTCAGCTGGAATAAAACTTTGAAAAATGATGCCAAGAGGAATTGTTAGGTAGTATGACTGTAAACCATGTTTTCTTTATATCTCCCTGTATTAAAATAAACTAATGATGTAAAAGTCAGTGAAAACAAAGTCAATTTTGATGTTTCTGCCCCCCAACTCTGTGTTTCAAATACATGTGTTCACACATTGTTGTGGTCTATGGAGTTAGACGAAGTCAATACCATCTCCACTCAGAGTTTCTTTCTCACAAGCAGGAGCTCTCCTGGGAAAGTCTGGGCGGGGGTCTTGTTCGTGTAGTGTGGTCTTTGAAGTCCTGGCAGGGAGACACGACAGGGCCCTCTGCCCACATGCCCAGGCTTTCAATAACCCGGGAAACAGCTTCTGCATTCTTTATGGGGAGGCTGCTCAGTGAGGCCCGGGGCCTGATATCCACACTCCAAGTCAGGCCCACTCCTCTCTCTCCCTCCCTGGCAATGGAGCCTCAATTGCTCCCCATCTGCAGGAACCCACCGGTTCAGATTACCTGTTTACCCGCGAACATTTGATGGACTTGCAGATATCCTGGTAGATAAGTTTTCAAATGACTACGCCTGCCATGCGTAGTATTTAGAAAAGCCACAGTATACCCTTGCAGCTGGCCAACAAGTGTGCTGTGTTTCCTATCAGCTTCTGATAAGGGCGAGGAACACTGAAGACCCAGGTAGGGTTACGAGGGAACCGTGTGCTTGATGAATGTCAGACTGCCAACCCCGGACTTTTTATTTTCTGCACTCATAGTTGTTATCAGCTGTGCTCGATGCACGGGTCAGAACTTTCATCATGCTCCACTCATGTCACAGATAAAGTTTGTGTGAAATCAGTAACAGTTCTTTCTGTCACCCTAAAAAAGGCAGTATTAGGGGCTAAAATAGCTTTTGTAATTTCCTACTGTTATTTTCTTTTAAAAACCAACTGACTGGGCACCTGTGTGGGTCAGTCGGTTAAGCATCCAGCCATGGCTCAGGTCATCATCTCATGGTTCATGGGTTCAAGCTCTGCATCTGGCTCTATGCACTGACAACTCAGAGCCAGGAGCCTGCTTTGGATTCTGTTTCTCTGTCTCTCTCTTTCTGCTCCTCCCCCTGCTCACTCTCTGTCTCTCTCAAAAATAAACAAACATAGAAAAAAAATGTTTTAACCAACTGATTAAATTCTAACATGTTCTTAATGCTTGCAATGGGCATTTCAAACTGGATCTAGACATTTTACGTATCTTAAAACCCAGGGCAGAAGAAGGAAAAAAAATCTTGATATTTAAAAGAATAAGGATCTATTTCCTGGCATGATCTCCCAGTTTTCACTGAAATATCATGTGGAAAATGGCCTTTATTTCACTAACAAGATGAACAGCAGCATTGATGGCAATGGGAATTTTAGTGTCTGTCACTTGTCAGACACCTACCATGTGCCATGTGCTGAAGTTCTGTTGTCATATATACCAGAGCATTTAACTTCTACCACACATCATCCTTACACCTGAGAGTGGAAGTAAGTCCCGAGACACTGGAGAACCTGCCCACATCACCAGGTGGTGTGGACACGGCAGAGGTGGGATGTGACCTCAGATTTGTTTTACTCTGAATACCTGCTGGCTCTTCATGGTTTAGGCTGACGGACTGTTATTGCCCTTGCCACTTGGAATATTTACAGCTAGACAGTCTGGGGCTAACTGTTGGCTTCTTAGGTACATACTTGTGGGAAACCCAGGGATTGCCTCCTTCCCGACCAACTCTAAGAGGATGACAGTTTAGGAGACAGAATCTTGTAACGGGTTCAAGGAACCCTGGTGGCTCGTTGTGATGGTTATGCCATTCTAGGTTGTCATGGGCGGAAAGAGAACAGGTCCTAATAAAATTAATTCTGGTGCTCTTCATGGTGATGGCGGTGGGGCGATTCTATAGAATACAGACCCACTACCCAAGATTGGAAGTATTGGCTCAAGCCGTGTCAGAGATGCCTGGGAAACTGGCGAGGGAATTCCATTTTTTAGGGCGTTGGGGAGGTGGTGCTGGTGGTGGGAGTCTACTTTATTTGTTTCTTGAGTCTGCAATCTAACAGCACACAATCCAGGCCAAACTATCTCCTCAAGGGGACTAAATGGCACCTATGCCAGCATTGGATATCTAAAGTGAACAGAAGCATATTAATCTGGAAATGGTGTATTTTTAGGGTTGTGGTCATTTTTGATAGAAGCTGGCTATCTAACATGCCAGCAAATGAAAAGGAGAAATGGGAAAACAAATACTCATTCCATTTAATCAATTCTTGGGGAATAGACCTGTGTGTGCACATATTTTATGGTATTTTCGTCTTCGCTTGGCTTGGCATCCAACCCAGTGGCGTACGGACGTTAAGGTCAAGCAATAATTGGGTCCAGAAGTTGCCATAGGAATACTGCTGCCCACAGAAAGAGGAGTTTTGCACGCAGGATTCCCTAATGCAAGGGGTCATATGAGGCGGGCTTTACAAAGTTTACATAACAAAGAGCAATTCTGTTAACGAAAATGATTAATTCCCATCAGTACACATCAAACAGAATGGTTACAAAACATTATTGTCTGGATTCACTTTGCATAGTAAGGGTTTTTCACAAATTCCATTTCCAATAGCTCTTTTGACAAAGGCAGAGAATTTTTTTTTTTTTTTGAGGGGGTGGTAGTCAGTGGACATTCATTTCCAGAGGAATCCATGAATGGGGACTGAGTAGGCTGCTGTCTTAAGTGTGAGATATGTCACACTGATGTTGTGGCAGGAAAAAGACAACAGCCCTTGTGAGGAGTGGAGGCTGTCCAGGGAACGGGGCTTCATGAAGAATGCCCCGGCAGGACAAAGCCCAGATTGTCCTTCTCGTTGGAGACAACGGGGTATTTAAAAGGCTCACAGCACCAGAATTCTAACTTACTCCTTTCAGGCATTTTTGAGTTTTATGTCTCATAGATGACCGTAAAAGTGAATAGAAAAAGCCTGTTTTCTAAACTCCGTTGCCATCAAGCAGGCAGCCTTATTTTGAAGACGCAATGTGCCTGCGAGTATGATCATTCTTGAAAGCCCTAACAATTTAATGAGCTCATTTTCTGCTTCCTAGAAAGTAGTGATCAAGGGGAAGGAAGAAAAGCACTCAACTCCCAGATCGAAAGGTCTGGATTTGAATACAGTTACCTGGATGACCTGAAGCATAGCAGCTAAGCTTTCCTATCTGTAAAGAATAATAATTTCTGCCCGTGAGCCTATTTCTCAGAGTTGCTGTGAAAAACAAAAGCAATAATCTATGCAAAGGTAGTTCACTAAAAGAAGTTTCAGACACAGAAATGATCATTATCACTAATACTCATATAGGGACAACAACTGTATCTCTTGGAAGATGATTTTGGGGAGGAAGGCTTCAACAGGTAAGCCAGGGCCTTTTTCCTTGGATTAATCATTTTGTTGGGATTAATGTAACTCAACTTCCTGGTTATTTGGTTAAATTACTTGCTCTAAAGTGACTGCAATAATAGTAAATCTTAGGGTTGGGGGGCCATAACCTGCAACCAGACCATTAAATAATCCTCATTTTCCAAAGCTAGTACAACACACATTGATTTGCTTTCTTTTTTCTTCCTTCCTCCTGGGCCAACTCCATGAATGCAAATCCTTAAGATCAAGTGTAACTTTCTGCACACAAATGAACTGCAATGGCCTTAGTAATAAGGACCTAACACCTGAGCTGCAAAATTAAATTTCTAAAGCTGGAAGGGAAGTGTCATGTTAACATTTCAAAGCTGCAGTTTTCCTGAGATGCCACAATACATACGGTCAGTCATAGGTGGCCGACAAAACAAAGAGCACATTAATCTGGGAGCACATTGCATGTGTGCTGTGTGACTTTCCAGTCATAGGGCTTTGGAGGGGGAACTGGTTAGCACCATGAGCTCTCTAGAAGTTCTCCCTTCTCGTTCCTCCTCCTCCTTCTTTGGTCAGTCATCTTTAGGAATCAAGCAGAAATGCCACACCAGACCCTAAACTTATTTTTGGCAGAAACATACCACCCTCGCATGGACCATAAATGGGAAAGTAGGGTTTCCTATTTAGGATTTCTAGACTGAACCATGGAGGATGCAAGGTTTACACAGTTTACAAAGTTTACACAGTTGTTCAATGTCCTTGCTCTAGCAGAAATGATCTTGAGCATCACCTTACTCAGCGTCAGGAAGGGAGATTGCCTCAAAGGTGTGAAAAGCAGATGCTCCCCCTTCTAAGACGATTTATATGCATTTCAGGCAGTCTCCCTTTTGAGGTTACACCAGCACACTCCAGTGTTCAGAAAGCGGGTATAAGAGAACTTTTGTGTGAGAAGTTTTCAGACCCCTACGAGTGACTTGGGGGCTGAGAAGTTGGTTGGGGTTCTAAAAGGTGGGAGATGATTGTCAGTGTGGGGTCTAGCTGCCAGCCTGGGAAATGGGTGAGCATGTGAATGGTGGACATTTTGCTGTAAATGGTCAATTTTACTACATGTCCCTTTAACATCCAGACAAGGATCCACAAGGATACATCTACTCAACAGGTCGATGTTCTCCTTTGTGATTTGTGGTGTTGAGCTCTCAGATAGGAAATGGGGAATGGGAGCCAGAGGTTGAGAACATACCTGGAGATGAATATTGGTGTCTCCCAAACTGACCCACAGGATGGTGACATTCTAGTTACATGTTTGCTCCAAATAGTACATTTAAAAAGCAGCCAGTATGAGAGTCATCTTAAAAAATTGAACTTTTGGGGTGCCTGGGTGGCTAAGTTGGCTAGCTTTCAGGCTTTGGCTCAGATCTTTCAGTTCATGAGTTTGAGCCCCACTTTGGGCTCTGTGCTGACAGCTTGGAGCCTGGAGCCTGCTTCGGATTCTTTGTCTCCCTCCCTCTCTCTCTCTCTCGCTCTCTCTCTCGCTCTCGCTCTCGCTCTCACTCTCTCTGCCCCTCCCCACTCACGCTCTGTGTCTCAAAAAATGAATAAACATTAAAAAATTATAAAAGAAGAAAACTCAACTTTAGGGGCACTGGGTGGCTCAGTCAGTTAAGCGACTGACTCTTGAGTTTGGCTCAGGTCATGATCTCAGGGTTTGTGAATTCAAGCCCTGTGTCCGGCTCTGCACTAAAGGTGTGGAGCCTGCTTTTGATTCTTTCTCCCTTTCTGTCCGCCCTTCTTCCACTCATGCACACACACTCTCTCTCTAAAAAACAAAAAACAAACAAACCCCTCAACTTTGAGTTTTTGAGATGACTTTCAAACTATTTTTAAATTCTCTTGCTTTGAATCTCTTACCTGAATTCTCCCCACCTTACAAATACCTTGTACCAGGTGCCTCCCTTGTGTGGAGTGAGTAGAAATGCAGGGATGCCCATCCTGACCGATTACAGTGTGAGGTCTGCACCAGCTGTCATGTCAGCTGAACAGCCTGACGAGTGTTTTCATGAAAACAAACTATAACCTTCCTAAATGTTACTTTCTTTTTTTTCTTTTCATGCAGTCTTACTTCCCAAAGCATTTTTAATGGTTTAAACTTTATTTTTTCTTTTCATGCAGCCTTACTTCCCAATGCATTTTAAAATGGCTGTTATACCTATGCAGAGGGCACTTATCTCATGTTTATTTAATTAAAGAAACAGCTTCCTTTGAAAGGGGAACAAATTATCAAATACACCATTTATGGATCAATTCCTCCAAGCACTCATTCTGTTTGACCTTAAGCTGTGTCTGCCAATATTCATAATAGTTGTTCTAAGTAGCACCAGGACCTTATGAGATGAAAGATAAAGCATGTGTTCGGTCTATGACCTTAATCACAACATGTTTTGATGGGATGATATGGATTTACCTTGACTGACATTTGTTTGACCACTGCCACAGATGCTGTTTCAAATCAGAAGAAAATCATTTACATGGGGGAAAACATCCCCTGAGTTTAAGTCAACACTTTGCCCTTCCTAGGCTTTTTTTTTGAAAATCAAATAGTACCACATCCCATGTAACAACCATGTAATATCAGGAATGTATGAAACATACGTTCATTTCAATTAAGCCAAAATCATTACTAAGCACCTACTGTGCATAGGAGAAATCTAAGGACCTTGGTAAACACAGTTTCTTATTCTACATGCCACAATTTTAACAAGTTCCAATCAATATTTGCTTTCCAATCATTAAACACTGCAAGTTCTTTCAGCATGCCATCCAATCACACCTTTGTGTTTGCACTTCTCTGGGTTTTACAAAATGTTTCAGACACAGACTATCAAAGAATGAGGACTATACAAATGTCTCCCTCTGATATCAGGACGCAGTGGCGACTAGAGTGGCTCCGAGTCCTGGGAAAGTTTCCACTGCCCTCCCTAATGCCCTCCCCTGACTGCAGGAACTTGGAGGAACTCCACAGGCTGAGACCAAGGTGACTGTCTTTGCCCTTCCAGCATGAGTCCTTGGATGGCCCTTGTGTCAGCATTATAGGCGTAGAAGCTTTATGGCCATCTACTGTCCTTTGTCCTACAGCACAGTCCCTCTGTATTACCAATGGGGAGTGTGAAGACCAGAAAGAAGTGACTATGCAAGGTTACACTGCGAACAGAGCTATGTGCCAGCAGTAGAGACCCCATCCTGGGCCTCCTATTTCTATCCTGTTCTTCCTATTGATCTAAATCAGCCTCATCCCTCAGATTTCTGCATGTACTATATCCTCTCTAACCTCTGAGCTTTTGCAGATGAGCTTTTCCACCTGCAATTCCACCCTGTCCCCTTACTACCCTTGGGCTCTCTGCTCTGACAAGCAACTGACTTATTTTTAAGATCTTGGTTAAAACATCACATCCTCTAGGAGGCCCCTTCTGATCCTCTGAGACTGAGTCAGGTGCCCTTCCTGTGCCTTCTCCTACCATTCAGTACTGAAGTCAACTCCCACATCTCTCACCCTATAGTGTCCTCATTTAAGATCTCTGGCACACTGCCAGCTCGGTGAGGACAAGGACACGCCCCAATGGTGAGCAGCACAGTGCCCAAACTCCCTAACTACTTTGAATGGATAAATGAATGAACAGGTGTCCTCTCTTACAGTGAGGGCAGAAGGAAAAGAGCTAGGGGTAGACAAGGACCCAATCTGGACAGGTGGGGAACTGGCAGAAAACGAGCTGGGTCTGTGAGGTCTGGATCCCAGCTGAGCCTTTCTCTGGGGTGGTCTTTGAATCTTACGATGGCTACTCTTCAAATTCTAAGGATATGGAAATTTTAGACCGGCTTGCAAAAGAGCCTTGAGGAACTGATGAAGAAAATGCCTAAGAGGACTCCATGTGCCATTTCTCTCTGGGTCTGCTGGAGAAGTCTTCCCTGAAGGGACCTGCCAAGGAAATTCTCAGAGGCTCCCCTGGGATCTGGTGGGCGTGAGGGGCTTGTATCTGCAGGTGTGGCTGGCTGATGCCTAGTTAAAAAAAATACCCCTGTGGATGGCTGCCAAGGGTACATTCTTGTTCCAACTCATGACCATGGTGTAGCTCACACAGGAAACGAAAGATATTCTGATGCTAACATTACCCAGGTACCCATGGGCTTCTAAGGATGGGCAGCTTAGTCTTAATACAAGTGTGGACTTTTAGGGTGCCTCTTGGGGCCAACTGGCCAGCAAGGTAGTCTCAAGCAGCTTTTCCAGCAGAATTCTGGCTTTGAGTTGGAGAATGGGTATTTTTTGTTGTTCTTGGAGCAGGTATCTTGCTCCAGAGATCAATGAGTCTGGGCTTTGATACCTCCAGAGAATAAGGAATAAGCTCCTTCCCCTGTGGTAGACTTTTGAGCAGTGGCTAATCCTTACTCTTACTCCATGATGGTTCTCCCAAAGCCCAGGGCACTTGAAAGGCTAGGCCTATGACATGAGCTGCTGAAATAGGACCATTACTTAGCACTACTGTTTCAGAAGAAAACACAATCATTCCTCCCCAAGTGACTTCCCACATATCATTTATGACATCAGTTTCTCATCTGGAAAGAGACAGACTTGGATAAAACCTTCAAAATATGTCTTCTAAAATTCTTTGATTTTATCATCAGAGTCTCTGGCTCCTATCTCAGAATATTTTCTCTAAAATGCTCGTTTCCTGACCTGTCCAGACATGCCCAAGATGTCCCAGAGGAGAGAGATCTGAAAGCCCATAATGAATGGCCACAGGAGTTTTGTCATCTTGGAGTCAGCTTCCTGTTTTATGGTGGATATGACTCAACCTCTGGCCCTCACCTGTGCACACAGCACCTCCAGCTTCCCCCATAGTCCTCCCCCCACCAAAATTGCTTGAGACTGCTTTGCTGGCCAGCTGGCCCAAGAAGCACCCTAAAAGTCCAGGTTTTTGTTAAGACTGGGTTCCCACCTCCCTTACCTCTATGGTATCTGAGTAGCTCTAAGCACTAGTCTTCGATCTGCTGAGCAGGGGGCTCTTGTCCACCCTCCAGGCCCTACAGGGAAGAGTCTGGCTTGCTTCTCAGGGAACCAGCTTCTCACCATATTTTGCCACAGAATCCTTGCCAAGGGCTGCCATGCTCCTCCATGCACCAAAGTTGTACAAGAGCCCTGGGTAAGGAGAGAAGAATGACTTTTTTTCTTATTTGTGATGCTCTGTTAACCTAAGGGAGGCCCCCAGGCAGGGATTCTCAACTACTAGTATGACCACAAATTTGAAGAAAGCACACTTTTAGTATTTACTCACAGCCCCATTCTCTAACACTTGGACACACAGACAGAAGGCTGCTCAAGGGACATCACTGAAGGAATGGTCAACACACTTGACCCAGAATCTCTCCATCTCTCTGATGACTGGGTTTATTATTTACTTTGTTATGCCACTTTCCTTTTTGAGATGAGTCCTCTTGGGGAAAGCTAAAAAGCCTATTCAAAGAAAATGTGGGAGCTCCCTCCTGCATTTGCCAGACAGGCACACCATATTTAGATCCCAACAACAGACATGGGCATGACCCACACTTGAGAGAGAAGGTCTGGCTGCATAAAGACTTTGGAAGTTCTCGCAGCTTCATGGTCATTTCTACTCTGTCCTGTTCTTCCAAAAAGTCCCCTAGTCTGCATAGTGATTTTCCTTCAATGACTAATGGACCAAGAACTTATTTTATTCATTGGGCCACAGGCTGCTTTTGGGTGTCCACATAATGTATTTTTCCAAGAAGATCTTGACATTGCTCCTGTCCTAGAGCAACAGGACTGAGTGCGTGAAATACAGCCCCAAGCTTCAGGAGGCCGGCCAGTCCTAGAAGGAGAGCATAAGGAAAGGAACTGAGATGATTTTGATGTGTCGGCCACAGGGATACTCTGCTCTAAACAGTCTAGAAGTGTGATCATTATGGAGCATACTGCCCAAGTCACTCTTGCAACAAGTGTTTGTCAAGTGCCCACAACAGGCCATCACGGACTAACTGCATTATTGTTCTAGGCAACAGGATGGTGGCCAACAAGACCTGGAAACCCACTAGGGTGAAGGTGGGGCAAGTTCTTGCTGTTGGACTTCAGAGCAATTCTATCATTTTAGAAGGAACACTATTTTGCACTGAAATGTTGAAAGGCTACCAATGTGCAGTATTTTATAAGAAAGTCATGCCAGAACCATGAATATGGGGCCTTGGACGCCCTTGCCTCAAGGCAGCCACACATAACAGGAAGCACCTCAGACAGAAATCTCTGATTTATGAGACAGAGATACCATCTTTTAGGAGAGGAGATGGGGGATCCTTCAGGAAAGAGCAGTATCAGTCTGGAATCACGTTCTGCTTACGCGAGGGTGTTCTGCTGAACAATGAAGTAGGGGCTCTACATTTCTTTCTGGGAGCAGAGGTTCGGTGTCCTTAAGTGTCCTACCACTGATGACCAAGAGCCTGGCTTGAAAAGATGAAGGTGAAGGGGAGATTTATCAAACCGGCAGGTCCAGAGAATGAATTTAACCCCATAGCACTGACTCAAAAGACACAGTCAGGATTGCTTACTAAAACCTCAAAGTATGCCTGCTCAGAAGAATGGCTCAAGAAATGATAGAAGTGATTGAAAGAAAGAGGTGGGGGAGGCCTCGGGGACACAGAAGCTTGAAAAATGCTTTGCTGATCAAAGTCAACCAAGTTTCTTTCCCACAGGACTCCTCAGAGTCTTTAATGTGAATGTGCACTTTTTGAAGCACGAGGGTGGAGGAAAGGAGAGGGAGCCTGGAGCGATTTGCAAACATATTTGGAAAAATGGAACCCTTCCCTAGAGGCACATCACATGGGGCCAGTGTTCTTGGAAAACGCTTTGGAAAACACTGGCTGTGGACTATGCTGTCATCAGGCTTGAGCTATCATTTAGAGCAAAATTAAGGGTGATATTTGCCTTTTTCTCCTTTCACTGGGACTTACATTTTATTTTGAAGAAACTTACTTTCTTTAGCATTTAGTATTTTTGAAACTGCTACACTACCCATTAGTGAACGTAGCTTAAGTACAACAAAAATTAGAAAAACAAAATGAGCCACCACCAACTTGCCCTTAGTCTCCTGTATTTCAAAAATCCAATGTCCTATTAGGCATCATAGGGGTTACATAAAACCTTAACTTTGTTTTTGTTATTACCTTTTAAGAAATACTTAACATTTTTAATGTGGGGAATTTTTTAAAGTTAGCTAGATAAAAAGATCTCTAAGCCCATCTGTATTTATAACTATGCATTCCTTTATATGTTTGTCTATCCATCATGTTTATATAGTCCATAAAGTAAAGTTAGTAAAACAAAACAAAAAACACAAGACCCTTAAAATTTTTTAGGTTTGTTTGTTTGTTTGTTTAGAGAGAAGAGAGCACAAGTGTGAGCACAAGCAAGGGAGAGGCAGAGAGAGGGAGAGAGAGAATCCCAAGCAGGCCCCAAGCTGACAGCACACAGGCTGATGTGGGCTCGATCACATGAACAGAGCCATGAAATCATGATCTGAGCCGAAATCAAAAGTCAGATGCTTAACTGAGCCATCCAGGTACTCCCCAAAACATACTTTAAAGAAGGAAACATACAGACAGATCAATCTACTTAAAACATAAAGATGGTTTTATGATATTTAAACCGTAATTATTAATCTATTATTAAAGACTGGGTAAGACAGCATCAATTTTAAAACCACTGGGAGGGCTGGTTAAAGGTGTCATTTGCTGAGCCCCTGCACTAATGATCTGATTCAATGGGTCTGGGGTAGGGCCTGGGAACCTGCATCTTTAACAAGCTCCTGCAGATAGTTCAGATGTATGGACATTACTGGGAGAGAAGACGGTTGGAAGGTAAAAAACATGGGTTACTACACCTTTAGATATGATGAACATGACTATGTGTGAATTTAAAGTGGCCAAAACAATTTTGAAAAAAAAAAACACATTTATTGAGCTTTGTGAAGGCCATCACAGAATAAGCAGATGTGGTGGCATAAATAGTCTGACTGAGGTGCCTGGGTGGCTCAGCTGGTTAAGCATCCAACTTCGGTCAGGTCATCATCTTGTGGTCCGTGGGGTCGAGCCCCACACGGGCTCTGTGCTGACAGCTCAGAGCCTGGAGCCTGCTTCAGATTCTGTGTCTCCCTCTCTGACCACCTCCTCTACTCCCACTCTCTCTCAAAAATAAATTAAAAAATAAAAAAAATTAAAAAAAAATGTCTGTGTGTTTCTCTGTTATTCTTCTGTTGGTGACAGATGATGGGTTTCTTGTGTCCCAAGTTTATCTGCTTGGGAGCAAAAGCGATTGGTCAATATTTACAGTTTCTGGAACATTTGAGATTTGCTTCATGTGTTGAGTGTTATGATATATAACGTTACAAAGCATTTTCCTCCACAAACACAATTAATAAAGCATATTAGACTGACCCTTCAGACAGATTAGGTAGGTTTTCATCTTACTTTAATGAAATGCAGCAAGAGCACAAGGGCTGTGGTTTTTAAAACATCATCCTGATAGCAGTTGTGGGATTAGCCCTGACGGTGCCAGCAGCCGTGAGAAAGTTAATGAGTCACGCTCGTGCATTACCAGCCTTGCCCGAGCAAGGACATGGAAAGAATCGTCCCTTCTTTTCAAAATTAAGAATGGTCACTGCTACCTTGTATGAAGGCATCAATATCATCAACTAAAAAGGAAGATACCTGCAAGAACTCTAAGATTATTCACAAACCAGAGTGAATCCTAGGTTCCCTCAATTAAAAAAAAAAAAAGCTGTAAAAGCAGCTTTGTTCGTGCTGGTTACACACCTTTGCTTTTCTGTCCACCTGATGATCATGCGAGAAGAAAGGCAGGAGGAGGAGCCAAGAAGAGCTTAGCATGTAGAAGGCGGAAAGGACCGTTAATGGCAGCGCTCCCCCGATGAACGCACCACATGCTGATCAGGGACTTCATTGCATGTGTCATCCGGGCAGCCTGGCACAGTATTTTGAAAGCATGATTAACTAAGAGAAGATTTGTGTTTTCCCAGCATTACCCTTTCCCTTCTCCAATCCTGTAATTTTTGTGGCAATTGTTCAAAAAACCAATTTACTTTGGAAATCACATTATTTTTCCTGTTTGCCTTAGGGAACCGTTAGATTATTTTGATCAACTCTTCAGCCAGCCATAGTCTCGAGACATGGAAACAATCGCTTTGCAGATACTGTGGTAGAAAACTGAAGTCTAAACAAGCAGAAAAAAAAGTGGTAAAGAGTCTGAAGACATATTTAAATTTCCATGAACTGACCAGCTACACTGTTTGAGGTTTGGGAACCTTATTGTGAAACAATTGGAGATTCACATTTGGTTTTAAAAAATTCAGTAATACCAATTCTGTGTGTGCTCTATCCAATTTCCTCCAATGTTAACATTTTACAAGAATCAAGTGTATTATTACAACCAGGACACTGACATAGCTACAGTCCACCAACTGTATTTAGATTTCTCTAGTTCACCTGGATTCATTTGTGTCTCTGTGTATGAATTTAGTTCTATACAGTTTTATCACCTGTGTGGGTTCATGTCTCCACCACAATCAAGACACTGAACACAAAGGTCCATGGAGTTGGCCTTTTATAACTACACTCAGCTTCCTCCCAAGGCCACCCTTGGCCACCTCTAATATGTTCTCAGTTCTTAAACCTTTGTCACTGCAGAAATTTTACACAAATGGAAGCATCAGTGTGTAATCTTCGGGGATTGATTTTCTTTTTCATTTAGCCTAACTCCCTGGAGATTCATCCAAGCTGTTGTTTTATTAAGAGTTGGTTCCTGGGGCGCCTGGGTGGCTCAGTCGGTTAACATGTGTTTTGGGGGCACCTGGGTGGCTTAGTTGGTTAAGCCTCCAACTTCGGCTCAGGTCAGATCTCACGTTCGTGGGTTCGAGCCCCGCATCAGGCTCTGTGCTGACAGCTAGTTCCGAGCCTGGAGCCTGCTTCCGGTTCTGTGTCTCCTTCTCTCTCTGCCCCTCCCCCTCTCATGCTCTGTCTCTCTCTGTATTAAAAATAAATAAAACATTAAAAAAATAATAAAAAAAGAGTTGGTTCCTTTTGGAGCACCTGGGTGGCTCAGTCGGTTAAGCGGCTGACTTCAGCTCAGGTCATGATCTCATGGTTCATGAGTTCGAGCCCCACATTGGGCTCTGTGCCTGGAGCCTGCTTCCTATTCTGTGTCTCTCTGCCCTTCCCCAACTCACACTGTCTCTTTCTCAAAAACAAATAAATATTAAAAAAGTTTTAAAAAAGAGTTGGTTCCTTTTCACTGCTGAGCAGTATGGATGCACTATCGGTTGTTTTACCATCCACCTGCTGAATGACACTGGGTGGTTTCCAATTTGAAACTATTATGAATAAAGCTACCGTGAACATCTGGGTACAGGTTTTTTGTTTGTTTGTTTGTTGTGTGAAGATCAATGTCTCAATCTGTCTGGGCTGCTATTACAAAGTACCATACACTGAGTGGGTACAAAGTACCACACACTGAGAGAAACTTATCTCACAGTTTCGGAGGCTGGAAGCCAGAGATCTGGGGGCCAGCAGGGTGTCAGGGTTATACTGAGGGCTCTCTTCTGGATTGCAGAATGGCATCTTCTCTCTGTCCTTACAAGCTAGAGAAGAAAGGGGCAAGCACTAATCTCATTCCCAAGAGTTCTGATCCTAATTGCCTTCCAAAGACTTTGCCTCTTAATACCTTCACATTAGGGAGTAGGGTTTCAATAGATGACTTTTGGGAGGGTACACATTCATTCCACAATATATATTTTCATTTCTCTGGGATTAGTGCCTAAGAGTTCAATTTCTGGGCCACATGATAATTACAGGTTTAGTTATATAGGAAACTGCCAAATTGTTTATGAGAGTGACTGGTGTGTTTCCAAGAGGAACGTGTGAGTGATCCAGGCTCTCCTCATGCACCACCGCATTTGCTAGTATTGTAATTTTTTATATTAACCATTTTTTCTTCAAATTAAAAAAAAGAATTTCATCATCTTCTTTAGGATCCTTGATAATCACTGATGTATTTATCATCCCTATAGTTTTGGCTTCTCCATAATTTCATATGATTGGAATTATACAGTACACAGTGTTTCCACATTTCCATGCTTCTTTCATTTAACAATACGCATTTAAGATTGATTCGTATCTTTTTGTGATTTGGTAGCTCACTTCTTATTGTTGCTGAATAATATTCCATTCTATGGATGCGGTACAAATTGTTTATCCATTTACCTATTGAAGGACATATTGGCAGGTGCCTGGGTGGCTCAGTCAGTTGAGCATCTGACTTCGGTTCAGGTCATGACCTCATGGTTTGTGGGTTCGAGCCCTGCTTCGGGCTCTGTGCTGACCACTAGCTCAGAGCCTGGAGCCTGCTTCAGATTCTGTGTCTCTTTCTCTCTTTGCCCCTCCCCTGTTCACACTCTGTCTCTCTTTGTATCTCAAAAATAAATGTAAAAAAAATATTTTTAAAGACATATTGGTTGCCTCCAAATTTTGGCAATTATAAATCAAGCTGGATAAAAATTCATGTACAGGTTTTTATGTGGAAAAAGTTTCCAAATCAGTGGGATATATACCTAGGAACATGACTGTTTGATTTTACAGTAAGGCAATGTTTAGCTTTGTAAACAAATTGACAAAATGCCTTCTAAAATGGATACACCATTCTGCATTCTCTCCAGCAATAAATAAGAGCTCCTGCTGCCCCACATCCTTGAGCAGTTACTGTCAGGTTTGGGGTAGATATGCAGGGTATTTCATTGCTTAAATTTGCAAGTTCCTAATGGCAAATGATGTCGAACATCTCCTCATGCACTTACTTGCCATGTGGGTATCTTCCTCGGTGAGGTGTCTGTTCAGAGCTTTTGCCCATTTCTTAACCAGCTTGTTTGTTTTCTTATTGTGTAGTCTTAACAGTTGTTCATATATTTTGGATGTAAGTTCTTTCTCAGTATGTGTTTTGCGAGTATTTTCTCCCAGTAGGGGCTTGTCTTTCATAGATCAAAATTTAAATTTGACTTAGAAGCTTAGAATTTTCTTTCAAATATCTGTGCTTTTCAATGCTTTTGTTATTACTGTTGTATTTTCAGTCTTTGGCAAACCCAAGTTCATGAAGATTTTCTACTATGTTCCATCAAGAAATTTTACAGTTTCACATTTTATATTTTTTAGAATCCATTTAAAGTGCTTGTATAAGGTGTAAAGTCTACATCTAGCTGAATTTCATATACACATCTATCTCCAATTATTACACCATCATTTCGATTTTCCATTAAGTTGCATTTGCTTTTCATTGAACATCAGCTGACTATGTTTATATGGCCTATTTGGGGGTACTTGCTAATACCATCCTTTTTTTAGGTTTTTATTTTAATTCTACTTAGTTAATTACGGTGTTACATTACTTTCAGTTGTACTAGTTTAGCAGGTCCGTAGTGGTATCTCATTGTGATTTTAATTTGGTCATCTCTATTGGCTAATGATGTTGAACACCTTTTTGTGTTCTACCTGTATATCCCCTACAATGAGATGGCTGTTCATGTCTTTAACCATTTTCTAATTGGCTTCTTTATTAATTTTTTGCTGCCGAGTTTTAAAAGATCTTATCTTCTAGATATCAGTCCTTTGTTAAATGTATCCCAGTCTGTACCTTCTCTGTTTACCTGCCATACAGGGGCTTTGCTTTATATTTTAAAGATTTGCCATGACTGTTAAAGGTGTCTTTTTAAGGAATTGAAGTAAGTATGACACTTAAATTTTTCTTGTGGTAATTAAATTTTATTACTGTGTAAGGTGCTCTTTGCTTCTCTTTCTGATCTGTAACAATAAAATAGGAAGAACATTTTTCTTCCTCAATGGACATTATTAGGCAAATAATTTTCGAAGAGAATGAGAAATTATTTTCAGTGAATTTAATATGCTTTAGCAGAGCTAAGGAGGAATGTTCTTCTAGTACAAAAAAAGAAAATGGAGATCATTTCAGTAGAGGTTTTCCTTGCACATGCTAGTGTGAAAGACTTGGGGATACTGGTAGAGGATGTATTAGAGAAGAAAATGTATCATGGGAAAAATACAAGTTCAAATGGGTGTGTGGAGGGGTGGCTGGAGAGAGAGAAGGATCTAGTAGTGAGCAAACAACTGAAAAAGGGCTGGTTATCTGGAGCAGAACAAGCTAAGGCCTTGGATTCATCAATGCCATTACTTGGAAAGGAAAATGGATTCTAAGGAACCAGGAAAAGAAACTGCTTTGCATCTTGGGATGGGGGTTTGAAGAGAGTTCAGTTAACCTATTTAAGTTGTGACTTCAATTTCCAGTCTCTTAATTTTGGTTCAAAATTGTCAAAGGATATTTTATATATTAAGGGCTGAAAAAACTCGTTTGTTATATAATCCTTACCATATCCTTTATGGAAATGGAAGCACTTACACACTTACATGTTGCAAATATGGATGGTTTTAATACTTCTGAGCTGTATTAATAATAGAAGGAATATAAAATATATTAATGTTGTTCCAGTACAATTTCCACACTATTTATAAAGGGCGATTTAGAAGAGACAGCATCAGGCTACCTCCCATTCACTAATACGCACCTTTTCATTCTTTCTCAGTGTGAATACTGACCTCTAGTGTTTGTCTTTTAAGAATTAACAGACAAAATCTGGTTTGAGTCAACAGTCTGGTTGCCAAGGAGAGAACCGTATACAAATTGCTTCAGAGAAGAACTCCACAGATACCTTTGACACATCTACCGCGTGCTGATCCCTGATGACGAAGATCTGCCTTATTCTGGAACTACTTCAAACACTGCCGGTTACTTCAGACAACTTCTATTAGAGATATATTCTTGGACAGAAATAGATTATTATAGAAGCCAGAGTGTAATATAAGGACTGATCTATCACTAAAGCAAAATCAAGAAGGAAAGGAAAACCTGAACCATCCTGTGCATAAATTTAAAACAGTTACATCCTGAAATGTTTATTCTGGTAAGCCATTTTGTTTAGAGACTGGATCCCAAAAAAAGAGTTTCAAAGACAGGCTTTCTACAAAATACCAAACATCTGGGGTAGTTTTTTTTTTTTTTTTATGAGAATGATCTAATGAGATCTTTAAACGTTTTAGTAGAGAAAACTGCCAACATTCACAGAAGTAGAGAGAATGGCCTTGGCCATTAAGGATATTCTACCGATCAAATTTCACCTGCATTTCCCCCTCCCACTCCAAACCCCTTTCTTTCAAATGGTATGTTAATCCATGTAGTTAACTGCCTTATTTTGAACATCAAAATCCATTTTTTAGCGCTTAAAGACTTCTGTAAAATGCTCTCTGTTGTACTGAACTCTACTTGCCTGAGGGAAGAAAAATGAAGGTTCAGCTGATTTGAGGGCAGTACGAGTCAGGTGCTATAAAGGTGACACAAAAGTCAGTCTTTAGCTAACTATTTATTACTCAGGCAAAAAAAAGTCACCAAAAGAAAGAAATAAAGAAAGAGAAGCATATTGCAAGATGGAGAGAGGGAAGAAGACAAAAAGGGGGAAATGAAAGGGTCTTAAAGAATGAATAGAAAATGTCTTTCCTGCAGCCACCTCCTCCAAGAAGCCCAGCCTAATGGTCAGACTTAACTACCTTTTTCCCAGCTTGCTTTTTATTATTCCATTCTGCTTCATTTTAAATAAAATGCTGCAATGATCTGCTTTCTCCAGAAAACATTTAGTTATGTAATTGTTGAAAGCTAGAATTATGTCCTCCTTTCTATGAATTGCCTTCTCTTCCCTGGATCATTCCAACAGCCTTCAAAGAAGTCTGAGTCTGTTCTTGACCTTTATGATTTCTCAGACAGCAGTCAAGGTGATTCTGTTATAACCTGACTGAGGTCACATTACTCCTTTTCTCAAAACCCTATAAAGACAGGCCATTTCACTCAGAATGAAACTGAAGTCCTTACAAGGCCATCAAGCAATCCAGCGATCCGCTGCCTCAGGACCTTTGTACAGCCTGTTTCCCTTGGCAGGAACGTGGTTTTCCCCAAATGTCTCCCTGATTCACTTGCCATTTTCAAGTTTTTGCTCAAATATTATCTTTTGTTTCCTTGCTCTGGCACTTCTCACCCTTCCGTCACGGTTCTCTCTTTTTCTCCAAACCAAGAATCACCAAACAGGGCTGTTTGCCCCACTGGAATGTAGGCTCTATGTACAGAATGTGTTTCCACGGCTTCGCTGAGAAGTTATCATATAGTAGATACTCTAGAAGTATCTGTGGGACAAATACTGAATGAATCATCTCCCACAGGGTGTGTGGTAAATAGTAGGCATGCTTAATAAATGAGCCAATGAATGAACTCTGAACCAAATCTGTTCTCAATAACCCAACTTCCTGAGAAAGCAGGAGAGAAATACTCAAAAAGTGAGGGCAACTTAAAGTAAATTTTATAATAAAGAACAAGATAGTCATTCTATTAACTCTGAGAAATGTAGTCGTGAGCCTGGAGTATGAGTTCTAGAAATCTGCCCAGTTCCCACTTCTCATCCTGAAAGATCCATGCTAAGTTTTTTCTTCAACCTCTGGCTCTGGTGCAAATCTACTGAAAAGAGAGGTTAGTAACCCCTCTCTTCCCCACAATTGGCCTACCTGATACTGGGTGTTTCAAAGCAGGCTTCTCTCCTACTAGATGTATTCTCCTTAACTGTTTCTCATGTTAAACGGCAATATACACCCTTTCGCAAAAGGAAAAAAAAGTTTTCCTCTTGGTCACCCTGCAGCAATTTCCTTGGGAACAAAATAAGTTGTAGAAATATCAAGGGAAAAGCACAAAGGCTTTTCTTAAGTGGGTGGTCAATATCACTTTAATTCTTCATTGTAATCCTCCCAAACCCAAAGCCCTGTGAACTATTAAATTACTGTGGGGATTTCCTCCGGGCTCTTTGCCCCAGCTGGTCTCAGGATGTTCTGGGCAACAGGCAGCTTGGGTAATGCTCCCTGAACACCTGTCACCTGCTTCATACCATAATCTAAATAGAATGTGAATACAAAAGGCCTATTATCAATTATGCAATGATCAGCTTGGCTCAGACTGCACGTCTGTGTGGTCTCCTGTAGAGCATGTTGAACATTCCCTTAGCAGGAACATCAAAACACCTGAGACAAGAAAGGACATGAAGAGATGGTTGCTAACTCTGGACTTCTGGGTTCAGGTAAATGAGTCTGGGCATATGGACGTGATCAGTGGGTACAGGCAGATGTTTGTATAATGCTAAAGGCAGGAGTCTGCCCAGATCTGTGTTATCCAACCTCTGAAATGTGTGTGTGCACAGTGTGTGTGCGCACGCGTGTGTGTGTGTGTGTGTGTGTGTTTGTCTGTGTCTGTGTGCATTTAGGGAGTAGTTCTTTCTCTGCTGCTGTTACCACAAATGATATTCCAACTCAATAATGGAACACTGGCTTCTTACCTGTGCTACCAAATTTATTTAATGCCTGGAAGCTGTCCCCATTGCACAGGACTGAGAGGGCACAGGATGTGAAGCACTCAAGCTGGGAAAATCCTGAGTAAACTGGTACAGGTTGGTCACTCTAAGTCCTAAGTGCTCAATATTTGTTTGCATGGAGTCTGCTTTCCACTCACTGGGAAATACACAACTGTCCTAGATTTCAAGAGGAACTAAAAACGATCTTAAGGGTATTTGGAAAGCAAGACTACAGACAGGATAAATATGAAGCCATTGGTGTTGCAGGGACAGAGACGGAAGTCACGGCTCCTTGGGAAGCAGAAGACAACGAGTGCACCATCTGCAGAGATTTTTTCAAACAATGATAAAACTGACTAGAAGTCAGGCTGCTTTTAATTATCAGCGTGCACCAGCAATTCTAAGTCAGTGATAAAATAGTCCTCCTGGATGGGGCAGATAACCCCCCCCTCCTGGCTATGCCCCTGTATGGAACAGAACGTAATCCATTATCTGTAAATGCCTTTATTTAATTGAGAGCCTGCTGTAGTTATGTTGAGCCCTTTACATGCCTCTTTTAATCCTCCCCTCAATTTGTAAGAAAGATACTTTTAAGTTAGCGCTTTTTAAAATGAAGCACTAAGAATGAAAGAGTCTCTTGTTTAAGGCCACACAGCAAACAATCTGAATCCCAGGAGGCAAAAGGTAACAGTCTCTCAATCCAGGGGCTATTTTGCCTTTGCTCCTACAGGGGGACAAGTCTGAGAGCTGACTTCAGAATGTTGCACACCCAAGTGGTGGGCAAGGGGTGGCACTGGTGATTCAGAGATCAGAGCTGCTTAACTTGTTCAGTAACTGAGTGGATGAATAAATACATGGGGTGAAAACTGGTAAGTGGATTTTTCCATCAGACGGAGCTTGCCAGAGTCTTAAGAGTTTAGAACATGAAAGACTGACCTGTTTCCTGTCCTTATCACTCTCCTTTTGCAGATGAGCCACACCACGAAACACTAATGTCATGGCAAGGTTCTTCGCCTTAAGACTAGTTTATTTCAGCTTATGAGCCATGTGAAATGGAGGACCCAGAAGTGAGGTAGCTTCTGATGGTCTGATAGAGCATCACCGATGGAGTTCCCAAGAAGTGTCACTGCTTGCGAACCTGACCCGACAGGCAACAAGGCTGATAATCCCCACTTTTCCTAAAACAGTATAATTTGGAGACTTTTCCACAGTTTTAGGGACTGGGTTTAAATAAAGTTGCATGCTAATGTTCTATGACTTACCTCTGATTGGTATACATGTTTTGTTTGACCTGAAGTGTTTCCCTGTTTTTTTGCAGTTGATACTTGAAAGAATAGGAAGACTTTATGTAAAAATGGGCATTTCTGGCTTCTCTTGAAACATTAGACACGCTAGCTATACACCTGCTCAGCAGTCCAGGCAGACTAGTTCTGACTGACTCCTTTCGACAAGGTCTGTGTCTCCAAGTCCCACTATACTCTGTCACGGACTCCATTCACTGCATTCATCAATGCCACCTGTCTGCTCCCTGAATAAGGCTTGTGGTCCTTTCTCTGGATCTGCACTGGCCAGCACAGTAGCCACTAACCACACGTGGCTATAACATGAGATAATATTTAAACTTTAGCTTCTCAAGGGGCACCTGGGTGGCTCAGTCGGATAAGCATCCAGCCTCGGCTCAGGTCATGATCTCATGGTTCGTGGGTTTAAGCCCTGCATCAGGCTCTGTGTTGACAGCTAGCTCAGAGCCTGGAGCCTGTCTTCGGATTCTGTGTCTCCCTTCCTCTCTGACCCTCCCCTGCTTGCACTGTCTCTCTCTGTCTCTCAAAAAATAAATAAAAGACATTAAAAAATTAAAAAAAAATTTAGCTTCTCAGTTGCTCTAGCAACACTTCAAGCCCATCTTAGCCACATGTTAGTGGCTGCCATATTGGGCAACACGCATCAGAACATTTCTATCACCCAGTGGAGTCTACTGGGCAGTGCCGCTGCAGACATGAACTATTTCAGAGTCACGGCTGGCACCAGTAACAACCCACTCAATCAATTTTACACCCTGAAAATCCTATTATAGAAAGAGCAGAAAGCAGAGAAGGAGTAAAAGGAGGAGGAGGAATCATTTGTAGAGCACTTACTCTCTGTCAAGCATCGTAATAAGAACATTCCACAAATTATCTAATTTAATTGCTTAACCAGTTCTACGAGATAAGGGAGATTATAACTTCTCTTCATTCTAAAGATGAAGATACACAGGCTTAAAAGTTAATTAAATTGTTGAAGCTTACACCATTAATATATGGTAGTCAAGGATTTAAATCAAGGGTCTGTTTGGTCCCAGAATTCATGCTCCTTGTGATCATTCAACAACACAGAGTGTGTAGAAATGAACCCACAGCCCTATTAGCAGTGAGCCCACTGCAAATCCAGAGGGAGGGGTCCTTGGTCCACTGAGATCTGCCTGAAGGTTATACCAAAATTATACAATTAGAGAACTTATATTCTTGGCCAATCCCAATGGCCAATTTTAGTGAACAGGAAATTTATTTTCATGTGGACAATTATTTTTTTCATTTCTGTAGCAATTACAATGTTGCTTCTCTTCCTTGATGGAGAATTCAGAGCTGTCAATTATAAGTTGATTTTAAATACTGGTAGCTACTCCATGTATTTATTCATCAAGAAGAGAATTGTTCTTGACTTTAAAATAAAATGCTCCTTTTCTTTTTGAAGGAGGTTTATTATTAATCGTGTTGCTCCACTTTTATTTAGAAGTATCATTTTGACAAACCCACAATTATCTAATAACATTATGTGCCCAAAATGGAAAAAAGAAAAAGATAAACCCTTCAGGTTTTCTCTACTATATGTAACAGAAATTACTGACCACTTGGAAAGAAGGGGTTGTTGGACTAATTAATTCCATTATGGGTCAGAATTTTCATATGTCAGTTGGCAAAATAATTCTCATGCTCCAGGTGCACAAACATGCTGCTTCTGTGTATGTGTTATAAATTCTTCCTGCCGATTTCTCTTTCTCCTGCTTTATTTGTATCTTTTTATGATAGGATGGTTTTCCTATTTACTTACATTACCTTAGCATTTTCATGCCTTTAAATTATAATTTCCCTTTGAAGGATGCAACACATAAAATTACATCATGGCTGTCATTCTCTGAAGAAGAGTGAAAACATTTTAATCAGGTAGAATTATTTTTAAATGTAAAGGGGATACATTCACTTGGTTTCTGTCAACCTTTGTCCATGTTCTATATGTGAAAATGTTTTGCAGTTTCCTAAATTATAAACATTTATCAGAAATGTTTTTAGGACAGGATTTGCTTTGTCAGAGCACATAATTATCATCATCTTTGCTTGCCAATAAAAAAGAATGCTTTCATCTGGATGAATTTATGCATAGGATGTGGATGGCAAATTCTTTTTTGAAGGAGATTTTCATCTACTGCCTAGAGGCTGGGTGGGGGGAGAAGCTTTTTTTAAAAAAGTAGACAGAGAATTCGATTCATAAAATTTCTCATTTCAACTACAACTGACATGAGGCTGCTTTTCCTATAAATGCAGTGACTGAATTTGGTCATATTTTCCATTTTATTGATATAGTTTTAACACGTCTCTGCTTTACCATACAGATTCATATTTGCCAACCAAATCTCCCGTTGGTTTAGGATATGTTTTCTTAGGAGGAAAATACAGAAAAAAACAGATGTTAATATTAAAATCTGAGAGGAAAATGATTTCTCGATGCAAATATACTCCTCTTAGTAGTAAATGTTGGGCTGAAGAATTTATTTACTTTTTTAAAGCTTATTTATTTATTTTGAGAGAGAGCAAGTAAGCATGAGAGGGGCAGACAGAGGGAGAGAATCCCAAGCAGGCTCTGTGTTGTCAGTCAAGAGCCCAAGGAGGGGCTCAATCTTAAGACTGTGAGATCATGACCTGGGTCAAAATAAAGAGTTGGACGCTCGATCAGCTGAGCCACCCAGATGCCCCATTTTTACTCTTTTAGGTAGCATTTACCAAGTGCCCGTGAAGTGGCCCTCAGTGCCTGTGCTCTATGCTGGTGCTTATCAGATTTAATGTGCATACGAATCCACCATGCAGATTCTCGTTCAGTAGATCTTTAAGATTCTCCATTTCTAACAAGTTCCAAGGTGACGCCAATGCTGGTGCACTAGGAATCACTTACTAAGTGGCAAAACTCTTGGCATCAAAATAGAGATGAATCAAATAAAGTTCCACCATGAGATCTTCAACAAGTAGAAGAGAGATGGGTAACTGAAGACTTTAGCAAAGAGTAGGAGGGTTCTGCTTTTGGCAATGGAGATAACAAACATAAATTCTTGGTAAACCAAAAACATCCACCACCAAAAGACATACAAGAAAAACCAGAGGAAAGCATATACTGTACTGGAGTTGATAGACAATTAAAGGAATTACACATGGGGAATTTCCCATTTTTTGATGGTTATCAGCCTGAGAGCAGTCCTTTCTCTGCTATGTGGGTCAACTCAAACTCAGAGAGAAAACCCTGCAATGTACTGGCCTGAAAATCAGATGTCAGAGTTCAGGTTATGTACAGCAGGTAGAAAGTAAGGGAGGAAAGATAAAGAAGAGAAATACAGAGAGAGAGAGAGAGAGTCCCAAATTTTGTGTATAAACTCTATCCCAATCTGTGGCTAACCCCCAAGTCACAGGTGTATGAAGAAGCCTCCAAGCAATCCTGCTAAGGCTAAAAGAACTGAAAAGACTGCATTTGCTACTGGCCAGGGGAGAAAATGCATGCAACTTGAATTCAGCAAAGGGACTTATTTACAAAAA
Organism: Suricata suricatta; assembly: GCF_006229205.1. NCBI lineage: Eukaryota > Metazoa > Chordata > Mammalia > Carnivora > Herpestidae > Suricata > Suricata suricatta. The sequence continues at coordinate 33,284,954 of NC_043711.1, forward strand.
TAATTCATTTTCAAAGGGACATAACAGAATCCAGAGACTGTTTAGTGTATCAACCTCAGTATCTAGGAAATGATCCATGTTTTTCCTGTACTATGACAAAACAGGAAAATGTGACCTACATTCAAGGAAAAAGTATCAAGACCAAATGAGATGCATGAGGTACTGGAAATGGCAGTAAAGAACTTTAAAGCATCTCTTGTAACTGTGCTTGAGGATATAAAGAAAAATATACTCTTTAAGATAAAAAGGGTAGGAAATTTCAGCAGCAAAATAAAAAATAAAACTGCGAGAAAAGATCCAATGGAAATTCTAGAACTGAAAAACATAGTTTCCAAAAGAGAAAATTCACTGGATGGTCTTAGCAGCAGATTGAAGATGGCAGAACAGTCAGTCAATGTGAAGATAGACCAAGAGACAGTATCCAATCCAAGACTTAAAAAAGGTGAGCACTCTCAAGGATCTGTAGACAATAGCTAAATAAATAATTATAATTTATAATTGGGATTCCTAGAAGGAGAGGAGTAAGAGAATAAAGCAGAAGAGTCATCTGAAGAAATAATGGCCCAACATTGGTGAAGGACACATAGCACAGATTCATGAAATCACTTAGCTCCAGGAGCATAAATACAAGACAACCACACTGAGGCACACCACACACTACTAGTTATAATGGAAGATAGCACTCCCAGTGTCTGAAATATAGACTTTGAGTCAGAGAGGCTTGCCCTGAAGCCTGCACCTGCTGTTTAATATCCATGTGATCCGGGGCATATGACTTTAAATACTGAGCAGATTTTTGGCTCAGAGTTAAGAATTAGCTGGACTGCTGGTGGGAGTGCAAACTGGTATATATAGGTATCTATATGGAAACAAGTATAAAAATTAAAAATAGAATTACCATATGATCTGGTAATTCCATTACTGGGTATTTACCCAGAGAAAATGAAAAAAAATTCAAAAAGATCTATGTACCCCTATGTTTACTGAAGCATTATTTACAATAGCCAAGATATGGAAGCAACCCAAGTGGTTATCCATAGAGGAATGGATAAAGAGTGTGATGTATTTATACACACACACACACACACACACAATATTACTCAGCCATAAAAAGAAATGAAATTTTGCAATTAGTAACAACATGGATGGACTAGAGAATATAATGCTGAATGATATTAGTCAGAGAAAGACAAATGCCATATGATTTTACTCCTATAGAATTTAAGAAACAAAATTAACAAGCAAAGTAAAAGAGAGAGAGAGAGGGAGGGAGAGGGAGAGAAACCCTAGCCTCTGAAATACAAGAGAAAAATATAGGCGATGTGGATGGAAGGCATAGGTGAAATAGATACATGAGATTAAGAGTATATCTATTCATGGGGCACTTGGGTGGCTCAGTTGATTAAGTGTCCAACTCTTGATTTTGGATCTGGTCATGATCGCAATGGTCGTAGAATCAAGCCCCTAACTGGGCTCTGTGGTGAGCATGGAGCCTACTTAAGATTCTCTCTCCCTCTCTCTCTCTCTTTCTCTCCTCTCTCCCACTCTGCCTCTCCCCTCTCCTAGAGTATGTGCTCATTCTCTCTCTCTAAAATTAAAAATTAAAGGGACACCTGGGTAGTTGAGTCAGGTGAGTGTCTGAATTTGGCTCAAGTCATGATCTTATGGCTCATGAGTTGGAGCTCTGAGTCAGGCTCTGTGCTGACAACAGAGTCTGGAGCCTACTTCGGATTCTATCTCTGTCTCTCTCTGCCCCTTCCCTGCTTGTGCTCTGTCTCTGTCTCTCATTTGATCTTAGCCAAAAGGCCAAGAAGCAATGTCTCTGTCTCTCAAAAAATAAAAATAAAAAATAAACATTAAGAAAAGGATTTAAAAAATTAAATTAAAAAAATTTTAAAGTACATTTATTATGATGAGCACTGAGTAATATATAGAATTGCTGAATCATTATATTATACACCTGAAACTAATATGATACTGTATGCTAATTTATTTCAGTAGGATAAAAAACAAGCAATAGAAGGATGTGGAAGAGAGAATGGGACTTTGGGATGAAAAAATAAAGGTAGAAATCAGGGAGAGATTGGTTAACCTATACTTGCTGCTAACTCTAAATCCAAAGACTGAACCCACATATATTTTTTGACCAGGTACTGTTATCCTGTGGTCAGCTAAAGATCGCCAGGCCCAACTGGTTCCATGAACATGACATTATTTCATAATATATGTGCCATCACAACAAGCATGACTTGGAATGATGATCTCTATTTGCGATGTAGCAAAACAAGAGTGGAGTGATGATATTTCTGAAATAGTAATTGATAGTTTCCCCCTAGTCTTTGCTGCTTTGTCCTTGCCTTTTTTCATCAATCAAGTTGCAGTGAGGATACTTGGGGCTCACTGATGCAGGCAAGGGACATGTTCTCTGGAAGGCAGAGAAAAAGGTGATTCTTCTGGGTTTTGAGATTTAGAAGCCTGGGTCGTGGGGGAAAGGGCAGGAATTCAGGGCTGAGCACACAGATTTGGGTGACCACATAATGACTGAAAAGCAAGACTTTTATATCTTCAATCTATAAAATAATCTTGAGCTGAAGTGAAAAAAACTTTCAGGGTGAGAAAATGGAATCTTGGAAACGGCAAGTCTTAGCATGTCCTATCATCTCTATTGTTATCACCTTAGGTCAAGCGATTATGTCTTGCTTAGAGTACTATGATAACTTTTCCCAACGGGTGTACCTGCTTCTACTCTTGTCCCCCACCTCTCCCATGCCAATCTGTTTTCAGCAAAACAAAGTCGTTCCTGTTATCATCAGTGCTCAATCAAAACAATCTCCCTGCTCACAACCCTACAAAGGCACGCCGTGGTACTCACAATCAAAGCCATAAAGACCTTTACAAGATTACAAGGCTCTACACACACACACACACACCCTGCATTCCTTCTGACGATACTACTTTCTACTTATCCTAGCCTCTCTCCTGTTGCTTAATATGTCTTCAGTACATTGGAATATTCTTGATAACTAGACGGCTCAATCACTCACCTCCTTCAGGTTCTTATTCAAGTATCATTTTGCCAGAGTCCAGCTCCAGCAGGTCCAGGGTTCCCCTGAAGGATGACGGTATAGGCAAGAGAGAGTGAGAGAGCCTTGAGTTTCATTCTGGTCACCAGACAGACACCTCTGCCCACCTGGCAGGCGTCTCTACCATTCTGGCAGGCATCTCTGCCCTGTCTGGTTCTCAAGCTTTATTTACGAAAAAAGGTACAAGGACCAGAAAGAGCAGTAAATGATTTCTCATGGATAAGTTTTATAATTTTCCAGGACATGGGTTCTGCAGAAGTTACAATTCTAGTGGTAATGACTGTCATAAAAAACTTAGCTACAGGCACTCATGTTGTCATAGGTATTTTTTACAAAACCTCAGGTCTAGCCTTAAGGAAGCAACCTTTAACTAAGAGGCAAACAGCATTGTTTAGTAAAGGTCAGTTTTTTATGAGTAAGGGTCATTAGGCTGTTTATAACCCTGAGAAAGTTCACAGAAAAACACGTTCTCAGGAGACATAATGCCTGCTCTCACAGTCCCAAAGATGATTGATACATTTTATTGCAGTTGTGACTTTCACAAAGGGGTTCAGGCCCAGAAGGTAGTCAGTTATGTTAATTGCTTAGAAGAAAATTATATGTTGCATTAAGGTGTATCTAGCTTACTCATCCTTTTCCTGACGAGGTGCAATCATGCCTCAGGGACAGGGCAGGGGGACAGGCCCCTCCTGACACTAATCAGCAAAGCACTCTGAGGTTTGGTGCCCAAGCTGAAATGAAAAGTTTCAAGAGGGAAGATTTGGGGAGCTATCTGGGGGCAAGAGACAGTGTAAACTTGCCGTACCCTCACCAGGAATGTTCACTCTACTGGTGAGTTCAAATAGCTCCCAACATCGTATCTTCAATAGGTTTGCCCTGAGACACTGCATTCCCAATCTATTGCTCCATGTCCTATTTGTTTTTCTATGACAATGCTTTTAGTATATACTATATGTTTTTAGTATATAATTTACTTAGTCCTTTTTTTGCTATTATTTATTGTCTGCCTCCCCTTTTAGAATGACAGAAGGAAATAAACTATAAAAAATTTTTTTTTAATGGGGCACCTGAGTGGCTCAGTCGGTTTAGTGTCTGACTTCGGCTCAGGTCATGATCTCACAGTTTGTGGGTTCAAGCCCTGCATCGGGTTCTGTGCTGACAGCTCAGAGCCTGGAGCCTGTTTCAGATTCTGTGACTCCCTCTCTCTCTGCCCCTCCCCCATTCATGCTCTGTCTCTCTGTCTCAAAAATAAATAAACTATAAAAAAAATGTAGAATGACAGAAGGGATCTTCATCTTGTTCAATGGTGTATCCAAAGAGTCTAGTATAGCGCCTATCATTTGGTAAAAGCACAATAAATAATGGATGCATCCTGACTCTCTTTCCTTCCTTGTCCAAGGATGAGTCCTGGGGCAGGAAAGCAGGAATGGGGGCTTATGAGCAGATATATGTCCTTTTCCAGCCAGGATATTGTATTAGCAGCATATCCTAGAGAAGAAATGCACTGTCTAGGTTAGGAGTATTTGCTGTAGTTGCATGGAGTTTCTGGGAGTAATATCTGTGGTCCCAGGAAGGACTGAAGGGGTAGAGGGCTTTGGGTGGTATCCACAGAGTCTCCAATATGTAGGGCAGGAGTAGCAAAATGATTGTCCTGCATGGGCAGCACCAGGAGGAAGAACTGCAAAACCCAAATGGAATTTCTAAATGCAATAACGGGTAGGTTATCTGTTACCTAAGCAGGAGGGTACATATCTCTGAGGCTTCAACCATAACAAGATCAGAAGTGAAGTTTATATACTACCCCAACCCCTTGCCTTTCCCAAGGGGTGCAGTCTTTTTTGGTAAAGGGTCAGATGCCAAATAGTCTAGATGTTCTGTCTCTGTTGCATATTTTGTTTCTTTTCAAAAATAACTCTTAAAATACTAAAAAAAAATTTTATAAGTTTGCAGGACATACAAAAACAGGCAGCCCACAGGCTGTAGTCTTCTGATTCCAGGAAAAGTGAAGGATTCTTTGATGACACATATAAATGGAAGAAAAACTTGAAGCTAAGTTGTTTGGGAAAAATAAAGAAATTTACCTTTCTTACATATTGAATTTATGGATTGAGGTTCAAATTTATATAGAGTATCTTCAGGCTAAGAAGGATATTATTATCATTTGGCTCAAGCAACCAGGAAAAAGTACGGTCAATTGCTTCTCTGGCTCCAAGTTGGCTCAAGGGAGGAACTACGTTTTGCCTGAAGGTCTCTGGAGACCCACCAGCCCATGGTAAAGTCTGACAACACTAAGAATATTCCAGTTATTAATAAATATCTGCTGTGTAACAAATCACTCCAAAACCTACTGTCTGGAGACAATAACCATTTTATTATATTCCAGAATTGTGTGGGTCAGGAATTTGAATATGGTTTGACGGGATGGTTCTTCTGCTCTCTTATGGTATTGATGGAGGTCACTTGGTAGTATTGGCCGGCAGAAGGGCTGATCTGGAGGTCCATGACAGCCTAATTTGCATGCCTGCCACCCTGGCTGGAAGGAAGGTCAAACTTAGCTGGGACTATTGCAAGGAATTCCTACACTTGGCTTTTCTAGCATGCTCAAGGGTAGTTGGATTATGTCATGGTGATTTCAGACTCGAAAAATGAGTGTTGCAAGAGAGAGGATGTAAAGCTACCATCCAGTACTGGGCTCTCAGATGGGCACAAACTTTCACCAAATCCTATTGGTCAAAGAAGTCACAGAGCTCACCCAGGTTCTAGGGGGAAGAGATCTTCCCCTTTATATGGGAAAATTATCAAACATTTTTGGCTATCTTTAATTTCCCATCAAGTGAAATCAGCAAAATATTACCAAGAATAAGATCGCAGTGAGTACCGTTTTATGGGATGACATTTATCTTCCCTGATGCTCCCAGGGCATGCAAAGAATGCCACCTTTACAATGTGTTTTAATTTCTTAGCAAACAAGCAAGACAAATATTTTGTTATTCCAGACTCTACTGTCATTCTTGAGAACTGCCAGTGGGGTAGAAAGAGAATTAATTTGGATTCTGAGAGAGATTGGGAAGAAAAAGGTGAAGAAACATAAAGAATTGGGAAGAAAGGTTATACAAGAAGGAGGGCAGAAGAAAACAATTTATTTCAAAGACAAGAGAAACTGAGATGTCATCCCCAGAAAAAGAGGGAAGGCAGCTAATTCGTAGTAGGAGATAGAAGAGGAAACAGAAGAGACAGAAAAATAATTTCAAAGTCAGTTCTGTGTGGGAAAAGAAGAAATTAGGGCAAATGTGTGATTGAAGCCAAACAACAAAACTAAGACCAAACTTTGGTTCTAAAGATTTCAATACAATGAAGAATTGTTTATAAGGAATTCAGAGAGGAAGGAAGAATAAATTACTGTAAAACATACAACTAAAACGTGAGTGATTGTTCCTTCCAGTGTGACTGAGTAGGAAAAGGGTTTGATTTTATAAAAGCAGTTATAATTATTATTTATCTATACTTGAGAAGGAACAAGATAGTAAGGGCCTAGATTTCCAATTCAATTTCGAAATACAAAAACAAAAGGGCCAAATGCCAACAAACAACCCCTCCCCCAACACTCCACCCATATTTTGTTCAGTCTCCTACTTGAAAGTCTGGACTCAAAGACTTTCGCCCACTGTGAAAAAGTATGAAAAATCTATCTTCCCTGTGCCCTGTAGCAAGAGAGCATTTGCGGCTGCATTTCCTTATAGATGGAAGAGTTTTGTTCTCTGCTGCTCCTGAATATGCATTGGAGCTCTGAAGCCTGAGAAGACTAGGACAAAAGGACTTTCCCTCTGAAATGGTGCCTAACAAATGGTAGGCCCCATGCAATTCATCTAGGAGCAGCGGGGGTGAAGGCAGCACCAGCTGGAAGAGCCCTAGAGAGGGCAAACTATAAACGGACAGTCAGTGAGAAAGAAAAATGCATTCTGATTTCAGAAGAACTCTGAAAAGAGGATCCAAATTGGGAGGATATATTCATTTCAGGGGTAAGGCACCACCTGAAGTAATCAATGTATGTCTTCCTACCTATGTATTCTTTCTCACGCCGATTTTCTCGCACCCCCCCCCCGCCCCCGCCGCGTTCCCTGATGGTTTCCCTCAGATCAATATTCAGATCTCAAACTTCTAATTTGCTGGGCTTTTCACTTCAAATGAAGAGGTTGCATCTTTTTCTTTTAAAGGAGGGTAGAAATTACGAGAACTGTCTACCTCAAGCCAAGCCTGTAAAGCATAAAATATGATGCAGGCAAAGGCAAGAGAAGAAAGAAAAGGCAGTGAATGCATGTATAATTCCAGAAAGAATACATTTCTCAGCTATAATCTACATTAGTCTCTAAAATTCCAGTTGGAGACTACACTGGGGTCAAATCCAGATGGAAACTCATCCACTGGGGGGTAGTAAAAATGGTTCCATTTCACAGGACTGATTTGCGGGGGCAGACCTCTGAGTGTGATGACATTGTCTTTTTCCAAAGACATTGTTGTGGGTCAGGCATATAAATAAAACAGGCAAAGATAAGGAATCTATAAATAGGTCTTATGTCCTGAAAGGATATTCTTCACAAAAATATTGTATTTAAAAGATTTTTAAAATATTTATTCATTTTTGAGAGACAGAGTGCTAGTAGGGCAGGGGCAGAGAGAAAGGGAGACACAGAAGCCAAAGTAGGTTCTAGGCTCTGAGGTGTTAGCACAGAGCCCCATAAGGGGCTTGGACCCACAAACTGTGAGATCATGACCTGAGCCAAAGTTGGACATTAAACCAAATAAGCCACCCAGGCACTCCCCAAAAAATTGCATTTTTATACATGTGAACTAAGTCCATGACTCTTTATAAGGATTATTGTTGTAAAGATATCTTTATAAAGAATTTGCATAGTGCAAGCACTTGGTTTACATGCCTATTATTCACAATAAGCAAGCAGGGTATGGGGAAGGGAGGAGTGTTAGACTACCAGGAGCAAATAGGATATGGGGCTTCAAAGAATTAGAGAATGATGCTGGGAAAAGGGGGTCTTAGAGATTACACAGCTCAATCTAATATTCCTTAAGACCAAAGATAGTTATTCATTTTTTTACTGTCACACACCTAATAAGTATTGGACCCAAGGTTTGGATCTGGATCTTCTGACTCCAAATCCAGTGCTCTCAGACTCTCTTAATACGTTAGCCCCCAAACTTCCATGATATTGACTGCTTATATTCTATTAATTGGACTAAGTAACTGCAAGATTCTACAACAGACCAACTACGAACCTGAGGGATTCAACCAACAAAATTCATGTGAAGTCAAGTGCAGGTAAGTGATGGCTCCCTTTGTCCATAGAACTATAGGAGCAGACTCTTCAACTTGAACCACTTCCATACCACAGGAGTCACTACATTAGCAAAAAACAAAAACAAAAACAAAAAAACCTAAATTATCACGTCAATTTTTAAATGCTTCAGTCTGGAAGTTTTATGTATTACTTATACTCACATTTCACTGGCTATAATTAAGCACAGGTTTCATCTAGATCAAATGGGCTGGGGAAGTATAATCTCCCTGTGTGCCCAGGAGAGAGAAGAGAAATGGGTGAATACTTACAACCGTTTCCATACATGCATACTTGGTCTTCAAGAAGCACAAAGTAAAGCAATGACTTTAGTAAAGCAGTGACTATATGAAGTACAAGGACTTTCTGGGTGATGAGGAGGTAAGAATAATACAATTACTGTTTCCCCTAAATTCTTACTAAAGTATGAAGCTCTGGCAAGAAACAATGAGGGCTTATAAATTCGTATCATTTAGTACAGTCATTCTAAATCCCCAGATCAGACCTCACAAATATTACAATCCAAAATACTGGCCACCTGTGCTTGTCTGTAAAATTTTACAGATCACAACTCTAAATTGCATCTCTTTCCAGGACATTTTGCAGCTTTCAGTTGGCCCCATGTCACAGGGAACAGTGCCTCCAATAAAATGGATACAAATATTTGCAAAGCTCATCTATGGCTGATCCAAATCCAGGCCACAGAAAACGTGTGCTTTGCTGGCATGTGTCATCTCCTACTGACAGGGCCCAGGAAACACCTGGAGACCTGCCAACTCTAGAAAACCACAGAGTTTAGCCATAGGCTGTTAAAACTAGTTGTTTGCTTCTTGTTTTCCTATTTGTAGTTTTAAAGACAACATTTGTTGCCCTCTTACCCATTTTGTTGAATGGAACACTGTAGCTGTGGTTTATTAAATACTAGAACAGGCATCTAAACTTCCTGATATAATCGCTTTTTGAGTTGGTTGTGATACTGAAGACTTATATGCACATGCACGCACACGCACACACATATCCACACCATAATCTTCTTTAGAATGGAGTTTTCAATCTTCAATGTTCAAACACCTGGAGATCTTGGATAAATGCAGATTCTCATCTAGAAATTCTGGGATGGGTCCTGCAATTGTCTTTCCAACAGACTCAAAGATGATGCCAATCCTTAGGTTCCCTATAGCGAATCCCCTGGGATTCCTTTCACCAGGTTTAGTGTATCCATTCCCCACTGGTTACCTGTTTCGCTGTTCAGGTCTCTGAAAGATTGCCGTTGGGCTATTGTTTATGTCTGTGTACTCATTCTCTGCAAGTGGTACCCAGTGACTCACAGGAGCAAAACCCTGTCCCCCTTGCCAAAAATGGGACAAACTCTGGGTGCAATTTCTGCTGTAGAGCCCCTCAGCAGAGAGGAATGAGGCTGAAGCTAGACTTCACCTGAAGCCACATCCTTAACCTCTCTTGCTTCCTATTCTTCCTTGAAGGTAACTTCAGAGAGCACTGTCTTGTACTTTTCTATAAAACACCATCGTAGGCTCTGCATCCAGGAAACCCACTTAAGACGTTTACAAACCACACTTTGAGAAGCCAGTCTAGAGTGCTCTAGAATTAGCTGAAGCACAGTGTTGACTTGGGATCCAGCAGACTGGGTTTTTAAAAGTTGACCAACTCTTTTTTAGCTCTTACTGTAGGCTAGGAACTATTACAGGCTCTCTGAAAAGATTAAGTCACTGAATCTTAATGACATCTCTTTGAGTATGAACTGTAATTGGTTCCATTTTGCAAATAAAGAAATCAAGAGAGCAAATAAAACATCCACCTGGAAAGTGGCAGAGCTGGGAACTGAACATGGTCTGTGCCGCCAACCACTAAATACCAACTTCCCTCTTCTGTGACCGCCGCCTGCACTTTTCTGACCCTCCAATGCCTCATCTATGAAATAGAGATTACAATACCTGTCTTTTGGATTATTCAAGGATTAAAGGAGATAAAGGAAATAATTATACAAAGTGCCCAGTACGGAGGTGGGCACATTTTTGGTGTGCTGTTGACCTCATTCAACTAATCTCTTTGATATTCAGCTAAGATGTCTGTCTCCTCTTGCCAACCAAGACTTACATCACACTTTGAAGACTACTGGCCAATCTGCTGTGGTGGGTGTTTTCTTTTGGTGGATAGACTCAGGTTTCAAGTCTGTTTATTTCTAGTTCAAGCTTTTTGACTATGTTTTCAAGAGCCCCACAAGATGAAGCTCACTATGCTTAACTTGAGAAGATAAACAAAGCCCAAGTTCAGGCCTGATAAGATTTCACTCTTCGAAAAGCTGATGGAAAACATCTCTTATTCAGATTGGGAGAGATGGTTTTTGAGATACAATATGCAGACTCTGGAAACACAACCAAGTTTTCTAGATGGACCATAATCTGATTCAAAATAGCATGTTGGAAACTGCATTGATGGAATGGTGATTTCCAAGTAAAGCAAGAACCATGTTTTCCCAGGAGTCTGGCAAAAGAGAGGCTCACAGATCTAGTTAAGATGCTGTGATCACCTGTTTGAATTAATTTACAAGATATATCAAGAAGTAAGGAGGCAGATTGACACCTTAGACAAGGGTGCAAGTGGGATGAAAGGGGCCACACCTGGGATGGCAGTATTTACAGGTCATGTTTTGTGCTGTGTTGCATCAACCTTCTCCACTGGTGGTGAGGACCAGAGCAGAGGTGAGAGTAAGATCTGGCAGATGAAAGGGGCTCAGAGCCAACATACACTTTCTCCATTGCTCCCAGGGCCACGGACATCTGGCTACAGATGTGGTTCTCCAATTAATCTGAGTAGAGGAGATGAGGGGCCAAAACTGGTGTCACTGATGGTTGGCCAATTAAAGAGCCTCCCTAGCCTCATGTTTATTTAGTGTGACTGGTGCTTCATGGATATTTAGTGTTTACTTGGTCCTTCCATCCCTTCCTATCTATGTATCCTTACATTTTCTATATCTAGTGCATATGATATGATACTAGCTTCTCATCTTGATTTTGGCTATCTTTTTTAAAAAGTTTATTAATAAGAGAGAGAAGGAGAGAGAGAGAGAGAGAGAGAGAGAGAGAGAGAGAGAGAGAGAGAGAGAGAGAGAATCCCAAGAAGGATCCACACTGTCAGTAGGGAGCTCGACCTCACGAACCATGAGATCATGACCTGAGCCAAAATCAAGAGTTGGACACTTAACCAATTTAGCTACTCAGGTACCTCTCAGCTATCTTTTTCGCTTGCTTCTTCACTTTCTTTTTCATAGTAGGATTGAATATATTTAAATGATACTAACACAATGGAGGACACCTAACATGGACAAATTAATTTACAACAAAGATGTTGGCAAAAAAAAAAAAAGAGAGAGATTAAAACATCTGAAAATGTGATAGTGAGACAACTCAGGGATTAGACAAAAAGGAGGCATCTACCCACCCTAGGAAAAATGGACAAGGTAAGCAGGTGCTTGTGATCAGGTTCTAGGAACCAACTTAGCTGCAGGAAGGGCCATGGAGGAGATAATTCTGAAGCAGCTAGAGAGAGGAAGGTAGGTCAGGGGGAACTCTGGCATCTTCCTTTCTCCTGTTTTCTTTCATGTCAATGCCAATCATGGGCTCATATGGGAGGTCAATGGGCAAGGGAGTCTGAAGAACATAATCTGCAGAAGTGGGCACTTACAATACAAAGCAGAGCAAAGACAGCATGGTAAATGAGTTCATTCACAGTAGCCCAGCAAAGTTTAACTGGCAGTGAAAAGGTAAAGCCTACTGACCAGGGAACCCCAGGGAAACTCTGGCTTCTTTAGTCTGACTAAGCTCAAAAGTCAATGAATAGAGCTAAGGATCTATGATAATAATATAATAATTATTTTAAAGCCAACTGAGTTCTGCTTTATGTGTCAGATTAGACCCAATGACATCTAGGATTTTTATTATCCTGTGATTGACCTCCAAAATTTAGAGTTGAAGAAAAATTTACCCTCAAAGACTACATGGGATTTTAAAGGCTTATTCATATATTCGTTCATGATGAACAATTTTAAAACTGAGAGGCAATCACTATTTTGAGGAGAGATCATTCAAAGAAATGAAATGCTACTAAAAAGAAAAAGTCTGGTTATACTTACTAAGAAAATAATTCCAATATTAGCTATGGGTAAATTCTTTCTTGTATTTAATGGTTATGGAGCAACTGGCTAAGGAGAGAAAAGAGGAAACTTGTATTTGTGATGACAATGACTTTACTTAAATCAAACAAACCAAAATAATGACAGTAACGATTCAGGGAATATATCCTATGTACCAAGAACTGTGCCAATTGCTCTGAAGCAGTGTCTCAACTATTACATTACTGACATTTGGGGCTGGATGATTCCTTATAAGGAGGTCTGTCCTATGCATTATAAAATTGGTTAGCATTATCCATGGCTTCTTTTTACTTGATGCACTGCCTGCCCCAATTTTTACAATCAAAACATGCCTGCAAGTATGCTATATGTCTCAACTCCAGGAGTGGGTGGGCACTGTCGCCCCTGGCTGAGAAGCACTGCTCTGCAGGCATCAACTTGCAGTTATGCCCAGGTCACTGATGAAAAAAATGAGGCTTACTGAGGTTAAATGACCGGCCCAGCCTCATGCAGATAGGGAGTTGGTACAAGTGGGATTCGAACTCAGATCCAGTTCTACACCTGCTTACTTAATCTCAACATTGAAACGCCTTCTTTTTGTTTTACTCTTTTATTCTGATTTTCGGAGGAGTGTGTATATATTTTTTTAATCTGGAGATAAAAAGCAGGGAAAGAAGCAGTCATTTTGGATTTGAATCTACAGCAAGAGATTAACTGGGTTTCGGATGTGATGGTGCTCTTATGCTGCTTAGATCATAGAAATTCGGAAGCATCGGAAGCCTCAGAGCCGATCCGCTTGAGAAAATGTTACCGTGGACATGCAAGCCCTAAACAACAGCACCTGACAGTGCCTGGTTCATTTCAGGGGCAGAGAGAATATGCTGCAAAGCGAGCCTGGTTTTTGTGTGCTGTGGTTCTTGTTGAATCTCCTTTCTCTGCAATGTTGTGCTGCCGCAGAAAATGATCAATTTCAACTTCACACAGTCAAGGTCAGGTGTGAAGCAACAATAGGCGCTCTACTAAACCATGTAGGAATGATTTATTGCTCTTCCAGAAGAGGATTCTTGACATTTTGAAAATGTAATGTAGAGCAAGAGTAATTAAACCGAAGGTAGAGGGCTGCACAATTGATTGGCATTGTCAGAGAAGCCTGATTAGCTTAGATGCTTCAAGGACTGATTTTGCCAGCTATGAATGAAAGGTTAGTAATTAAATTTATGGGCCATGGCCACTGTCTCCAGGTGGCATTTCACATAGGAGTACTTATGTTTTGAGAGGACAGGCAAATAAAGCAAACATCAGTTGCCTCTTTACTAACGGTCTTTGGTAAAAATGTCTTTTCAGAGAGAAAGCAAAAATAATATTAAGTCAAACTTGTCTGTAAGTCAAGGTATTACTTATTACATCCAATAATGGTTTTAAAAAGCAAGCTCTAGCTATGTTCCAAATGGCAAATCAATGACAGCTAAGTTTAATAAGGAGTATTCACATCCATTGCTATTTATCTACCACTATGCTTTGTGGGGGAATAGTTAGTTATGAGTTATTTGTTGTTTTCTCCATCCAGCCAGGCACCAACTTTCTGGAAACTGCCCTTTCCCTCCCCATTCCCATCCTTCCATCCAAATCTTATGGAAACAGAAGTTCAAAGACACACAGCCCTTCTAAGGCATTCAGAATCCTTCCCTAGGGATTTTCCCCCCTATTCCATGGTTTTTTGGTACATTCATAGACTGTACAACCATCACTATAATAAATTATGGAACATTTGTTTCACACACACCCCTAAAAGCCCTCACTCTTCTCTTCTTCCTCTTCTACCCCAGGCCTACCCAACTACTATTGTACTTTCTGTCTATTTGCCTGTTCTAGACATTTCACACATATGTCATACAGTATGTGCTTTTTTTGGTGACTGCTTTAATTTCAGTCAGCACGTTTTTGAGGTTCATTCATGATGTAGCATTTCATCTTACATAATATATGAAATATTACATAATATGTATTATATATTATAAAAATGAAATACCATAGAATTGAAAACTATTAAATTATATAGTATTTCATCCTTTTTATGGCTAATATCTCACAGCACAGAAAGACTATATCTTGGTCACCTGTGTATCCACTGATAAACATTGGGGTTATTTCCACTTTGGGGCAACTATAAATAATGCTGTTTGCTATGAATGTGCACACATAACTTCTTGTGTGCACCTAAGCTTTCATTTATCTTGGGCCTATCCCTAAGAGGTAGAATTGGTGGGGAGCATCTGGGTGGCTCAGTCAGTTAAGCATCTGACTTTGGCTCAGGTCATGATCTCATGGTCTGTGACTTCGAGCCCTGTGTTGGGATCTGTGCTGACAGCTCAGAGCCTCGAGCCTCCTTCAGAGTCTGTGTCTCCCTCTCTCAGCCCCTCCCCTGCTCATGCTCTATCTCTATCAAAAGTAAACAAACATTAAACAATTTTTAAAAAGAAGTTGAATTGGTGGGTCATATGTTTTGGGGGACTGCCAAACTGTTTTCCAAAGTGGCTGCCCCATTTTACGTTCCCATCAACAATAAATGAAGGTTCTGCTTTTTCCACCCCCTCACCAGCGCTCATTATTGCCCATCTTTATTTTAGCCATCCTAGGCTTTCCATTTCTTTCCTAACCAAAGAGGTTGAATATCTTTTCGTGTGCTTATTGGTCATTTGTCTGTCTTTGAAAATAAAAGTCTATTTTATTCCTTTGATCATTTTTTGATCAGGTCTCTTTATTTTTGAGTTATAGGAGTTATTTATACTCTTGATACAAGTCTCTTATCAGATATAGAATTTGAAAACAACCACTCTCATTCATTAGTCTTTTCACTTTCTTTCAGAAGAAAAGTTTACATTTTAAGATAGTCCAATTTATCTCTTTTTTCTTTTATCACTTGTGCTTTTTGTGTTTCTTGAAGAAACCACTGAGAGAGAGAGCGAGCGTGAGCGAGCATGAGTGGGGGAGTAGCAGAGATAGAGATAGACACAGAATTGAAAGCAGGCTCCAGGCTCTGAGTTGTCAGCACAGAACCTGATGCGGGTCTCACTCACCAACCCTGAGTTCATGACTTGAACCAAAATCGGCCGCTTAACCCACTGAGCCACCTAGGAACCCCTTCATGTATTTTCTTTGAAGATGTTTATAGTTCTGCCTCTTACACTTAGGTCTATGATCTATTTGAAGTTTTGGCATGGGGGTCCAAAGTCCTCTTTTGTGTATGTTGGTGTCCCACTACCATTTGTCAAAAAGAGTGTTCTTTCCAAATGAAATTATTTTGGCCCCTTTGTAGAAAGTCACCTGATCATCAGTGTACAGGTTTACTTCTGGATTCTCAAGTCTATTCTGTTGAAGTACATGTCTCCCTTAGGTCAGTACCACATTATTCTGATTATTGTAGTTTTATAGTAAAATTTGAAATTAGGAAGTATAATTCTCTAACTCTGTTCTCTTGTTTCAAGATTGTTTTGGCTATACTGGATCAGTTCCACTTCCATATGAACTTTAGGATAAACTTGTCAATTTCCACATCTGGAATTATGACAGGGATTGTGCTGAATCTGTGGATCCACTTGGAAACTACTGCCGGCTTAGCAAATACCAACTCTTACTATCTATTAAGACTTGGAGGAAGATGGAATGTCTTTCCATTTAGTTAGATCTACTTGAATTATTTCCAATGTTTTGTAATTTTAAGGGAACAAATTTGTACATCTTTTGTCAAATTTATTCCTTGGTATTTTACTTTTCAATGCTATTGTAAGTGGCATCTTGGGACTTTAAATAAGGATTAATTGATCCCAGGCTCTATTAATCTACTGTTTTGATCCCAGGCTCTATTAGTCTACTGTTTTGAATGGCAGGAATAAAAATCTAGCTAATGTTGGAAGCCATTTTCTGCTTTGTAGCAGAAATACAAAAATCCATAATATAGTCTTAAAACAAAAAACAGACACAGAAATGAGAGATAGAGAAGGCTCGCAAGATTTCTTCTGGTACTGGAGACTCTAATTTTAGCACAGTTTTTAGGCCAGCTGCATCTCTATCCTTTATGACAATCCTTTGCTTTTGTTTGAACTACCTCTAGTGCATTTCTGTTCTGCTATGCTCAACTAAAAACCAAACTAACACACTCTCAGCAAGCAGAAAACAGAACCTGCTTTTGTTGTTAGGGAAGAAATGCATTGCTTCAATGTCATCTACATCTCTCAGCTCTCAGTTAATTGCTCCTTTTTATCCCAAGTGAAATAAACAATATAATATTTTAATGGTCACTATTTATCTTGTGAAATTATGAAGCCACATTAAGCTTTTTGGCATTGTTATTGTGTTAAACTACTCGAATTATAACAGAAGTGTCTAAGCTATGAGAACTGGCACTAGATTTATATAATTGAGCACAGGGCTTAATCCTTACCTCTACTGGGCAGATAACTTGCTGAAATGTGATAGTTTTTAGAAATTAGCAATATAAAGGAGATGGTTTTAGAAATCTTTTACCAAAGTCACACGCATAAATCTTCTGTTACTATCTGGGCTCTAGACCAATTATTTCCAAACCTAATTTTGATACTTACCTACCACCAATTATCTCAAGCACTTTATGAATTTTCAAAACATAACATCTAGGTATAATTTAATTATTTTAATGTACATCTGTAATGTATAGACAATACTTTCAGGGTGTGTCATGTAAATACTTCCTCCTAACACATGAATCATATAACCAGATAGATACCATTCCAACCAATGGATTTTATAAAAGCTCAAAAAAGCCTCCATCTTCAGCTAGTGAATGCTTAAAACCTCTAGTAATAAAGCCACAAGAGATAGTATTTAAAGTTACACAGACCACTCCAATATAGTCCTCCTATTTCTATAAAATTATTCTACAGAAATATGCACAAAGCTGTGCACTGAGGATGTTCAGTATTGTATTGTCAATAACATAAAAGGTAGAGAGAGACTAAAAGTACAATAGTATTACATGTATTACCTGTAGTTCATTCACATGATGGAATAGTGAAGAGCCATTATGAGTCATGTGTAGAGATTTTAATGGCTTGGGGAAGCTTTCTCAATACACTAAGTGGAAAAAAAATAGCATTACGGAATATTCCATTTTGGTAAAATCAAAATTCTATGTTCCAATATTTATGCACAGAAGGAAAACCTAGAAGGATAACAAATTATAGGGAGGTTATTTTATTCTTGTGCTCTTTTATAATTTTTTCATAGCATTTATTACTGTTTCATAAATACAGTGAATGTTATCCTCCAAAATTTATTTCTTAAAAAGTGACAAATAATGTAGATGACAATGATCTCTTCAGGAGGCAGAGCATTGTGTTTCATGAGTTGAAGGAGACAGTGTCCTAGATTTGGTTTAGTTACTGAGAAAGCAAAAGCAACTTTCTCTTCTTACATACCGCTCTTTGGCCCTGATAATCCCTGTCCTGTCTACCTTTCAAGGTTGTATCAAGGAGCTAACTTACGAAGCTACTTTGAAAAATATAAGAAAAGTGTAAGATATTATCACTTATAAAATAACAGTAATAAAAATGTAACATTAGTGATTGTTTAATTGACATGCAGCCTACTCTAACTGCATAAGTCCACAGTAGAAATAATTATATAATACAAGTTAGGTTTGATGAGTGTTTTTGGCAGGATGGGCTTTACTTCCCTAAAATTACTGAGGTTACAATAACTAAGAGATGTTAGTCTTCTTTTGTTTCCTTCCAAGGCCAAGGTCTTTTCTTGCTTCCCAGGACTTCTTTGGGCTCCATGACCCAGACCAAACACAGAGAACCTTTGGCCCCACACCAGTGAGAGAGGAGACATCAAAGAGTCTACAACTCCCCTCCTTTTGGACTCCAATGACAGATTACACAAAATCACTTCCAAAGGGTAGGAAAGTACTTTTTTAGTATAATATTTCATCATATTAGATCATATTACATCCTATCATGATATAATGCCAAATCTCTTCTAACCAACCAACAGTCAAGAATCCAGTGTGTGGCAGATCTGATCTCTGATCTTTACATAATTCAAGTGTCCCCACTACACCACTATACCAAATTCATCAGTATAATCAAACTACAGAAATTCAAACATTAAGTAATAGTATACACCGAGTGCTAAAAACCATTAAGTGGTCAGTGCGTGCCCCTCTGCTCCTGGAGATCAGAAAGTCGTGGCTTTTAATTCCTCTCAGTTTGATGGTTGCGGGGATGTGGAGGTAATAGTGTTCTCTACTTCTCGGCCATCTTTCCCCCCTCGCCTTAATGATACAGCCACTCTGGAAAACAGTGTGGAGGTTCCTCAAAAAACTATCCATAGAACTCCCGTATGACCCAGCAATAGGACTGCTGGGGATCTACCCAAGGGATACAGAAGTGCTGATGCATAGGGGCACATGTATTCCAATGTTCATTGCGGCACTTTCAACAATAGCCAAATCATGGAAAGAGTCTAAATGTCCATCAACTGATGAAGTGATCAAGAAGATGTAGTATATATATACAATGGAGTACTATATGGCAATGAGAAAGAATGAAATCTGGCCATTTATAGCAAAGTGGATGGACCTCGAGGGTGTCATGCTAAGCAAAATAAGTCAGGCAGAGAAGGACAGATACCATATGTTTGCACTTATAGGTCTAATAGGAGAAACCTAATAGGAGACCATGGGAATGGGAAAGGGGAGGGAGTGAGGCAAATCATGAGAGACTTTTGAATGCTGAGAACAAACTGAGGGCTGAAGAGGGAAGGGAGAAGGGGAAAGGAAAGAGGGTAATGCTCATGGAGAAGGGAACTTGTGGGGAAGAGCACTGGGTGTTATATGGAAACCAACTTGGTGATAAACTATATAAAAAACCATTACGTGATTTTTTCCCTCTCTCTTTTTTTTTTTGATGACAAAACTTCCTTTTCTTTCTTTTCAAGAAGTTCCAGAACACTTACCCAAGGTCACACAAGTTAAAATTTGCTCAGACAGAATTCAAATAAAGATTAACTTCAACTCCATGTATGTTTCATACTACCCTTTACACTGATTTTGGGAATATGACAATCTGAAACAGAAAGATACTAATTTCTATCAGAAGGAGATGAGGTGATTATACCCTCCAGCTTTTCAAAAGACCAAGACCATGTACATTTAATAAATCATCTAAACCAAAAAGCTGTCTGAATATCCACTTCTAAGTTTCAGTCAGTGAGCTTTATCAATATTTCATTGGGTTGTAGGGAAATTGGCACTTATTCTACAGGATGTTATAAAGTTTAGAGTGATAATGTTAAATGATAGGCCACAACAAGGAGAAAATGTGAGTGTAACCCATACATTCTTAACACAGTGATAAGTGAATACGTAAGGGAAGATAAGTGTTAAAAGGCATCAAGAGTAAATACATGGATTCTGATTCTAATAATGGCCAAGGATCTCTTCACAGACCAACCCTCCTACATAAATAGAATATAAAAACCAAGTATCTGGAGGCACTAGAAAGTGATGAAAAACTGGTATATATTGAAGGTGAATCACCACTTGGAAGAAGGGAACAGCAGCGGGTGAATTTCCTGATCTTTTATAGCTTCTAGCCTGCTGGCAAGCTTCCATTCATGATTTTGTGGGTGGTTGAAATTCAGTTAGAACGTAACTGCAGTCTAACTGGTTTGAAGAACCAAAGGACAAAATTGAAAGCAGTATAGATGCTGGAAAATGATGAAAGAAATATCCAAAAGAGATTTTGAGGAGATGATTACCAAGTTTTACAGATAAATACTGCCCAAATCTCTGACCTATCCCTAACTCTGCCTATGTAGGACAGATTTCAAGAAGACAAAGTAAGTTTGGAAAGTAGTTCAATAGGATTTCAGCTGCAACCCACTGCAGAGGAAACACTTTAGGAAAAAGAATCAGTATTTTTCAGAGGAACATGACAGAATGTAGAGTTTCTCTGGATATAACTTACAATGTTTACAATATTGTCTACAGTTATCCAATATAGATAAAGAGAAAACATGATCCATTCAAGAGAAAAAAACCCCACAATCTATGTAGATCAACCTCAAGAAGACGCAGATATTGAGTTTCATAGTCAGGCTTATAAATAAAGAAAATTCTTTTTTTTAATGTTTTTATTTATTTTTGAGAGACAGAGAGAGACAGCATGAGCAGGGGAGGGTCATAGAGAGAGGGAGACACAGAATCTGAAGCAGGCTCCAGGCTCTGAGCCAGTTGTCAAGCAGAGAGCCTGACATGGGGCTTGAACCCACAAACCATGAGATCATGACCTGAGCCAAAGCTGGACACTTAACCAACTGAGCCGCCCAGGTGCCCCAAGAAAATTCTTATAGTAAATAAAAAGAAAGGGAATCTAGCAGAGAAAAGGAAACTATTAAAAAAAACAAAATTTACTTTGAACAATGGATAGATGATCCAGAAAAATCAGTAAGGAAACACAGGATTAAACTACACATAAGATGAGTTCCTTTTATATTTTAGATACTAGTCCTTTATCTGATATGTCATTTGCAACTATCTTTTCCCATTCTGTCAGTTGCCTATTAGTTTTCTTGATTATTTCCTTTGCAGTGCAGAAACTTTTTATCTTGATGAAGTCCCAAGAGTTCAGTTTTGCTTGCATTTCCCTTGCCTTTGGGGATGTGTCGAGGAGGAAATTGCTGCGGTGGAGGTCTAGGAGGTTTTCTCCTACTTTCTCCTCTAGGGTTTTGATGGCTTCCTGTCTCACATTCAGGTCCTTGAGCCATTTTCAATTAATTTTTGTGTATGGTGTAAGAAAGTGGTCTAGTTTCATTCTTCTGCATGTTGCTGTCCAGTTCTCTCAGCACCACCTGCTAAAGAGGCAGTCTTTTTTCCATCGGATACTCTTTCCTGCTTTGTCAAAAATTAATTGGCCATACATTTGTGGGCCCAGTTCTGGGTTCTCTATTCTATTCCATTAGTCTATGTGTCTGTTTTTGTGCCAATACCATACTGTCT
>NC_043711.1:33306671-33401463 GCF_006229205.1 Suricata suricatta
CTCATCATCAGGGAAACACAAATCAAAACCACACTGAGATACCACCTCACACCAGTCAGAGTGGCTAAAATGAACAAATCAAGAGACTATAGATGCTGGCGAGGGTGTAGAGAGACAGGCACCCTCCTACACTGTTGGTGGGAATGTAAACTGGTGCAGCCGCTCTGGAAAACAGTGTGGAGGTTCCTCAAAAAATTATCCATAGAACTCTCTTATGACCCAGAAACAGCACTGCTAGGGATTTACCCAAGATATACAGAAATGCTGATGCATAGGAGCATATGTACCCCAATGTTCATAGCAGCAATGTCAACAATAGCCAAAACATGGAAAAAGCCTAAATGTCCATCACCTGATGAGTGGATCAAGAAGATGTATATATACACAATGGAGTACTACATAGCAATGAGAAAGAATGAAATATGGCCATTTGTAGGAAAGTGGATGGACCTTGAGGGTGTCATGCTAAGTGAAATAAGTCAGGCAGAGAAGGACAGAAACCATATGTTTGCACTCATAGGTCTAACAGGGAAACAGGAAAAACCTAATGGAGGACCAGGGGGAGGGGAAGAGGGAAAGAGAGTTGGGGAGAGAGAGGGACACAAAATTTGAGAGACTATGGAATGCTGAAAAGGAACTGAGGGTTGAAGGGGAAGGGGGAGGGGGGAAAAGAGGTGGTGGTGATGGAGGAGGGCACTTGTGGGGAAGCACACTGGGTGTTGTAATGGAAACCAATTTGACAATAAAATATTTTTTAAAAAACTACACATAAGATGAAATGAACCAAATAGGCATAGAACGTTCCATCCAAGAGCAGCAGAAAATATATTCTTCTCAAGCACACATGGAATCTTCTCCAAGATGGACCACATGTTAGATCACTAAACAAATCTATTTTAATAAATTTTAAAAGACTGAAGTAAACTCGAACATCTTTTCTGACCACAATGGCATAAAACTAGAAATCAATTACAAAAAGAACACTGGAGGGGTGCCTGGTGGCTCAGTCGGTTAAGGGTCTGACTTCAGCTCAGGTCATAATCTCTTGGTCCATAAATTCAAGCCCCGTGTTGGACTCTGTGCTGAAAGCTCAGAGCCTTGAAACTGCTTTAGATTCTATGTCTCCCTCTCCCTCTCCCCTTCCCCCACTCACACTCTATGTCTCAAAGAAATAAATGTTTAAAAAAATTTTTAAAGAACACTAGAAAATTCACAAATATTTTGAGATTATACAACATGTTCCTGAATAACTAATGGATCAAGAAAAATTTTTTCAAAGAAATAAAAAAATCTTGAGACAAACTTAACAGGATGCAGCAAATAAAGTTCTAAGAGGGAAGTTTACAGTGATAAACATGTATATTAAGAAAAAAGAAAGATCTTGAATAAGCAATCTAACTTTACATGTCAAAAAACTAGGGTGGGGGGAAGAATAAACTAACCATAAAGTTAGTAAAAAGAAAGGAAATTACAAAGATCAAATAAAAAAAAGGCAAAGAAAAATTTTTTAAAGATAAATGATAATGAAACAAAGAACTGGTTTTTTGAAAATACAAACAAAATAAATTGGACAATCTAGAAGAAATGGAGAAATTCCTAGAAACATAAAACCTGCCAAGACTGAATTATAAGGAAATAGAAGTGTGAACAAACTAATTACCAGGAATGAGATGGAATCAGAAATCAAAACCTCTCATCAACAACAAAAAGTCAGGGACCAGATGTCTTCACTTATGAATTCAACCAGACATTTAAAGAAGAATTAATACCCATCCTTCTCAAATTCCCAAAAAGTAAAAGAGGAGGGAATGCTTCCAAACACATTTAATGAGGCAAGTATTCAAGGCCACAACAAGGGAAGAATATTATAGGCTAATAGCCCTAATGGACATAGATGCAAAAATCAGCAACAAAATATTAGCATGCTGAATACAAGAGTACATTAAAAAGATAATACACCATGATAATGTGGGATTTATCTCTGGGATGCAAGAATGGTTCAACATTGGACAATCAATGTGATACACCACATTAACAAACTGAAGGATAAGAAGCGTATGATAATCTCAGTAGATGCCAAAAAAGAATTTAACAAAGTTCACCATCTTTTCATGACAAAAACTCTCAATACAATGTGTATGGAGGAATTAACCTCAACATAATAAAGGCCATATATGACAAGCCTACAGTTAACATCATACTCAATAGTGATAGGTTGAAACCTTTCCCCCTAGGATTAGGAAGAAGACAAGGATGCCCACTCTTGCCACTTTTATTCAACAGAGTACTGGAATTTCTAGCCAGAGCTATTATGCAATAAAAAGAAACAAAAAGCATCCAAATCAGAAAGGAAGAAGTGAAACTGTCACTATTTGCAGATGGCATGATAGTTTACACAAAAAACCCTAATGATTCCATCAAAAAATGTTAACTAATAAGTGAATTCAGTAAAATTTCTGGATACAAAATCTAAAAACAAAAATCACTTGTGTTTCTATACACCAACAATGAACTATAAGAAAAATTAAGAAAATAAATCTATAATATCATCAAAAAACATATACTTAGGAATAATTTAATCAAGGAAGTCAAAGAGCTATAAATTGAAAACTTTAAGACAATGATGAAAGAACTTGAAGAAAACACAAATGAAAAAATATCACATGCTCATATATTGGAAGAATTAATATTGAATTAAAATGTCCATACTTCCCAAAGCAGTCTACATATTCAGTGTACTCCACATAAAAACTACAATGGCAATTTAATAGAAAAATAATAGAATAACAGCAATAGAAAAATCAATCATCAAATTTGTATGGAGCCACAAAAAACCCTGATTGGCCAAGGAAATCCTGACAATGAAGAACAAAGCTGGAGGCACCATACTTCGTGATTTCAAACTATATTATAAAGCTATAGTAATCAAAAGAGTACAGTACTAGTATAAAAACAGACACAGAGATAAATGGAACAGAAGAGAATCCCACACATATACAGTCAATTACTTTTTGACAAAAGAATCAAAAATATATGATAGGGAAAGGACAATCTCTTCAATCGTGTTCAGAAAAAAGGATTGCAAAAAGAATGAAACCGAACCACTACCTTGTACCACACATACATCAACTCAAAATGGATTAAAGCCTTGAATACAAACTCTGAAACCATAAAACCTAAGAAAACATAGTGGTAAGCTTATTGTCATAGGTCTTGGCAATGATTTAGGGGTTTGACACCAAAAGCAAAAATAAATAAGTGGGATTACATCAAACTAAAAAGCTCTGCATTAAAAAAAAAAAAACCACTAACAAAATGAAAAGGTAACCTATGAAATGTGAGATTAGCAAACCACAAATCTGATAAGGGAGTAATATCCAAAATACACAAGGAACTCATACACCTCTATGGCATAAAACAAATAACCCAATTTAAAGATGGGCAAAGGCCATGAATAGACATTTTTTTCCAAACAAGACATACAAATGGCCAACAGGAACACGAAGGGTACTCAGTGTCACTGATCATCAGGGATGAACCTGGAAGGCAGTAGGCTAAGTGAAATAAGACAGACAGAGAAAGACAAGTACTGCATGGTACTTCTTATATGTCAGATCTGAAAACCTGAAGCTGGACAGTAGAAAAGTGGTCACCAGTGAGGGCTAGCAGAAGCGGAAAATAGGGAGACATTCATAAAAGGTAGAAACATTCAGTTATAAGATGAAAAAAATCTATGGATCTAATGTATAACATGGTAACTATAGTTGATAATACTGTATTGTATAACTAAAATTTGCCAGAGAATAGAAATTAAACATTCTCCCCCTTACACATACACAAATACACAAAGGCAAATATGTGACATGATGGATGTGTTAATCATTTGTGTTAATCATTTGGAGACTCCTTTCACAATGTGTATATATATATCAAATCATAGTGTTGTACACTTTAAATATCTTATACTTTTATCTGCCAGTTTAACTCAATAAAGCTGGAAGGAATGAACCAAATATAAATTCCATTACTGAAAAATGTCCTATCTTAAATAAAAATTCATCGTGAGGGCTTAGAAGCATAGAAGATAATTTGATAGCATCAGACCTGTACTGATAGAAATGGTAAAAGAAACTCACCAGACTGAAAAAAAAATGATATAGGATGATAAATTAGATCTTCAAGAAGGAGGGGCGCCTGGGTGGCTCAGTCAGTTAAGCGTCCGGCTTTGGCTCAGGTCATGATCTCATGGTTCATGGGTTTGAGTCCCGTGTCAGGCTCTGTACTGACAGCTTGCTCAGAGCCTAGAGCCTGTCTTCAGATCCTGAGGCTCCTTCTCTCTCTGACCCTCCCCTGCTCATGCTGTCTCTCCCTCTCTTTGAAAAATAAATAAAAAAATATAAAATTTTTTTAGATCTTCAAGAAAGAATGAAGACCACAGGAGATAATCTATTTTCCCTATTAATTCCTTTAAAATACTCTTTAAAGTACATCTGTTTGTTTAAATAAGACATTATAACAATACCACTGGGGTTATGTCTATGTAATCCATATGGCAATTACAGCATAAATGATAAGGACAGCAAGATAAGTATTGCAAGATTCTTACCTTTTAATTTTACATGAAAGGATACAATATCAAGGCTAGGTAAAATAAAAAGTTAAGGATGTGTATTTTAATCTGAAAAGCAACTCCAGAGAATATGAAGAGATAGAGCTAACAAACCAATAGGCAAATTAAGACATATTTCTAAAAGATATCCAGTTAATTCAAAAGAAGGCAGGGAAGAAGGTACAGAGGAACAAAAAACAGAATGGACAAAGAGAAAATAAATGATAGACCTAAATTTAACCCTATCAGTTACTAAAAAGTTTTTTTTTTTTTTTTTGAGAGAGAGAGACACACAGACAGAGAGAATGGGGGAGGGGCAGAGAGCCTGATGCAGGACTCAATCTCACAAACCATGAGATCATGACCTGAGCTGAAATCAAGAGTCCAACACTTGGGGCGCCTGGATGGCTCAGTCGGTTAAGCCTCCGACTTCGGCTCAGGTCAGATCTGACGTTCTTGGGTTCGAGCCCCGCGTCGGGCTCTGTGCTGACAGCTAGCTCAGAGCCTGGAGCCTGCTTCTGGTTCTGTGTCTCCTTCTCTCTCTGCCCCTCCCCCTCTCATGCTCTGTCTGTCTGTATCAAAAATAAATAAAACATTAAAAAAATTAAAAAAAAGAGTCCAACACTTAACAAACTGAGCCACCCTGGTACCCCAGTAATTAAATTTAAATAGACTAAACAGTCGAATTAAAAGGCAGATATTGTCAGAATGAATAAAAATACCAAGACCCAATCATATGCCATCTACAATAGATACCTTTCAAACAGAGAGAGCAGGTAAATAAGCAGATAGAAAGATATATCATGTAATCAGAGATAAGAAAGTTGGAGTGAATATATTAACATTAAACAAAGAAGATTTCAAGAAAAGGAATATTATCAGAGATGAATAGGAACACTTCATGATGATAAAAGGGCCCAGGTAAGAAAAACATTACAAACATAAATGTAAGTATGCCTAATATGAGAGCATCAAAATACATGAGGCAAAAACAGACAGAATTAGAGAGAAAGAGACACACCTAGAGTTGTAATGGGTATTTTAACACTCCTCTTTCAGCAACAAATAAAACAACTACACAAAAATTCCAGTAAAGATGTGGAAGATCTGATTAATGTATTAACTCCTTGACCTAGTTGACAACTGTAGAACACACCTGGCAGCAATAGCAGAATATTCGTTCTTTTCAAGTGTACCTTTTCATGTATGTATGCATAAGTCTCAACAAATTTAAAAGGACTGTAATCATTCATACAATGTTCTCTGACCTAATTCAAATTAAATTACAAATCAGAAAAAAGAATCTATATTTGGAAATTAAACAGCACACTATATATAAGTCAATGATTAAAAAAGAAATAATGGAGGAAGTTGGAAAATATTTCTAAGTGACAACAAAAATACAATATAACAAAATATATGGGGTGCTGCTAAAGCAAAGTTTTGAGGAAAATTTACAGCTTTACATTATTTTATATTTCCAGTTAAACTAGAAAAAGAAGAGCAAGTAATCCTAAAGTCAAGAGAAGAAAGGAAATAACAAAAATTAGAAATTGAAAATAGAAAGCATACATACAATAGGAAAAATCAATAAAGCTAAATTCCTAGATAGACTGATGGGTGTGCGCATGTGTGTGTGGGAGTGTGATATGTCAGGCATTAAAAGGACAGTTATGAATATTATAAACAACTTAATCCATGAAATTCAACAATTTAAGTAAACAAACAAGTTGTTTGAAAAAAGCAACCTACCAGAACTGATACAAAACAAAATCTGAGTATCTAGGTTTCTATTAAAGACCCTGAATTTTTTTTTACTAATAAAAGTATCTGGGCTTGTAGTTATCGATTTTAAGGAAGAAACAGTACTAATCATACACAAATCATTTTAGAAAATAGTCCAGAGAACACTCTTCAACTTGTAAGGCTCCAAAGCCTGTTAATCAAAACCTGACAAAGACATTACAAGAAAATTTACAGAGACATTACACCTCATGGACAGAGATTTAAAATCTTTAATATAACGATAGCTAAGTGAATCCAGCAGCATGTAAAAAGAACACTATCTTATGACCTTCTGGGGTTTATCCCAGGAAGACAAGGCTGGTTTAACCTAAAAAAATTAATTCCTGCAATTCACTACATATACAAATTAGGCAAGCTGGCTTTTCTATAAGACAGAGCATTACATAGTCATTAAAAAGATTGCTGAATTTCTACATATTATCCTAAAGAGACAATTTTCACATATTGTTAGGTGATAAAGGAGAAAACCAATAAAGCATATACAAAATACAAGCTTTTGAGGTAGTAATTATTGCTGTTGTTAATTTACAAATAATATGTACATGGAGGAGCTGTCTCTCTTTCACCATCCAGGTGTATTTTAGCAATTTTAAGAATAATCATTTCTAAAGGATCCAAAATGATTCACACATTGCCTGTATGGCATGACTAAAATTTAATCTTTTAAATAATATTTACTTATTTTCATTGGAGTTCACAAAGAAAGAATTCATGTTTCTAAAATTAAGGACAGATAATTGATATAGAGAAAGAAAGCAATGTTTCCTTAAGTTTATATGAACAAATGTGATTTGCTTCTCAGGGGGGTTCATTCTGTCTTATCAGGTACTGATAGCTGGTAAATAAGCCAGACAGGGCAACTGGGTGGCTCAGTCGGTTAAAGGTCCGACTTCTTCTCAGGTCATGATCTCGCAGTTTGTGAGTTCGAGTCTTGCATCAGGCTCTGTGCTGACAGCTCAGAGCCTGGAGCCTGGAGGCTCCTTTGGATTGTGTCTCCTTATTCTCTCTGTCCTTCCCTTGCTTATGAGCACACTCTTTCTCTTTCTCAAATAAGTAAATAAGCATTTAAAAACTGGTCCAGAAAAAATGAAAGCAACTAATTTATGCACTAATCTGAGCATTTTCTATGCAGTAGCTCATTTAATTTTTCTGTGTTCTGACAACAACCCTAATGCTATTATACCCATTTTACAAATGTAGAAAGTGAGGCACAGAGAAACTTAGTAACTTGCACAAAGTCCTGTGGCAAGTAAAATGGAAAAGCTAGGATTTTAATCTAGCCAGGTGTTCCTGACCCAACAGTGAAAGCAGAGCTGATAGTTAGATATGACTATGAAAAGTATTTTATCTAGGATATTCCTATGACTTTGGTAATTTAAGAATATGTGTGTCCTCAAACTGTAAAGACTAAAGTGTGTTGTTTTTAACTATAACACCCTTTGAACACAGCTACCCAAGTATTTACTTGATTGAGAACAGTATTGACAGTATTTGCGAAAGGGAGTTGTTAAAGGAAGGATGAACATGAGGTGCAATGCTTGAGGGAGGCAGAAATGAAAGAAAACAGTTTCTTTAGGAAGAAATTCATAGGAACTCCATGACAGGCAAGGACATATTATAGACTCTCAACTTTCCCAAGGGATCAGGACTGAAACCTTTCAAACACCTCCATTCTGGAATATCAGTGTGGCCTATCCTGCAGTTGAGGTGACCGACACTTCAAAGTGACTTCAGACACTAGAGGAGTTGATGAAGTCATAGTAACTGGGCCAGCGCTGAAGTTGGAATGGGGATACAGAGGCAAACCATCAGGGGTTCAGCTCACAGCAAATCCCTGTCAAAGATGTCTTGCTGCTCCCCAAGGCATCTGTGAAAGTTTTATTCAGAATCTCTTAGGCATCAGGAATGTACTGGCTGCAGTAACATCACTGGGTGAATTTCACTTTTCAGAACCACGAGGTATGAATCAACATTAAATATGAGTATTACACTGGGTGTGTGTCCAAATTAAATATTGAGATTACATCATGAGATAGGGGTTATTCTTTCCCTAAGATTCTGTTCAACCTTCAGGTTTCAGCATAAATGCTACTTCCCATGATTTCCTTCACAATGTTTATTAAAGTTTGTAATTATAGTATTGTCTGTCTTATTCATTATTGTTCACTTCTTTATTATGTGTTGCCTTTGCACCAGAAACCAGGAAACCTGCCAGTCTTACTCAGCACTGAATCCTCCTAAAAGTGTCTACATCCTAGATCTGCGCCATGGGAAAAGGAGGAGCTTAACAATGAATGAATGAATGAACAAGGAAGGGAAAAAAAAAAAAAGCAAAGGTTAAGTGTGGATTTAAGGAGGGCTGCTTGGGTGACTCAGCTGGTTAAGTATCGCTCTTTGATTCAGGTCACTATCTTGCAGTCTCTGAGTTCCAGCCCCATGTCAGGCTCTGTGCTGACAGCTCAGAGCCTGGAGTCTGCTTCAAATTCTATGTCTCCCTCTCTCTCTGCCCCTCCCCCTCTCATGATCTGTCTCTCCACAAAAATATTTAAATGTCTGTTGCCATATATCGAATTTTTGAAACTGGAAAGATCAAGGGTGTACATTCTGAAAACTGTGTGTACAAGTCAAACTCTAGTATATTTCAGAATTACTTGTCCATTCTCAGACTCTACTATGTCAATAATACATTCAACTGAAATGAACACCAGAAAAAGCGTCAGGGGACCTAGAATCAAACCCTGACTCTACAAAGACTCTATAAATCTGGGCAAGATATTTCTCTTTGATGTGCCTCTCTGCATGAGCAATATGAAAGGAACAGCCCAAATTGTTTGACTTTTTTTCTTGCTGTGGCATTACGTAATTCTATGGGTTCATACATATTTGAGCACTATGTGAGGCCTTGCCTGGAACTCAAAGAACTGTAATTTATAGACCTTTTCCTTAAATAGGAAGAAAATAAGTAATATAATAAATAACAAAGCCAAATGAAAAGTTATGGTCACCACATATCTTGGATTCTAGACGAAAATCTTTCCTTCCACATCCAATGTTTTAGAAATTGAGACCTATCTTATGACTGTTAAAAAATAAAATTTCAGGGGTGATCGGGTGGCTCAGTTGGTTAAGCATCCAACTCTTAATTTTGCCTCAGGTCATGATCTCACAGTTTTTGAGTGGAAGGCCCATGTTGGGCTGTGTGCTCAGAATGTGGAGCTGGCTTGGGATTCTCTCTCCCTCTCTCTTTGCCCTTCCTCTGTTAGTATATG
Source organism: Suricata suricatta (assembly GCF_006229205.1). Taxonomy (NCBI): domain Eukaryota; kingdom Metazoa; phylum Chordata; class Mammalia; order Carnivora; family Herpestidae; genus Suricata; species Suricata suricatta. The sequence goes on from NC_043711.1 coordinate 33,316,356, forward strand.
CTCTCTTTCTCTCTCTCAAAATAAATAAATACATTTTTAAAAAAGTCCAAGGAAGAAGAATAAATTGTGACATAGTTATGTTCCCTTGCAATATTAAGTGAACAGATCCATTTCTAGAAGGTACACGTCAGGTAGTGTGATCACTTGAATTTTACCTACAACTAGGACACCTGACAGTTGCCTATAATGCCATCTAAAGTGATAATACTGTGATGTACTACTGAAACAAAAATTGATTGAATAAATTAAGAAATGTTGTCAACATAGCAGGCAACACAATGGCAGTACAGTCTACTGAATTTGACAGGAGAACTCAGAGGAGTTCAAAGTGAGGAAAGGTTGGCATGTTTGATTTATTTATCTTGAAAGGCTATTATGCAGTTGCTGAACACTTATCCATCAAAAGTCCCTCCCGCTTTTAAGAGAAGCTAAATATATAATTAAATATAAGGGGAAGTGAAATGATAAGCCCAAATAGAACGTGGATGGAGCTAGAGACTATTATACTACATGAAATAAGTCAGTCAGAAAAAGACAAATATCATATGATTTCACTCAAATGGAATTTTAGAAACAGTACAGATGAACACAGAGGGGGGAATAAAGACGCAGACCAGAAAACAGACTCTTAAAGCTAGAGAATAAACTGACAGTTGATGGAGAAAGGTGGGTGGGGGACAAGCTAGATGAGTGATGGGGATTAAGGAGGGTACTTGTGAGAAGTACCAGGTGTCATATGTAAGTGATGAACCAATGAATTCTACCCCCCGAACTAATAATACACACTGTGTTAACTAACTGGAATTTAAATAAAAACTTGGAAAAAATGCAGAAGAAACCCCAATATGCTTCAATAAGACTCAAGGTTATTGTGTTGGAAAACAGGTCAGTGGTTACCTGGGGAGAACTACTGTAGGGGAAGGGAGGAAGGAATGACAAAGGAGTACAAGGAAACCTTAAGGGCAATGAATATGCTCATTATCTTGACTGTAGTGGGAATTTCATGGGTATATGCATACTTCAAAACAATCAGTTTATTTGCCTTACATATGAGCATTGGCAGTGTATTGCAGTTATGCCTCCAAACACTGAAATGGGGCTTAGTTTGTCAACGACAAAGATACGACAGAGATCACAGTCATGAGAATGGATTATCAAGGGCAGCAGGACATGAAATGCCATGCCAAAGTGATTCAAGATAATCCTCAGGCTCTGAATAACATGTAAATATCATTACCACCTTAATCATCAACATTAGCCTTTATTAACTGCTTACTCTGCACAGAGCAGCCACTCTACAAACAAGTTTACTTATGTTATCTCATTTCATCCACACAACTACCCTAGGGTTTATCTTACTATTATCCGAATTTTAGTGACAGAGGAAGCAAGCTATATAAGGGTTAAAACTTGACCTGGGCTCACAGAATGAGGAAAAACCATATTTAAGATTTGAACCAGTCAGAATCTGTGTTCTTAAACCATTAATCTAGGTGCTCAGCACTGGGAATAAGATTGTTATGAGATTGGGTTTTTCATATTTGTACTGAAGGACAGAGTAAGTAATAATGATATTTCTTAAGAAGCTCTGTATCTTGAAGGGCCTGCATAATACATCAAATCTGAAGAAATAACAACTATTGGGAAGGATGTGGAGAAAAAGGAACCCCCATGCACTGTTGGTAGAACTGTGTGCCAACATGCACTGTAAACTGGTACAGCCATTATGGAAAATAATGCAGAGATTCCTCAAAAAATTAAAAATAGAACTATCCTAGGATCTGGTAATTCCCCTATTGGGTATTACACACAGAAAACAAAAACACTAACTCAAAAAGATACATGCATCCCTATGTTTATTGTAGAATTATTTAAAATAGCCAAGATATGGAAGCAATCCAAGTGTCTATCACGGAATGAATGGATAAAGAAGATGGTGTGTGTGTGTGTGTGTGTGTGTGTGTGTGTGTGCACGCGCGCACACTCACACAATGGAATATTACTCAGCCATATAACGAATGAGATCTTGTCATTTGCAACAACATGAATGGATCTAGAGAGTATTGCAGTAAGTGAAGTAAGACAGAGAAAGACAAATACCTTATGAGAACAAACTGATGATTGCCAGAGGGGAAGGAGGTGGGGGATGGGAAAATGGGTGAAGGAAACTGGTAGATACAGTCTTCCAAGCAATGGAATGAATAAATTATAACAATAAAAAGGCTCAGCATAGGGAATAATGTCAGTGATGTTAGAATACCATTGTATCGTGACACATGGTAGCTACACTTATGGTGAGCAGAGCAGAATGTACTGACTTCTTGAATCACTCTGTTGTACACTTGAAACTAATGTAACATTGCGCACCAACTGTATTTCTATAAAAAAAAGACACAGGAGATTAAAATATGTAAGCATTTTATATCAAGTCTGTGGCCTACTGTAGGGTAACCACATATTGAAAGTCTATCTTGAAAATAGTACTTGGTGACTCTGGACGGGTCTGTGGTTTGAGCAGTATGCAGTTAGGGTTCCCATTGTGAACAAGGGGAGGGCTGCCTAAATTATTATTTAGTTATTTCATGACTTTTTAAAGAAACGGGTGGTGAATCGAAGAGTCTAGAGGGATTTGGTAACACTGAACATTGGTATTAAGGAATCAAACGGATGGGCATTTGGTTGCCATCTCAGTCTCTTCCTAGATGACGACCTTGGACAATTTAACAACCCTCTCTAACTTTCCAGTTTCCTCATCTGTAAAATGGTGATAAAAACCTACCAGATAGTACTGTTGCAAAGATTAAAGAATATAAGGTATGTAAATGACTCAATGTAATTCCTGGCACGGAATAAAATCTTTCAATATGTTATAGGAAATGTGGTTAAATTTTGATCCACCATTTCTACAGAGTCAGAGGTTCTTAGGCTGGGGAATGTGAGCCTTAGGGAATTTGGGATTGGACGTGAGGGGATCTGTGAGTATTCTAAATCATGTGCGAATATATGAGTCTTCCCTATGTGACTGTTTGGGAAACAGGTACATAGTATTCAACAGATTCTCAGAGTGTTGGGAGTGCAAGGGAATACACCCATAAAGCTCCTCAGAGAAATATCTGAGCTTCACCTGCTACTCAGAGGCCTTTGATCATGGACCTAAGTGTTCCCCTTCCCTCTCTAGAGAGGACAGGTGAGCAGGAGAGCAAATGGCTTCTTCTTTGTCTCAGGGGCAAGGTGCTGAACCTATGGAGCTAAGAGTCACAGTCCCTGGAGTTGTGGCCTGTGGTCTGCTTAAATCTGCCTACTTGATTCCCACCCCCCACTCTTAGCACCTGTAGCTGCAAGTGAAGGGTCCGGGAGATACAATACAAATCGTCACCAGGTTGCTGTGTGAGTGGGAAAGGCAGGGCCAGGGGCTTACAGAGCTCAGAAGGCTCTGCTGCCCTGAGCCCTTACATCGTGCCCTTCTGCACCCGAGCATTACACAGTGCACCGCATATGTATTTTACGTGCATTTGAATCACCTGGTGATCTTGTAAAAATGTTGAATCTCATTCAGTGGGTCCTGGGGGGTGGGGCTCAGATTATGTATTGCTAGCAAGTCCTCAGTTACCACACTTGGGAGAGTGAGGCTCAGTTAAACTCTTCATGTATTAATTTACTTGCCTGTCTCATCAGTTGGTCTCTGGGCAAATGGAAGGCAGAGAAAGGGCCTTATTTGAGTCTGTCTCCCCAGGGTTTAGTACAGACAGGACATATACAGGCTGAAAATAAAAGTTTAATGTGTGAATGAATGAATGTGAGGAGGTGGAGGAGGAAGACTTGTAACCACAAAATATGCATCTTTTTAAAAAATTATTTTTGAGAGAGAGAGTGCAAACAGGAGGGGCAAAGAGGACCTGCAGCCTCTTGTGCTGACAGCACAGGGCTCGAACCCAAGAACCCTGAGATCATGATCTGAGCTGAAGTCGGATGCCTAACCAAATGAGCCACCCAGGCGCCCCCAAAATACATTTTGGCATAAGGATTATTTAAGGCCAAGTCTTAGAAACAGCAGACACAGGAGAAGTTCTGACCATTAAGCACAAGTTGCGTTTTCATAAGAGACATTTACATTTACAAGGGAACTCTCCACTGGTAAGGCTGAATTTCTACAAACTCTTAGTAGTGGAGGAGGTGATCACCTTAAATCTTTGTAACTACCTTACCCTTGTTTAGTGTGTTTTGACTCCTAATCTCTCATAACTGGCTTCCCACTCAAATATCTTTCTTTCGTCTTACCTGGAGATGGGATTTAAGGTGGGGGCAAGGACCATTTCTGGGATTTACTCCATTTACCTGGGTCTCTCTCATGTATATACAGGAGGCTCTGTGCTATTAAACTTTTGCTTGTTTTTCTCCTGTTAATCTTTTACTACTGAAGGAGAGAATCTCAGCCAAGAACGTAGAAGGATAAGGGGAAAACTATTTTTCCTCCTCTATATAAGTGAATGAATCAAACAGATCCTAGAAAAGAAAGGAGCTTTTCCCTAGGGGGCATGAAGGTGGCTCAGTTTGTCCCAACTGGACACATTTTCCAGCTACCTTTCTGTCTCTAAGATAAAAGTCCCCTTCCTTTCTGGGGCTCAAGGAAGTATCCCTCTCCTGAGCCAGCCAAGGAGATGAAAGAGAAATGACCACTCTGACCACTAATAAAGATACTTAGGTTTGTCAGACACCAATTTTGAGTGAATAAGAACATTTACTAAATAACAAAATTAACCATGCAAACCCTGCCCCAAGCGTAAAAATCTACAGGACAAAGATACTCACAAGGACCATTTTATATGCCTGATTTTAGCATACACCATTCTTTGACATGCATTACAAGGTTTAACCTATGCAGTTATTTTACCACTAATGCGTGAAAAAATAAAGACTCAGGAAAGAAGAAAGAATGTCTTGGGAAAGTGCTTCACTGAGGCAGACACTAAGCGTGGTTGAAAACCCCCATCAACTTGTCACTTCTATTACACCGGGTGGAAACAGCTATAACCCCAGGTGTGACCACACATTACCTTTCCTGTTCAAAGCCACCGCTGCATTTACTTGTGAGCTGACCATTTTGTACATAGAGAGACAGAGAATGTGAGTGCCTTCAGTCAGAATGCTGTGTGCCCAAGATGTCACGCTATTTCATCAGGCAATGATGAATCACATTGGAGTTCTCACGTCTACTTTCCCATGACCTCTGAGCAACAAGGGAAAGCCGAAGAACAATTCTGGGCTTTCGATTTCCCTAACAAAGCAACAGAGGGCCCAGCTTAAACTGGTCACTTGGAAACTTAAAAGGAACCACCATTTGTCACCGTGAAAGAGGGCAAGCTGATAAGTGGGCAGTGAATAATCACAAGACAATTCACTGATTAAATGTGCAGCCATTGTAAATGTAGGTCCAAACCCCTGGAAGGAAAGAAATGCAGACCCTTGAATTCAGCTGAGTCTGCCTGTAAGTTCAGTATTTTTAAAGAATGTAAAATCGCAAAGGCAAATTTGAGGAAGCGCTTATAAAACACGGGATATGTGGGGGAAAGCCATATTTTAGCCGAAGTTGTGAATGCAGTTAGTCTCCTAAATGTGGTCTTGATTGTTGCAATCCACCAGTTACTGCCATTCTAAAAACGTCTACAAAGTTTGGAAAAGCAAACCATCTTCACCAGTATGTCAGCCCTGGCTCAAGGTGAGGTGACGGTGATAAAGAGGACAGCTGATGGCAAGGAATTTGCCATCAGCCAGGTACTTGAAACATTCTTAACATATTAAAGTGTTTACTCAAAACAATATAAAGTAAATAATTAACCTCATTTTAACTGATGAGGAATACAAAGCATATAGAATTTAAATAACTTGCTTAAATTTACAGAGCTAGTCCGGGTAATCTGGCCAAATTTGAGTCTCAAATCGGTGCTTCCTCCTCCCCCAAATTTTATCGACATATAATTCATATATAACATTATGCAATGTTAAGATGTACAATGTGTTGATCCGAAACACTGAAATATTGTGATGTGATTATCACTATAGCAACTAAACCTTTGTCATATAATTAGCATTTTTTTGTGGTGACAACTTTTGAGATCTATTCTATTAGTAATTTTCAAGTATGTAATATAGTATTGTTATCTATAATCACAATGTGCATTGAATCTCTAGAACTTAATCATTTAAAAAATTTTTAATGTTTTATTTATTTATGAGAGAGACAACATGAGCAGGAGAGGGTCAGAGAGGGAGACACAGAATCTGAAGCAGGCTCCAGACTCTGAACTGTCAGCACAGAGCCTGATGCAGGGCTCAAACCCACAAACCCTGAGATCATGACCTGAGCTGAAGTCAGACACTTAACCAACTGAGCCACCCACGTGCCCTGAACTTAATCATTTAGTTGTACTCCTTAACTACTATCTTTCCATTTGCCTCTCTCTCTTCATGCCCAAATCCTGGTTACCCCTGTTCTACTCAGTTTCCATGACTTTGGCTTTTTTAGGTTCCACATATAAGTGATATCATACAGTATTTGTCTTTTTCTCTTTGCCTTCTTTCACTTAGCATAATGCATTCAAGTCCGTTCATATTGTCCTAAATTGCAGAATTTCTGTTCTCCTCACAGCTAAGCAATTTGATGCCTTTATTCAAGAGGACACAATTCATGGACTAAAGGAGTACCATGCCTCCCAAACAGTGGCACATTCCTAAGGATTTGGGACAAGATTGAATTTTTTTTTAAGTTTGTTTATTTGGGGGCATGTGGGTGGCTCAGTCAGTGAAACGTTCTACTTCAGCTCAGGTCATGATCTTGAAGCTCCTGAATTTGAGCTCTGCATTGGGCTCTGTGCTGACAGCTCAGAGTTTGGACCCTGCTTTGGATTCTGTGTCTCCTCATTCTCTCTGCCCTTTTCCCACTCGTGCTTTCTCTCAAAAATGAACATTAAAAAATAAAGTTTATTTTGGGAGAGAGAAAGAGAGACAGAAAGAGAGAGCACACCAGTGAGGGGGGACAGAGAGAAAGTCCCAGGCAGGCTCCACACTCTCAGCACAGAATCCATTTAGAGCTGAAACTCACCAACCATGAAATCATGACCTGAACTAAAGTCAAGAGTCAGCTGCTTCAGTGACTGAGCCACCCAGGCACCCCTGGGCCAGAATGAGTTTTGTAGACTGTTATAAAAGGCAAAAAGGAACAAGAGTCTTTGGCTAGGAGGTTGGGAATTTCCTTTGAAGGCTAGCAGGTTGGTTTTCTAGGGTCAGGTAAGCTAGCTGAAGAGTCTGAGCGTTGTGATGGGTGTGTGTTAAAAGGTAAGTCTCCCTGTCAAGGAAACCTAAGTGCAGACTAGATTAGGCTTAGATCTAGGGGGTGTGCTGGGCCATGGGGGTGGCCTCCATTTTGCGTCTCAAATATATGAATTAACTTTATATATTTCTATCTGTACCTATATTTATGTATCTATAGATGTATCTCACCTCTTCTTTTTCCATTCATTTCCATTCATTTGCTGATAAACTTATCATGTTTCCATACCTTGGCTGTTGTGAATAATGCTTCAGTGAACATGGGAGTTGCCCATCGCTTTTAACTCCTCCTAGCGTTGATAATGATGACGCCAGCACACTAAAATGCTACACTTGCATGGCAATGCAGAATCCAGAGTATTAAACTATCTATAAAGAAACCTGCCTGGTTCTAATATTCCTGAGACTATGAGCCAACCACTGCTTCAAAAGGTTGATGAGCAGTTCAGTCCATTGCAAGATATCAATTAAATAATGAGTGCCTAGCAAGTCCTTATGGAGACACAGCTGAGGAGAGGGAGTAATGAGGAAAGTAATAAAACACAGAATGTGGTCCCTCTCCTCACATCCCATCTTCTAAAAGATAGGTTTGAACCAAAAATGCTTGAACCCTGGAAGGCCTCACCAAGAGCACCATATGGGAAGCCCAGAGTGATGGTGGTGATTTTTGCTGCCTAGCACCCTTTCACCTTCCCACTGCTAACAGCACCCTGAACTTCTTTTGAAGCATCTTATCTCCTGTTTCTCTATGATGCCCAGTGTTGTTTTGATAACAAGGGGCACGCAAGTGGCCTGAGTGATGCTTGGAGTTACCCTCTTGGGAATTCAAATTTTGAGCAGAATTGTGCAAACACACACACACACACACACACACACACACACACACGTCAACATCAACACAAAGTGCATACTCATTTGGAGAAGCTGTTGACTTGATTCTGCTTCCTGGACATTTAGATCTTAACACTACCCCAGTTTGTGCCCTTCTGAGTCTCCTACTTCAGTGTTGCTTAGATCCTGTGTGATCTGTACACCTCAACAAATTCATGTTGGCCTAAGTTGCCCACTTTCTGCTGCCTGTACCCATATAACCCTAAATAGTACACCAAGACTAGTATACTCAATTATTGTAGAGAACAGTTAATATTAAACTACATCTACCTCAAGTCACTTTACAGAAGCACTCTGTTGGTCACAAAGGGGAGTGATTAGGTATGATTTACTGATGAAAGTAAATGTGGCCTATTTTTTTAAAAGACAGATACCACTAGAAATGTTCCTCAAACTTTCTCTGCAGTCATTTCATTAACTGCACAAAGCACTGAATTAACAATCAGAAGTCCTTACTGCTAGACCTCAGTTAGCCACACCAAGGCTGTGTATCCTTGGACAAATTACTTTCCCTCTCTGAGCTTATTTCATATCTGTAAAAGTAAGGATAGGAGTTGTCTTTGGGTATTGAAAGATTGGAGTTTCCAAAGTTCTAATTTGATAATTGGGGAGATCTATCTCAAGACCTCTTTTTCCTAAAAATGGACATTTCTCTCATATGGATTGGTAAGATGGAGTTGAGTTCCATTTGACTCCTTGAGGTAGACATTGTATGATGTGAATGTCAGGGAGGATACAGTACCTTTCCTGTGCCTGCAATGATCTTACCACTCAAGAGAAGAGCTCCAAAGGTCAGGATTATTGAATAGCTCTCTGTCATTTATCTGAAATGTAGTTATGGACCAAATCCAAAGAGGTCAGCAACAAATGTAATTTATTTGTTAGCCATTAATAAATGAGTCTTAGATTAATTTGGATCTTCAAGGAAACTTTGCATTGAAGAAACATTCAACACAAATGTTACTGGATTTTTTGTCGTTGGCAACTATTCAAATTTTATGGTTTCCAGGTTCAGATACATCACTAAAGAAGCACGGGGGCTGGGGGGAGTCTCATTTAAAATAAACAATTTGAGTCCTGCGATGTATGTATCTTTCCATCATGGTTCCTCATCTTAAATTCCTCTGACCTCCAAAAACCACAGATTTTCTAAAGTACTCCTAACCTATTTCTGCTTGCTCTACAGTTCACCCCTTTTGTAATCTAATGACATCATTTTTTGGCCTTGTGGTCAGTAGCATTGAGCTAAGAAAGAAGGTCAGTTCCTGTGATGAAACAGTAAATACCAAAGGATTCAAACCAATTCCATCTAGAGCTAAAATTCACCAGACACAATGACAATACATAATTAATGGGAAAAGTTTACTTCCTCCAAGTATTATGAAAACTTAGACACAAACTTTAGAAACATAAGAAATACTAAAACACTACCTACATCAATGTAGTTTTTCTTACAAAACTGATTTCAGAACACATTCTTTCCTCAATTGCTATTTGAAAAATTTTTTTATCAGTGGCCATCAAGATTAAAATTAAATGAGATAATATATGGAAAGCCATTAGCATGATTTTGGGGCTTTTAGAACAGCTGTCAACTCTTCACCTTTGACACTGAATTTGGCACACATTATACTCACATCACATCATTTGATTTTTACTGCCTTTTAAACAGACACTATCAGGGGCGCCTGAGTGGCTCAGTTAAGTATCCGACTTTAGCTGAGATCATTATTTCAAAGCTCATGGGTTTGAGCCCCGCATTGGGCTCTGTGCTGACAGCTCAGAGCCTGGAGCTGCTTCAGATTCTGCCTCCATCTCTCCCTGCCCCCACCCTCTCTCCCTCAAAATATAAATAAATATTTAAAAATTTTTAAAAAACAGATGCTATCATTATTGCATTTTCCTGAGGAAACTGAGCCTCAGAGAGGCAGAGTATGTGCTCACAGTCACATAGCCAGGGAATGGAAGAGGCAGGGTTCATGTCTAAGTCTCCTAGGGTTCATTCTTTTACCTACCCTGTCATATCAGAAATTCATGGTGAATCTGAAGTAAAAACAAAGTGGACTGTGGTTTCTTGAAAACTTTGAAATGTTAGGTATTATGCCATAGGGGGAAAAAGCCATTTTTCTCCTTTTAAATGGCATTGTGAGGAATCACTGATGCTACTATATACACACACACACACACACACACACACACACACACATACACACACACACACGTATGGCATCTGATGCCTACAAGCCACCAGCTGACCTCATGATTTTGCATTTGAACTGATAGTCTGGGGTCTCACCAGTCATGCAGTTTAGAGGGGAAGAGAGGTCACTATAAAAAATGTGGGTTCATTGTCACTGAGAGGTAAAAGTTAGAGGGATTGTGACCTAAGCAAACATGTTCTTGGACAGCGATCACTGCTGGCCTTGACCAGGGATGCTTCCATAAGAGAATCCATCTGTGCTGTCTTCCCAGGTGGGGGTCACATATTTCTCTCCAGAGAATTTGACACAAGCCATTTGTCAGCCATGGTCACACGTGCTTGTTGTTGCCATGCTTTATCCTTTTAGTGAAAGCAATAATTTCTTGTTTTGAGAGAGCAACTGTGGGGTGCCAGGTGTTCATATTTTAGAAACAAACAGCAGTGGGGACAGCTGTGGTGGCAGATTTCAATTTCTGCAGCCAAGCTGGTGACAACATAGTGTGCCCAATGAAATTAAAGAGTTTTGGATGTGAAGCCTTTGCATCTCCACAATAACGTATGATTTGTGATGACCTTTCTCAGAGGGACTCCCTCTGGAACTTACTTTCATTCTGCAGCAGGGAGCTTCAAAGAATGGCTGCACTACGGCACTTAGACCTACTGAATGCTGTCAACATCCTTCAGATGCTCCCGAGTGGAAGCCCTCCGCCATGATGCCTGTTCTCATCACTATCATTTATCCAAATACACCCACTTCTGTGTCAATTCAAATTCAATGTGACATTTGCTTTCACTTTCCTTTGTGGGTCAATGTCCTGAGCCTTACAAGTACTGGCTATGGCATAATTATTATTGCTTTGGCTCATAGTCATTTGCATATTCTGATTTAATGAAGAGAATAATCCAAAGAGGTTTTTATGGAATCTGTTTCTCAGGTAAAGGCAGCACAGAGCTAACAAAAATCAGTCCTCTAGATTCTTCCATAGGTAGCTAAATCAGAACATCAAATAAGATGAAATTTCAGTTCACTAGAGGAGTAGTAGGACATTACTCTGATATATATAAAAGTTTCATATATATTTTCAGGTTTTTATGGATCCATACATGGCTTTATAATGTATGCTCTAGATCCATGCTGAGAGATCTTTTTGTGATAAAAATGCTCTCTATATGTACTCTCCAACACGGCAGCCACTAGTCACGTGGTTATCAAGTAGGTGAAATGCAGCAGGTGAAAATGAAGAATTGAATTTTGAATTTAATTAAATTTCAACAGTCACATGTAGCTAGCTAGCTCTGCATTAGCAGTCATTCCCCAGTTTTCCTAGTTTGCCCTAGCCCTAGGAAACCATTAATTTACTTTTTCCTTCCATATATTTATCTATTCTGAACATTGCATATAAATGGAATCATATAATATGTAATCTTTTGCTATTGGCTTCTTTAGATCATTCATTAAGTGGTTCTTTTTTTTTTTAAGTTTATTTTGAGAGAGAATGAGTGGGGGGAGGGGGAGGAGAGGGAGAGAGGGAGAGAGGGATGGAGGGAGGGAGAGAGGGAGAGAGGGAGGGAGGGAGGGAGAGAGGGAGAGAGGGAGAGAGGGAGAGAGGGAGAGAGGGAGAGAGGGAGAGAGGGAGAGAGGGAGAGAGGGAGAGAGAGAGAGAGAGAGAGAGAGGGAGAGAGAGGGGGAGAGAGAGAGAGAGAGAGAGAGAGAGAGAGAGAGAGAGAGAGAGAATACTAAACAGGATTCCCACTATCAGCACGAAGCCCAAAGTGGGGCTCGCACACATGAACCATGAGATCACGGCCTGAGCTGAAGTCAGATGCTTACTGAGCCACCCAGGCTCCCTCTTATAATGGTAAAGTCAATCCATGATGTAGTATCAGTGATATTAATCATGAAATATCAGTACTTGATTCCTTTATACTGTTGTTGAATAACATTGTATTATATAAATAGACCACATTTTGTTTATCTATGTATCAGCTGACCAACATTTGAAATAATGTGGATACTATGAATAATGCTTCCATGACTATCCATATGCAAATATTTGTATGGATATATATTTTAATTTTCTTGGGTATATAACAAGAAGTGGAATTGCTAATCTTTATGACAACTACACCTATAATATTTTTAGGAACAGCCAAACTATTTTTCTAAGTAGCTATACCATTTTATATTCCAACTAGCCAATTATGAAGGGTACAATTTCTCCACATCCTCACCAACATTTATTTTATTTTAGCCATCCTGGTGGGGATGAAATAGTATCTTACTGCAGTTTTGGTTTGTAGTTCCCTAACAGCTAATGATGCTGAGCATCTTTTCATCGAGTCCTTTGTCCATTTTTTGGTTGACTTGTCCTTTTATTGTTGAATTTTATGAGTTCTCTATATATTCTGGACAAGTACCTGATCATATATATATTATTTATAAATATATTCTCTTATTCTCTGGATTGTCTTTTTACTCTTTAGTGGTGTCCTCTGAAATATAAGTGTTTTTCATTTTAATGAAGTCCAGTCATCCTTTTTTTTTTTTTTTGCAATTAAGCTTTTCATGCCATATCAAAAAAAAAGTTGTCTGATACAAGGTCATGACAATTTATTCCGATGTTTTCTTCTAACAGTTTTATAGATTTAGCTCTTTTACTCCGGTCTGTGATCCACTTTGAGTTCATTTTTATGTACAGTGTGAGAAAGAGGTCCCACTTCATTTTTCTCATTTTGGAGATCCATTTGTATGAGCACCCTTTCTTGAGATGACTGTTTTCACTTTTCCTTTTGTCACTCTGGTCTTCATTTTCAGCAAGGTCCCTAGTGCTGCTGATTCTGATGCTGCTTGTTCAGAGAACACGTTTTGAGATGGCAGGCTCTATTCAACTGCTTCGAATGCCTTTTCCACTCATCCTTGGTGACTCGACTTGGATGGCCCTTTCCCCTTGTCTCCCTGGTCAGAGGTGAACATAGCCTTTCCTATTACACCTTCTTCGTGTTCTTTATTCGCACTTGTCCCACTCTTCTAATTATTTTGTATGTGTTACTTTCTTCTAAAGGACCATGCAAGTAAAGAGATCAAATTCTCTGTTTCTCTCATGACTTTATCTCCACTGTCTTGGCTTAGTGTGACAGCTTAGACTAGATACTTAACTACGCCCCAAACCAACAATGATCGTTAACACTTACCGTGTGCACGTGATTGGCCAGTGCCAAATGTCTCACAGGCATCATCTCACCTAATCAATAGACCAGCCCTACGAGGAAGGTCCTAACAACCATTTTACAGATCAGAACTGAAAACTTGTCTGTGCTCATGATCAGTTGAGTCTGATCCTGGCTGCCTTAGAAAATTAACAGCCTAATTTAACTACACTAACCAAATCTCTGAGAAATCTAATAAATGCTGTGCTTTTACTTTTGTATGCTTCATCAGTCAGTTAAGAAAAACAGGAAAACACCCTTTCCTTTGGTGCTTGCATGGGACAGTGAGACAGGTCTGCAGTCACATTGATACTGCTACGCTGGTCTTGCTCTCACCTCTGGTTAATCGGTCAGTGTCTTCATCTCCCATCTTGCATCCCAGCTTAGACCCCTCTCTTCCATGTTTCCTCTAAAATGTGGATTTGATCATGTCACTGGTTGAAGTTTTCAGTGATTCACAGTTACCCTAATAAATAACATACAGGGGTACCTGGGTGGCTCAGTTGGTTAAGCATTCGACTTAGGCTCAGGTCATGATCTCAGGGTTCCTGGGTTTGAGACCTGCATCAGGCTCTATGCTGACAGCTCAGAGCTGACCTGCTTCAGATTGTGTGTCTCCCTTTCTCCACCTCCCACCTCCCTTCTCTCTCTCTCTCTCTCTCTCTCTGCCCCTCCCCTGCTCACGCTCTCTCTTTGTTTTAAATAAACATTAAAAATTCATGTCCAAATTAATTAGTTCAGCTTATGATCCCCTTGTATGCAATTTGCCTAGCATTTCTTCCTGCTATATACTTTATACTACCATACATCTGGAATCTAGAATGACTACCCATTCCCTAAACAGAACATGCTTAACTTCTTTGTGTCTTTGCAAAATCTCTTCCCAGTGTTCTCAAATGTCCTTATCAACCTGTCTCTTACCCACTCATTCTTCAGGACTCATTTCCTACCAACTCTACTGAGAAAAAAACCTCAGTGCACCCTGGGACTTCTTCTTTTTTGTACTTCTTTAGGATTATACATAGAACAGTGATGTCACAGTTGGCAAATTTTATAATAAGAATCTATTTGTATGTCTTCATTAGTGGGCTAAGAGCCCCTCAAGGGTAAGAAATGCCTCATCTTCATATTTGCACCATCTAGCACAGGACTTGTCACTCAACAGATGTTGGTGAATAAACAAATTTCATAAAAATATAAATGGTTTGGGACTAAGACACCAACTTTTAGCCTTATTTACAAAAATAATTCTTTCACCTGCATTCCCACAGCTCTCTGTGTGACAAGTTTCTGCAGTAAACATCACATCTGCTTTGAATTTGTGTTGTATTTGTGCACAGGCTTGTGAGCTCCTACAAGGGGCTGAAGTCACAGCACATCCATCTTTGCAGCTGTTGGCTCATATAGGATACTGTCTTGCACAAAGAAACCATTCTGTAAAGGTTTACAGAACTGAAATGCGTTTAAGTAGCTTCTCGGGTTTTAGCCAAGTTATTACAAAGCCTCCCACTACTCTGGGGAAACAATTATCTCTAACACAGGAGTGAAGGATGTACTGCGTACTGTTTGATGTTTCACACTCTCACATTCCTCTGGCATAAAAGATCTTCAAACAGATGGGTGTACTGTCTACTCTGATTACACTGGTCAACACCTGACCCAGATCACAGCAACACAAGGTGTATAAAAAGAAGGGAGTCTTTTTAGAAGGCAGGAAGTAGTAATGGTTTGCAGAGGGAAATATATCTCAGTTTAATACAGTGCTCCTATTTCCACCCGATTTTTGTTGTATCAGAAATGAATTTGTGGGTGAATATCAGAGCATGGCTCTCTTAAGTGACTTCTTCACACAGACTCTGGCTATCTCACACTTAGTCTTTCTCACTCACCAATCTGCAAATATTTATTGACCATCAACTAAGCATGAAGGACTGTGCCAGACACAAGTAGGACAAAAGATTAGGTAGGAAAAAAATACTAATCAGAAAACACTATTGGGTAGTTTAGAATATCTTTGATATCAAATTCAAGTAGCAAGATTAATACCAGTAACGACTTTAGGCCATATGGGTTTTCAAATTCAAAGTTGCTGCTGGATATTGAAAAATCAATGACTGAGATAATAATTCTAATGGTTATATATTATCAACATTTGCTGTTATAACTGAAATGAATGTAGCTGCTCCTAGGATGGAAGGCAATAGATGAATATGGCCATGACCTTGTTCACCAACCTCCTCTCCTACCACACTCCTCCCCTTCTCCATGTACTTCAGCTGCACTGGCCTTGGTTCAGAGTCTTGGAAACTTTCTTCTTCTTTTCTCATACTGTTGCTTATGCCTGAAACATAGTTATTTCCCTTCCCCTATGCACATGAGTAACCCCTATTTATCCTTCGTGTACTGGCTCAATGTCACTTCCTCAAAAAGGTCACTTCCATGACTTTCAGCTTATTATCTTCATCTTACATATTCTCCCAGTGCCCTATACCTCTCCTTCAGGTTATTTATGGCAGCTGAAATAAAATAAATAAAAAATCTTGTTCTCATTTGCTAATCTGCCTGTCACCCCTCTAGACTACAAGCTCCATGAAAGTAGGGGTATGATTTCTGTTTATCACTGGCTCCTCAATGCTCCACAAAGTACAGACATGGCATTCCATAAAAACACTGTTGAAGAAATGAATACAAAGTAAGTTGAGGTATCATGTAAAATAAAGTTATTCTAGTGATTAGTGTTATAGAGTTAAGAAATGATTCCATTAGTAGTTATTAAAAAAGTGTGAGATTAATGACAGAAAAAACAATCTATGGAAAAGGGTTATTGGAGAAGAATCTCAGAGGAATATATTCAAAGATACAAAGTCAATGTGAATTCTGAAAACATGAAGAATGATAGACAAGATACATTATATATACAGGAAAATAATGGATACATTATAAGAACCTTCCCCCAAAGCTGTGATGGTAAGAAAAATATGGGCCACAGACGTTTCAAACTCTAAGGATAAGGAAGCAATAACACAGGCAAAATGTCTTAGACTTTTCCAGGACTGAATCAGAGAGACACCAGAGAATAAAACTACTTTGGAGATCAGTCCATCAAAACTCTATCTGAATCCACCATGGAGATTCACCAACATGAAATATGTATCCAAAAGTGAAGTGAGGGTGTGGGTATGTGGAAATAAAAAACCATGATTAATATATCCATCAAAAATTAGAATGCTGTGCCAGTTGGTGATTTCCCTTAATCTTCTCTCCCTGAGAGCTCATGTTGCAAAAGATGCCAGTTGTTCAATTTGACATCACCATTTGTTTTTGGTGGACCACTTAGAATTGGGTCATAGACAGCTCTGCTTTGAAAAGAATAAGAAAATGGCTTCTTTCTTAGCCTTGAAGAAGCCTGTGAGCTACCCTATGATATGCATGGTCAGGTGGAATACTTAGGTCCATAACCAAACTCTCCTTTATGAAAACATCTTTTAGAAAAATTCTTGGTTAGAAGTGGAATAGGTATTTTCCAAAGGGGAATACCCAAATCTACAAGGACCTAGCACAGAAGATCTTTGCTTCCTCAGTAATTATGGAATCCCTGGAAAGAACAGGCTTGCATTCTGATGATCTAAATGCTTATACAGCATTTAGTTCAGGGTATTGCCATGATGTGAAGTTCCCAAGCCCATGGAACTTGACATGCTTTGGAATGAAATTCCAAACTGTTTTCTCTGCCTCTGTTCATTCTTGTCTTCCATTGCTCCCTAGTTCCTGGTACCATGTGCCTTCCTGGCTTTGTTGGGTGGTGGGTTCCTCTATAACATGACTCCTGTGAAGAGCCCATGATTAATTATGGAAGAGACTAAAGCTTGGATAATCAATTGTGTAATGCACCTGTTCATAACCAATTTCATGGTTGTTCTCACCCTCTTTATGCCACATGGCCAACTTCTTCAATGATTTTGGTAAACTTGAACATGTGGTGTCTATAAAAAATCCTCTGGGCATAAGGTTAGTGGTAATGGAGAGTTACTTAGCTACACAATATTTAATCAAATGGCAGAGAAACTCTTTTTGAAGAAAATTTGGCAATATTCATCAAGCATCAGGATATGTTCATAGCTTTTGACACAGAATTAACATCTTTTAAAAAAAATCACTCTAGGAGCACCTGAGTGGTTCAGTTGGTTAAGCATCCAACTTCAGCTCAGGTCACAATCTCATGGTTTATGGGTTTGAGTCCTGCATCAGGCTCTATGCTGACAGCTTGGAGCCTAGAGCCTGCTTTGGATTCTGTGCTTCCCTCTCTGCCCCCCTCTCTCTCTGTTTCAAAAACAAACATTAAAAAAAAAATTCAAAAAACCTATTAATTAGAAAAAACACTCTAAAGAAATAACCCACAAACTGAGAAAAATTATATATACAAATGTATGTAGTGCTGCATTTTTTATTATAGCAAAGAAAGAGAAACAAATCAAATGGCTAATAGAGGACTGTCATATAAAATCTATTACCTCCACTTTTGGAAATTAAATGGCTATCATCAATGGCAATAATCAAGACCAGGAAGCAAATGAAAAAAAAACTCACTCAGGACTAAAGTGGGGAAAAAATAGAATAAAAGTTAAATCTAACTTAGATAAAAACTTAAAAAAGTTAAATGTATATGTAAATTATAAATATTAGGATATAAACAGAATAAAATGCAAGCAGGAAACACATCCCGTTGTCCCCAGGAGTTTTTAAATTGTACCATTGCTAGCTATTTTAATCTTCATCTTTATTTTCTAAATGTACAGTCTTGTATGGTTTTTAAAGAGCCTTTCATAGAAATATAATTCATATACTATAAATTTGATTCTTTTTAGTATATAATCCAGCCATTCTTAGCATATTCATAGGGTTATGCAACCATTACCACTAATTCCAGAACATTTTCATAAGCCCTAAAAGAAACTTGGTGCCCTTTTGCTGTCATTCCCCATTGTGCTTTCTCTCTAGCCATGGCAACCACTAATCTACTTTCAATCTATACAGGTTTGCCTATTCTGGAGATTCCACATACATGGATCCACACCATACAGCCCCTTGTGCTTGGCTTCTTTCACTTAGCTTAAGATTTATCCATGTTGTAGCATGTATCCACACTTAATTAGAATTCTTTCATGGCTGAATAATATTCCATTTTATGCATACACCGCATTTTCCTGTTTTTTATTTAATGAATATTAAGGTTGTTTCTACTTTTTGGCTATTATGAATAACGTTGCTATGAACATCAACTACAGGTGACTGTTTTTATCCTGGGTATATATTCAGGGGTAGAATTGCTGGGTCATATAGAAATTCTATGCTAGCTTTTTTGATGAACGGCCAAACTCTTTACTCATGTAGTGGCACCATTTTACAATCCCTGCCAGCAATGTGTGAAGGTTCCAGTTTCTTCACATCCTTGTCAACATTTGTTATTGTCTTTTTTTTAATCTTAGCCAGCCTAGTGAGTGTAAAGTGGTATTTCAATATCTTTTTAAATGTTTCTTTAATGTTTAATGATGTTGAACACTTTTGCATGTGCTTATTATCCAGCTGTGTGTCTTCTTTGGAGAAATGTCTATATACACCATGGAAAAAAGGGGAGAGGAAACCTGATCCCAAAAAGAAAATGAAATGGAACAAAAAAACAAACAGAATTTAAAAACTATAGGGCTGATTCCAAAGATAAAGAAATTTAAAAGAGAAGAAAAAAACAAAGGAAAAAGAATTTAAAAGGCTGATCCAAAGAAAAAACAAACAAACAAAAAAAAACCCCAAAAAACAAGAAACTAGAGCCCGATTCCAAGAGAAAAAAAGAAGAGAAAAAAGCAAAAAGGACTGTGGGTGTCGTTTTGAAGCACTCAGTTTTTAGCCCTCGGTGCGCGGGGGATACTGGCTGTGCTGGTTTGGAGATGAGGCCTGCCACACTGACTCAGAGTCCGTCTCGGCCCATTAAACAAGCAGATGCCAGGCATGGGGGGTGTGGTGTGGGCTGAATGGGTCCCACCTTCCCTGGGGACCACTGTGCTGCTTTCTGAAGTCTCCCTATGTTGGTGTTGGGGGGAAAATGGCAACACCCCCCTATCTCTTGTCCCTGGACCAGGGATCTCAACCCCCACCCCTAAACATTTAGGCAGCCCTCACAGAACAGCAAGGCCAATCAGCTTGCCCTGCACTGCAAAACTCGCCTTTGGTGTGTGGCTGGGATTCATAACTCTGAGTCTTAAAGGACTTGGCACAGTGCAGATCCACCCACTCCTCTGGGGTTCAGCCTCTCCACCCCGCTGATGAAAGGCCTTTGTCTGGCACCTGCAAGGTCTTTTGTCCTTGGGGAGGCAATAAACGCTCTTCCAAAACTACTCCAGGAAGGGGACTGTTCTCTCACAGTGCACTTTGGAGATCCCTACACAGTGCTATGCACTCTGGGGCCAGCTCCCTCCTCCTCAGGATTGGGTGCCATAGCTCCCCTCTGGAGAAAGTCACCTACTTCCAAAACCTCAGAGTTTAAGCTCCAAATGCTATTTGCAAAGAAGAACTGGGGCACTCAGTACTTCTCATTCCCTAGCTTGAGGTCCAGAGAGTTATTTTCCTCTTGTGTAAACTTGATGCCACACTTATTCAGCCCCTCTCTCTCTCCCTTTTGTCTCTCTACAGAAGGATCCCCACCCCCACCCCCTGTGGTGCCACCATTTTTTTTCTCTCCCCCACTTACTTTCACATACCACACATCTGCCATTCTGTCTCCCTCCGACTGTGGAGACCCTTCTGCCAGTCCACTGGTTGATTTCCTGGGTGTTCCAAGTGATCTGACCTCAGTACAGCTGTGTCTGAGGGGCAAGAAAAGCCCAGAGTCCCCCTACTTCAATGACACCTTAACTCTTCCCTTACTTTCTTGATAATGTCTGTTAAAGGACAAATATTTTTAATTTTGATTTTTCTATTTATCCATTTTTTTGTTACTTGTGTTTTTAATGATGTGTCTAAGGAATCAATGCCTGATACAAGGTCATAGGTTTACTCCTGGGTTTTTTCCTAAAGTTTTTATAATTTTAGCTCTTTTTTAATAATTTTTTTACATTTATTTGTTTTAGAGAGACAGAGAGAGACAGAGCATGAACAGGGGAGGAGCAGAGAGAGAAAGTGACACAGAATCCAAAGTAGGCTCCAGGCTATGAGCTAGTAGTCAGCACAGAGCCCAATGCAGGGCTTGAACCCACAAACTGAGATCATGACCTGAGCCAAAGTCAGACGCTCAACAGACTGAGCCACCCAGGCGCCCCTAATTTTAGCTCTTAAATTATATATATATCATACATTTTGATTTTATTCTTAGGTATTCTATGAGGAAGAGGTCCAACTTCATTCTTTTCTATGTGGATATTCAATTGTCCCTGCACAGTTTGTTGAACAAATTATTCTCTTTCTATTGTATTTTCTTGGCATGTTTGTCAAAAATCAATTGACTATAAATGAAACGGTTTATTTCTGGGTTTTCAACTATATTCCATTGATCACTGTCTATCCTTATGAACACAGCACATGGTCTTGAACAGTGTGTAGCTTTATGGTTAAGTTTTCAAATTGTGAAATATGAATTCTCTAACTTTGTTCATTTTAAATATTGGTTTAGCTACTCTGGGTCCTTGCATTTTAAGCAAATTTTAGAATAAAGTTAGAAATTTCTGTAGAAATGGCAGCTAAAATATTGATAGGGATGCCAGTCAATCTGTAGGTCAGTTTGGCAAAGTACTACCACCTGAACAATATTAAGTGACTCCATAAAACTAGAACTTTTTTCCATTTCTTTTGATGTTCCTGAATTTCTTTTTGTAGCTTTCAGTGTACAAGTTTTGTATCCTTTTGGTAAGTGCATCACTAGGGCTTTTTACTCTTTTTGACTGTATTATAAATGTTTTCTTAGTTTAATTTTTGGATTGTTAATGGTTATTAGATAGAAATGCAACTAATTCTTGTATTTTGATCTTGCATCCTAGAACCTCACTGAACTTCTTGAATGTGTGATTTTAAAATAGAAATGAACCATCTAAGAAGAAGGGAGATTAGAGTCCCCTTAAATCTTGCACATAGGATACTCTGGGAATCATCATCTACAAATATGCTGCCTCTGGCATGAGAAGTAAGGGGGAGCCCAGGAAGCTTATTTCGCTGACATGATGGTATACTCAGCTCACGTATTGACAGACAGTGGATAAAAATCATGTAATTTGTGCTATGTACTGAATATTTGTGTCCCCACTAAAATCCATATGTTGAAGACCTAATCCGCAGTGTGATGATATTTGCGAGCGATACCTTTGGAAGATAATTAAGGCTAGATGAAGTCATAGTGGTAGAGCCCACATGATTGGCTTAATATCCTTATGGGAAGAGAAAGAGACCAAACTTCTCTCTCTGCCATGTGAAGACACAATGAGAAAGTGGCCATCTCCAAATGAAGACGTGGGCCCCAGACACTGAATCTTAGCCTTCCCAGCTTCCAGAAATGGGAGAAATAAACTGCTGTTTAGCCAGTTTCTTAATATTTTGTCATAGCAGCCAGAACTAACAAACTGTTAGTGTATGGTTGAAACTGTAAGAAAGAAAGGCAAATCCCCAAATGGAAAGAATAAACAACATAGAGTTCAGAGAATCAAAGTGCCAAGCAAGAGAGATGACCCTGCAGCAGCCCTGAAAGATTCCTGGACTGCTAGCAGCTCTCAGTTTGGCTGTTAATGATACGTGAACAGAAAATGAGACCTAGAATGTGATACAATGGGAGAGAGAAGCAAGACCCTCAATAAAACCAGGCCTTCGAAGGGTATAAGAAAGAGGACAAATAATCTCTACCCACCAGGCCAGGTAAGTGACAGGGGAGCTTCATTCTCTATCTTGGCTTTAACTGGGAAAAAATATAATTCAAGTTTCCTGGGATAAACCAGAACTCTCAATTTATACCCCTTGTGGCTTTAGAGTCAAATTGTACACAATGCCAATATAACAGGAATACTCCCAACTAAAAAAGTAGTGAACAGCAACTTGTATGGTCCAGTGATTGTCCGGGTCTGTCCGAGACACGACCATAAAACCCACTTTGAAATGACACTTTGGTTCCACCACATGGAATTTATATACACATACATAAAACAAGCCCTAGGTAATACAAATATACAGCCACACCTAACAAAACATAAGAAATATTGATCCATTCTGAACAAGAACCAGCAAATAAAAACCATAACACAAAACCAAAACTGAGGGATTAGAACCATAAGGACTTCTGATTAGGCTATGTTAGGACAGAGAAAGCAAATCAAATATATTGAATCAAATATCAAATACATTGAAAATGAATTCAAGGATAAATCAAGGAATAAAATTCACAAGGAAAACTGTTAATTTACCAAGAAACACCAAGAATATGTGAAATCTAACTCAGCTGTACACAGAAAGTAGGTTCCTAACACTATGGAGAGAGCAGAGTGCAAAGGGTGGAAGTAGAGGGAAAAGCCATCTGGGCTTATGAAAATGTATCTGTTTCTCAGTAGTTATGTTTTAAGTTTCAAGGTATTAAGAAACACAATGCACTTTTTTTGTAAATGGCGTACTTAAATACTGATGCTGTTACTCCAAATAAACAGCTCTATTTCTTCAACCATTAGCAATGAGTTCTATAATTAGACCATCATAAGGGATCCTTAATCAGAAGTTAGGAAAGGGTAACCAGGTGTCATAGCCACTTAGTTCCTCATGCTTTGGGCATCACTTACCACTGATAGTGCCACCTCACCTCTTCCAACAGCCCACTTTACCTCAGCTCTGAATCCTATTGGCTGAATTCAATCTATTCTTACCTTGTTGCTTTCTATTTTAGAAAATAAATAAATCACAGACAGTGCTCTAGTTTTTAAAATACTGGGGCACCTCGGTGGCTCATTGGTTAAGCGTTGGACTTCGGCTCAGGTCATGATCTCATGGATCGGGAGTCTGAGTCCCACATTGGGCTCTGTGCTGACAACTCAGAGCCTGGAGCCTGCTTCAGATTCTGTCTCTCTCTCTCTCTCTGCTCCTCCTCCGCTCATGCTCTGTCTCTCACACAAAAATAAAATAAACATTTTTAAAAAACCCCACAAATATATAAAAAAAACATATTCAGATTTCTATCCCAGATACTTTCGTATTTCTACAATCAGTGGAATTCTTCAATGACAGTGATATGTGTACAGTGATTTATAACCATTTTTGGCTATTCAGGTCTTCGTCAGTGTAAATGTGAAAATTTTTGTTTTACTTTCTTTTTGTACTGTGAATGCTACCACTGTGTTTCTTACACCCTCTTTTCCTTTCAAAGTCATTCAAATCATTTGCTTTCTGCTCCACTTAAACAACAAAACACCAGCTATTTTTAAGAAACTTGTAGTTGCATCTGAGTGTTCACATTCTTCCTT
Source organism: Suricata suricatta (assembly GCF_006229205.1). NCBI lineage: Eukaryota > Metazoa > Chordata > Mammalia > Carnivora > Herpestidae > Suricata > Suricata suricatta. The sequence continues at coordinate 33,340,455 of NC_043711.1, forward strand.
TATTGTTCTTAGAAATGTCCCAAGAACAGTTCAAATTAATAGCTTCTCACAGTTGGTTTCCTTATACTTTAGAGGAAAACAAAGTTATGTTCTTTCTTCTTAAAAGATGCTAAATTCCCTAAGAGTTAGAATCTACAATTTTCCCCCAGATACTTGGTGATTTTCTAGTTTAAAAAATGCCACAGAAGCTAATCACATGTCAATGATTGAGCCCTTTAGTGTTGAGTATCTTGCTCTCCAGAGCTAGATTTGCTAAAGAACACTTTTGTCCATGAGGCAGGCAAGTCAGGCATTAGGGAGCATTCACCAACTTCCCCTGCTGTAAAATCATTGGAAGTCACCAAGCTTTCTACTTAAAACCGAGTCCTTTTTTAGTCTAACAAAAAGTGGTCCTATTCTGTCAGAGAAGGGCCTGGGTCCTCATGAATCACTTCCTTTATTGGACCTATGAATGCATCTGTTGGGCCAACTGGGTTGAGGCTATAAAAATAAAGGCACCTGCATAATTATGCTAAAACAAAATGTAGTCCCTTCAATTCTCCATTAAAAAATAACTTGTATAAAGAACTTCTAGCATGGTGGACAGTAAAAACTTCTGAAAATCTGCTTATCGATAAAAGCAATGAGAACACTGGAAAAAACATTCAAAAGCAACTTTTCAGAACTCTGGAAATTAACCAAAAGTTTGCGACAATTCGGGGAGATTTATGCAAGAGGAACGGTGGATGCTCAGTAAGAACATTTTATCTTGTTTCATCCCACCCCCAGCCCATTTCTATGGTAGTCTTGAAAACCAACAGCCTCACAACTAAGGTAGCTGTGAAAATATGTTGCATAGCAGCCAACTGAAGGGGATAAAGAGGGTTTAGAGCTCCTACAGAGCCTCATTCCTACAAATAAAATTATAAAATTTTCTATATTTGACCTCCCTGGCAGCTTCCAGAGAATCCTCACTTGTGGAATTCTTAATTTTTTGACCTTCCTCAGGACTTGCTCAATGCCAAAAGCTGTTTTCCAATAGTATTTGTTAAAACAATCAGTGTTAATTGTTTAATAGAGTTGTCTGAGGTAAGGATATCAGTTAGGGGAAACAGAAGAATGACCAAAAAATGTGAAAAGAAAAGCAGAGGAATGGGATGTCCTTCTGGGGCTTATAAGAGTTCCAATATAATTCCAAGAGATCTAGAAGGCCACATGTCTTTTTAAGGTTGTACTTGTACACAGAAATTAACTCAGAAGACCCTATTCTCTCTAGGTGACCTTTAGGCTATTCACAAACAGGAAGTAAAGGCTCAAGCAGGGTTGTACAGTACTCACTAGAGCACTGAAGGCATGCCGCAAAAACCATACAGAACCCTTTGGCAAAGCCTAAGAGACTTGTTTATTTAAAGAAGTTAAGAGAATTTCTATCTAATCATTAACTGACTACTAAGTTAACAAACAGAGATTTCAGTGGTCACACAAGACAAAGAATACAAATGTTACCAAATTAGTTCCAAAATTTACTCAACAAACAGCAACAATGGAAAGAACAACAAGTAATAACAACCAAAAACTCTGAAAAGAGAAAATCTGATTAGAAGAGTTACTATACTACAGTTTTCAAAGTATCCTGTTTTCAACAAAAAATTATGAGACACACAAAGTAACAGAAAAGTATGGCCTATACCCAGGTGGAGGAATGGAAAAGCAGTCACAAAAAATTATCTCTATGAACCATACGGATTTGTAAGACAAAAGCTTTAGATCAGCCAGTAAAAACAATTAAAGAACATAGTATCTAAAGAACTAAAAGATATATATCAAATATAAATAATAAATTTAAGAAGATAGAAATTGTAAAAAAGAAACAAAGGGAAATTTTAGAGTTGGAAAGTACAAGAACACATTAAAAATCACTAGAGGAATTCAAGAGTAGAAACTGTTTGGCAGAACAAAGAATGGCAAACATAAAGATAGGTCAATTGACATTACCTAATCAAGGAAGAGAAGTAAAAAAATAATGAAGAAAAATCAAGAGAGTTTCAAAGACCTGTACTATATTGCCATGTGCACCAATATATTCATAATGGGAATCCTTTAAAGGGATTTAAAGGCAAGAAATGGATAGAAAGAATATCTGAAGAAAAATGGCTGAAAACCTCCCAAGTTTGATAAAGAATATTAGTTTATACATCCTAGAAGCTCAATGAATTCTCAATAAAATAAACTCAGAGATCCACACTTGGTACATCATCATCTGTGGAAAGCCAATGACAAAAGTAAAAAAACGAAGTTGTCAAAAGATAATGACAAAAAAATTTCAAAGTATTGAGAAAAGTGGTTTGCCATAAATAAAAGATCCTCAGGATGATTAATAGCTGACTCTTTATCCCAAACAGTGGAGTCCAGAAGGCAGGGAGAAGACATACTCAAAGTGCTGCAAGAAAAAGCTTCGTCAACCAAGAATTCTATATGTAACAAAATTATCTTCAAAAACAAAGAAATCCCAACATTATCAGATTTTTTTAAATGACATAATTCCTTGCTAAAAGATCTGCTCAATAAAAATTACTAAATGGAATAGTTCAGGCTAAAATGAAAGGAATCCAGAGAGCAACTTGAAACTACACAAAGGAATAGAAGACAGCCGTGAATGAATTGTAAGTGTGGTGACTGGCTTATCACATATTAAGATTTAATTTATATTACAATAATGGTGCAAAGGAGCAGGGAGAAAATGGAACGACAAAGAAGCAAAATGTCTTATGCTATTGAAATTAAAATTGTATTATTCCAAACTAGATTCTTATAAGATGTGAATTCTAGTTCTCACGGCAACCACTAAGAAAATTAAACATATAATAAAACAAAAAATTTTAAATGATATGCTAGAAAATATCTATTTAACACAAAATAAGTCATTAATTTTGAGAAAAAGTGGGGTGTAAAAAGACATATGGAGAGTAAATAACAAAATGGCTAATTCCACCATCTCAGTAATGATATTAAATGAAGTGGGGTGAACACTCTCATCAAAAGGCAGAAACAGGAACAGGAAGAATGAACAAAAAGTATTATGATCCAATTGTATGCTGCTTAGAGGAGAAAGGCTTTATATTAAAAAACATGAATAGGAACATATACCAAGCAAACAGTAATCAAGAAACACTGTTGTGGTTGTGGTATTAAAAATCAGTGCTTAATATCCTAAACATACTTTATGACAGGGGCACCTGGGTGACGTAGTCGACTGAGCATCTAGCTTTTGATTTCAGCTCAAGTCATGATCCCAGGGTTGTGAGATCAAGCCAGATGTTGGGCTCTGGGCTGAGTGTGGAGCCTGCTTGAGATTCTTGCTCTTTTTCCCTTTGCTCCTTACCTCCACCTGCACTCTCATTCACTCAAAAATTAAAAAAAAAATACCCTATGACAAAAAATATTACTATTGACAAAGGATATTATATAATGATGAAGTGATCAATTAATCAGGAATATGTAACAATTGTAAATATATGTGCACCCAACAAGAGTCTCAAAACACATGAAAAAAAAAACAAAAAACAAAGCCTGAAAGAACTGAAGGGAGTAATGAACAATTCTAGACATAGTGCAGACTTAAGCTCTTTGCCTCCAACAATTAGTAAAACAAGTAAGTAGGCAGAAGCCAGGCAAGGAAAAGGAAGACTCAAATAACACTGTAAACCAAACTAACACCGTCAGACACCTTACAATACTTTGCCCAAGAGGAGAACATACATTCTTCCCTTTCCAGGATTAATTGTATGTCAGGCCATAAAACAAAACTTAATAAATCAAAAAGCATGTTCTCTAGCCAGAATGCAATGTAATTAGAAATCAATAACCCAAGAACATTTTGGAAATTCATAAATATGTCAAAATTAAACAACATACTCTTAAATTTTTTAAGCTTATTTATTCTGAGAAGAAAGAGTGAGCGAGCAGAGGAGGGGCAGAGAGAGAGAAAGTGAGACAGAGAGAATCCCAAGCAGGTTCTGTGCTGACAGCAGGAACTCAGGAACCATGAGATTGTGACCTGAGCTAAAATCAAGACCCTGACCCTTAATCGACTAAGCCACTAGGTGCCCCCCAACAACCCACTCTTAAACAGCCAGGGAGTAAAAGAAGAAATCACCGGAAAATTAGAAAATATTTTCTTAAGAACAAAAACAAAAATCCAACAAAATTTATGAAATGCAGTTACAGAAGTGCTTAGAAGGAAATTTATAACTGTAAATGCCTTATTAAAAAAGAAGACAAGTCTCAAATCAGTAACCTAACTTTGTATTTAAAAAAAAAACAAAAACAAAAAACTGAGAAAAGGGATCCTGGGTGGCTTGGTCAGTTAAGCATCCAACACTTGGTTTTGGCTCAGGTCATGATCTCATAGGTTTGTGAGTTTGAGCCCTGCGTCAGGCTCTGGGCTAACACTGCTAAGTCTGCTTGGGATTTTTTCTCTCTCCCTTTCTCTCTGCCCCTCCCCTGCTCATGCTCTTCCTGCCTCTAAATAAACTTAAAAAAAAATTCAAAAAAATTAAAACAAGCTGAGGGAAATAATAAAGACTAAAGTGGTAATTTATGAAACACAGAATGGAAAAACAATAAATATATCAACAAAACCAAAAAGTTGGTTCTTTAAGAAAACAAGCAAAAATGACCAGCCTTTAGCTAGATTGACCAAGAAAAAAGAGAAAAGACTCAAATCTGATATCAAATAGGTACATCGCTACCACTCTGAAAGAAATAATTGAACTATAAAGCAATACTATGAACAAGTTTACACCAACAAATAGGTAACTTAGATAAAATGGGAAAATTCCTAGGACGACACAAACTACCCAAAGTGAAGCAATAGATAGTGTGAATAGCAACAAACCCGAGAGAGAATTAACAATCAACAATTTCATGAGAAGAGACCAGTCTCTGATGGTGAAATCTACCAGATGTCTAAAGAAGAATTATCACTAATTTTTAACTGTTCCAAAAATAGAAAAGGGGGGGGACACATTCCACCTTGTTTTATGTAGATGGTATTACCCTAATACCAAAACCAGACAATGAAAAGACAAAAAAACTAATGACCAATTCCCTTAGGATTTATAAATAGGAAATTCTCAATGAAATACTAGCAAACTAAATTTAGCATGATTTAAAAAGGATTACGTACCACAACAGTGCAGTTTATTCCCCAAGGATGAGAGATTAACATGTGAGACATCAATATAACACCATATTAACAGAATCAAGGACAACACTCACATCATCATCTCAAGAAACACAGAATCTGACCAAATTCCAACTTTTAGGATAAAACACTGAACAAACTAGAAACAGGAAGGAATTTCCCCCAATCTGATAAATGCTATCAATGAAAAATCAATAGCTATCATCATACCTAATGGCAAGATAGTGCTTTTACCCTAAGATCAGGAACAAGAAAAAGCCGCTCAGTCTTGACATCTTTATTCAATATTATACTGGAAGTTTCAGTCAGGGCAATTAGGCAAGAAAATGAAATATAAGATATTCAAATTTTAACAAAGGAAAAAGTAAAATTATCCCTATTTGCAGATTACATGATCTTGTACAAAGAAAATTATAAGAAAGCCATTAAAAGTTTATTAGATGTAATAAGTGAGTTTGGAAAGGATGTAGATGACAAGATTAAAAAATCAATTGTGTTTATAGATGCACATAATGAACAAATGTAACATAAACAACTACATTTTTAATGGTATCAAAAATAATAAAATAGGAGTAAATTTAACAAAAGAAATGTAGAACTTAGTACTAAAAACTACAAAGTATTTTTAAAAGAATTAAAGACTTAAATAAATAGAAACACATCCCGTGTTCACGGAGAAGACTTACATAGTAAGATGTCAAGACTCTCAAAATTGATGCACAAATTCAGTCTAATCCTTTTCAAAATCGCAGCTGTTACCTCTGTAGATATGGACAGGGAGATCGTAAAATTCAAATGCAAAGAACCCTGAGCAGCCCAAACAATCCTGACAGCAACAATTTTTTGAGGTTTTGAAATATTCTGAAATTAGTGGTTATATCTACACAACGTGGTGAACTTACTTTAAAAACCTCTGAACTGTATGGGCATGTGGGTGGCTCAGCTGAGCACCAGAGTCTGGCTCTGAGCCCCACATCAGGCTCTGTGCTGACAGTGCAGAGTCCACTTCAGATCCTCTGTCCCCGCCCCTCCTCCTCCCCTACTTGTGTTCTGTCTCAAAAATAAATAAAATATATAGAAAAGAAAAAGCTCTGAACTGTGCACTTGGGAAGTGTGAACTTTTTGGCATACGAATAAAACTGTTTTTAAGAAAACTTGTGGCGTACATGTCAGACCAAATATAATGATAATATGGAGTTTAGTTTGCTTTCCCCCTATTTCCTTCACACTAACGGATGTTCAAATATTTATGCTTTACTTAGAATCATTGATCAAGAACTGTTTTCTGGAAAATAATATTCAGGGTCTGAGTTCAGGGTAATTAGTGCAGATATGGGTGTTTCTGTGAATTGTTTTAGTGTGGCCATTAGGAGTGACATTCACTAGGTGTGATCAGTTCTGGCTCTGTAAATGTTCAGTGAAACAGTGATTTTCAGGATCTTTATAAAAATTGTAAGATCTCCTATAATTGCAAAATGTCCAGTGTGTAATATGATCTTATCTATAGAAGTTCAGCATTGTTAGCGGACCAGCTGTCAAGCTTTTTCACCCTCTTTGTTTAAATCAAGAAAACACATTCAAGCATCTTCTTTATTCCTTTATGCCAGATGTTGGTCTTTGTAAGATCAGCTCATCGGCACTCCTAAATTATGGATTGCTGACTTTCAAAACATTAGGCTAACAAGCTTCCGAGGATAAGTAACGAAATAAATATTTCACGAGTAGGGAGCTGTAGGCCTAGATCACTAACACTAATTTCAGATACCATTACCCTGCTTGTTTTTTGGCTTCTTAGATTAAGCAGACAAGAAGAATAATAAGGAGGGAAAGCCTAAGGCTATTCAAAGAAACCAGTTGTCACATATAGAAACATTCTTTTAAGGTGCCTAATGTCTTTTGGAGAAATTATTAAAGGAAAACGTTTTGCATACCAAAATTTATAGTGGAAATAAAACAATAATTGAGGGTTAGGTATTTATTTTAGCTCTTGATCTTGGGAAAAGATGGCATTTACTTTGAGATAATCCACCCAAACCCCATCTCATGGACAACTGGTACTCGCAGTAAAGTCTCTCCACCGGGAAAGGTCACCTCAGAGGACATAAAACTGACTATCAGGAATACCATCTGTATTAGCTAAGGTTAGTGCTAGGGTACCTACTACCAGGGATGAAGATTAATTAGCAATACCAACTGAAAGAAGGCTCCTTACAGTTAACATGAATGAAATACATACAAACAAATGCAAATATTTCAAGGCATGACCCAGAGGACTCTGGAGCTAAGGAGTGCAGTTTTGTTGAGAACTTACATAGAATTACTCCTCACTCACTTATTAACGAACCCAAGTGACTACGTTGTAAGGTTTTTCTGAGATTTGCAGCAGGATGTGAGCTTATAGCACCCATGCACTTGACCTTAATCCTATATTGCCTTGTCAAATTAAAAATGGCTATCATCCAAATAAAAATGGATAGCATCCAGTGAAAACCACTATTACAAAGACAAAGGCAGAACATTCTTCAATGGTTTGCCTTTTTCACATAACTATGGATAATGTGTACAACATCCTTTCATTCCAATAATTATGTATTATGTGCCTATCATGTGCTTGAAACACAGTATGCAACAATGTATTTTACCTGAAAGGAAAAATGAGTAGGGGGAGAAGTCAGCTGGCATTGAACAGTATCATTTTAACTATTTTGACTCAGCACTTGAGCTGCCCTTCAAGCTAAGAGTCTCTACAAATAGGTTCATTACCAACTATCAGACAGTTACTTTCACAAGAAAAATAGGCATTTCTGGTCATAATGATGTTTACATATAAATGTCCTTAATGTTCACTTGGGCTGTTACCTAACACACAAATATTTTTTAGTTAACTCTTGAAGGACAGCGTTTGGTCTTCTGATAGCATGTTAAACGGAGACACTAAAAAGAGGTTGACAATCATAACCAATTCTCGTGTAGTAAGACAAGGGAAGCTAACTTAATGGCTGGGAATATTTATGTTTACCATTTTTGCTTTTCTCTATCTCAATTCCTAATAGGTGTAAGACGAAAACATTCCTAGCCTGAACTCAAGCCTGAAAAGAAGTACTCTGTGTTGCACAGAACAGAAATAATTCACTTGTTCTCCTTAAATCTCTTCTGAAGCTTGAAAAGCTTCTCACGCACACAGGGGACGGAATCCAGCTTTTATCTGACAGGCGGTTTAAGAAGTTTGACCTCTGGCTTCCTTCACATTGCTGGAACTTAACTTTTCATGTAGTAAGTGTCCTGCATACTTTTTTTTTTCATGCAAATTTTCTTGTCAAAACTACAAACGGACATGTGATCAAAGGTCAGCCCTTCTTCTTTTCCTGTTTGATAAAGAAATTTCTATCTCATGTTTGGCTGTCAGGCCAGTTTGAGAACATGTTACCTGCCAGAGAAATTACCGATGCATTCCTTCCTGGTCCTCTTCAAAGTTTTCCCACCTCCCCTCATTTTCTTCTTTTAAATCTAATGGGTGTTTTAGTTTAAATATGTTTTCATTTTTTAAAGGAATTAGCTGTGGGAACAATCTGAATTTTGCTTGTTACTTGAGGTTGAGTTTTTCTAGATAATACCCAGCAACAGTAACAATAATCAGCCACCTTTCTTATCAGCCATTTGGGGTCATGGTGAACTTGTAGAACTTGTGTATAGATATGCCTGAAGAAGCTGAGCTGTTACTTAGAGCCAGATAAGGACTTTTATCTCTCCAAATACTCCTTTGTCTTTCTTTCAGAAAGGAAAAAGGAAAAAAATTAAGAAATTGTTAATTTGTATAAACATGCTCTTGTTCTGTAGTCAATGCACTCGCACTGCAGACCCGAGTTTAAAAAGATTTTCTGAACTTAGGCCCAGTGAGCCTAAGCCGTAATAATAAATGCCCTTTGCTTTAAAAAAAAAAAAAAAGATGTTCAATCACTTATGGCTTGTGAGTTACAAAGGGAAGGTTAACAATGCAATCATACCATATGGGTGAAATTCCACCTGAATTTTCACTATGACTGTCTCAACTGGTTATAGATTGTGTTGAGTCTTGAAAACTTAAGACTTTAAAGAGTATCTATTAGACGTTAAAGAGTCGCTATTAAAACATTACATTGCAGAAGAAACACAGTTACAATTATGGTTAAAGAGGGAATACTCCTGATTACAACATAAAACTTCAGACAACAGAAATTGTCAGTGAAAATTTGATGAATTAAATAACAGTGTGCCTTACAGAATGCTTAACTATTTACTAAAGGGGATGATGACTCTTGGAAAAATATTTTGAAAGGAGACAGATGCATGTGAACCCCGGTACTGTCACTTCCTAGGTATTTATAACTGAATTTCTGAGAGTCAGCTAGCTCATCTGTAAGATGAAGGTAAAATTCTTTACTCAGGAAAACTCACTATATTTTATTCCTTTCTCTTTTACATATAAGAAATATATTTGTATATAACAGATATATATAAACTAAATATAGTAATAATGTTGTGGGAAAGATAGGTGAGACATTTGTGTATACTATCCATTTAAAAATGGAAAATTAGAGAGGTTAACTGACCTGCTTAGCATCCTATAGCTAAGAAATGGGTCAAGGTTTCACGCTCAGACTTTCTCAGTCTCCAAGTTAAAAATTCCTCTACTAATAGAACAAGAACAGAAGGACGTAAAGAATTCCTATACAGTGTGGAATGTGAAATGCTCTGTCACAAAATACCAGTTTACATACTCAACATCTATCCTAAAAGGTTTATGAATTTAGTTGGCACCTGATAAAGCAAGGTGTTATTAGTCTCATTCAATCCTACTGATTTTGAAAATCAATGCACCAAGAAGGAAGTTTGCTTCCCTTTAGGGAAAGGACAATGTCCTTATAATTTGTCCCCAGGATTCTAAAACCCTCTGCCTACTGTCTAAATGTACCACCAAATTTTGTCATTAAAAACAGATTTAAAGAGTACTCTTAGTGGGCACATCCATGGAGAATTCTTGACCCAAGTGATCAATTTCAGGGCAATGTGTCAGGCAAATATCTGACAGACCCACATCCCAGCAACCACTGAAAGCTCAAATCCCTCATTTTTATCTTTCAACGCTCAGGAATATAGTATGCCACAACCTCCCTTCCTTTCTTCTCTACTTTGCCTCAACCTGCCACCCCCTGCAGACCCCATGCCCCTACCCCTAGAGTATCCAGCTTCTCCCTCCCATCAGCCCTTTCTCTGGTCCTTTATCATGTATATTTCCATGTCTTTCTTTCCTATCTAGAGAGTGGGAAGTAAGGAGAAAACTACCTATAATTCTAGGATTCTCTTCCTCTTGAGCCAGATGTGTTGAAGAAGATGGAGGAAAAAGTCCCCTCACACAAGATTGCTACAGCTCTTCTGTGCTGCTATATGCATCAGATCTAACGTTATGAACAAGAAGGAAAACTGCTGGGGATACGGGGGTGCTTCACACAGGGAGGCACCCCTGAGCAATCATGAGCTAATAAGGTCACAGGTGGAGAGAAGTCAGAAATTTGCCTCTGCTCAGATGTTTAGAGAGAAATGAATCAAGATAGTGAAGGAATAGGGTCAGCAGAAGCTGATACTTAACGGTCCTGCCAACCTAGTTGTCTTTCTTTGGCTTGCTGCCCCTCCCCTGGGTGAAATAAGGCTCTTTTTGAGTCCAAATTTTTCAAAGTTGAAAGCTGTCCTCTCTACCAGGTGGCTTCATTACAGTCAACACCTACCGGGAGACAATGAACAGCACTCTCGTGGTGGGACTGAATTACCCTTCACTTCTTTTCCCTTTTGGTTTTTGGGAATTAGGACAATGAATATGTACTAGGAGGCAATATGATCACCGAAACTGCGAGACATCTGGAAGTGGTCCTTTAGTCAAGGCCATTGCCATTACTGGCAGGCATTCAAATGAACCATGCTGCTTGCTTTCAGGGGGGCAGTTATTGTTCTCCCCCCCACGTTTTGGTTGTTTTTTTTGTTTTTTGTTTTTTTTTTTCTGTGCAGAAAGAAGAGTCTGGCTGCACCCAGAGCTGCTAACAGGCCTCCTAACTAATAGGTCTTGATGTCCCTATGCCTGCTCAGCAATAACCTGAAAGGGAACACCTCTTGGAACTCCAAGTCCCACACCCCACAAGTACACACACGTGGGGACCAAGCACCACTTTATGAACAATTACAGGTTGTGAATTTGATAAACAACAGTGGCATTTATCTCTCATTTCCTATATGTGGCATGTTAGGTGGTCAGGCCTTCCAAGGGGGTCCTATTTCTTCAATCACATGTTAATTGAGAAATAATCCATGTGTCATTCTTCTATTTGAAGTATAGAATTCAAAGATTTTTAAAATATTTTCAGAGAATTGTGGAAAAATTACCATAATCAATCAAGAGCATTTTCCTGCTCATGCGTACTCCTTCTCAAAATAAATACAATTTTTTTAAATTAAAAAAAGAACTGTCTACCTATGGGCAAGAAAGGAAATGTTTATCTGTCATCTCCCTTTCTTCTAGATCAAAGATGGTCCACTGGATTATGTCCTCTGCCTTTCTGGGTTGAGAAATTGTGAATGCCAAGCAGGTTCCCAAGGGTAAGCCACACTGTGGCTTCCAAGAAGCAAAAGGGATGGTGCTGTGGCCCAAGTGCAGCAGGGCTGTGCCACTGGACCCAGGGAAACCGGTCAAAGACTGCACAGCGCTGTCACCAAGCAGTGGTGGGGTGGAGAGGCAGGGCTGAGAGGCTATTAGGGTGGTAGGTAAGAGATGTCCCACATGGGAAGCTATCATTACTGAACATTAATGATACCCAGGCATTGTTCTAAGCACTTGATATTAACTTGTAATACTCAACACTACCTTGCACTACAAATGCGGAAATGAAGGCACAGAAACTTGAGTATCCCATTCAAGGTTGCGTAGTTATTAGGTAGCAAAAACAGGGGTCAGGATTCAGCATTTAAAGCTGGAACCACAGCACTGCATGTCCTCTGATGGAACCAGGCTGGTTGAAGCTGGAACCCAAGAGTAACTTGTGTACAGGAAATGAGTATCCTACTCATTCACATTTCCCTTGCTCTTTCTGGTCAACAGTACCTAAACAACCTCTCCCGACCTCTAGGTTTAATCTATTCCTCTCTCAACATCCCAGGATTGTGCTAAATTCCCCCCCACCTTGTTCCCCAAAGCAAAACGTAACTCTAAAGAGACCTAGCTTGCTGACTCCAGTTGACCTTAGAAGTTTTCCTGCTCACTTAATCTTCACTGACTTCTGTTGTCAGTGATGTTTGGACATCACCACCAAGAGTCACTTCCAAAGTGTATGTAAAAAATTAACTTCAAAAAGAATTTAAACATTCAAATACACCTATGACGAAAAACATTCTTTTAAGGTAGCCATAGCTACATTTGCCTACTGAGCCCTTGACATGCGGCTAGTTCAAACTGAGGTATGCTGTAAATGTAAGACACACATTAAATTTGAAGGATGCAGTAAAAATATTCAAGTAGCTCATTAATATTTCATATTGAATGCATCTTCAAATAATACTATTTTAAATACTGTGTTTAAAAACATAATTAAAATTAATTTAATCTATTTTCTTTTCCTTTTTTTAATGTGTGGCTTCTAGAAAAGTTAAAATGGCACATGTGGCTCACATTTTATGTCTACTGGACAGTGCCACTCTAGGCAATCTGTCCTCTGCCCATTTGTGATCTTTCCCAGACTCATGCTCACTTTCTCTGTCAATACACTTGTTCTTTTTAAAACACCCAACATGTTCATACCTCAGGGCCTTTGCAGTTACTACTTCTTTATCGTACAATATTCTTTTCCTATAGCTTACTTCTTCCTTTCATTCTTGACTTCTTCAGAGGAACATTCCCTGACCACTCTATGTAAATAGTACCTCTATAGGCCTTTAAACTGCTTTGTTTTTCTTTGTAAGAGTTAAACTGGGATTCTATCCTCAGTCATTGTTCTGCTTCTACTGGAAATAAATGGATAGGTGAATGGGTGGGTGGAATGAATTTTGTGTTTTCTTGTAACCAAAGTTTTGGATAGTGGACAACAAACAAAACAAAATAAAAACATTTGCCCACCTAAATGCACTGTTAGACCTCTTGGCCTTGATATCTCAAACCTGCCTTTGCTCCATCCAGATTTGGACCACATGGTGCAGTTAGGTTGAAGGACTGGATTGGAACTTAAAGATCCCTACAAGGTCTTTCCCCCTGGAAGGAAAGTGGACTTGTCTGGCCTTCCAGTGGAGGAAGGGGAAGGGATGAGGAATTCCCATCCTTTCCGGTTCAGAGGTGCTCAAGTGGTCTCTCCATTTGTGTCCTCTGCTTTCAGAGACAGTAGAGGGCAGCAGAGTCCTGTCCACTGGAGCATTCTGAGCAAACATGATGACTGGGCTGCGCACAGTTAAATCAAGCCCCTTTTAGAGAAAAATAGCTAATGAGTCCTATCATGTCTAGGATGGGACTTACACCAATGGCATATTTTCCTCCATCTCTAATTATACAGACGGTTCAAACTTCTGAAGATACAGAATTTGCATATTTCCAAGTTAAGTCTTATGGCAACCTGGCCTGAAAAGAGACTGGAGTCTTATTTTATGGTCCCTGGACTCTTTATTAAATATTTATTTTATCTGGGTTTTTATTTCCTTCTTTACTACTTATTTATAGCTTAAGGGTTGACGGAGGGGCTTGGGGGCTGGAATAAGTTGATATTGGTGGATTTATATTTATGTGGCTTGCATCTCCTCCTGGACTTTCCAAAATGAAAGCTGGCTTCTTGGGGCATGCAATTCTGTGTTTACCTCTAACGGTAACACTGAAGGGCAGACTGTCTTAACTCTAATTTTCCACATGACCCAGAAATGAGCATTTTCAGTAACATATTACCATTACAGTATTGATAATTTTCAGCAAAAAGCAGGTATATAGAACAAGTGATTAATAACCCTGCCAGAAATGAGGCAGGTAAAATGTGTGCAACTCTTTCTATCAGTGACACATATATGTTTCCTAAGAACATATGAAGATCTAATTTCTCAAAAAGGATTTTTTAAAAAATCCAATCAGTAGTGGGGGTGTTTGTAACGAATTGCAAAATATCTTGGTCAAGTAGTGACTTTAGAACTAACTCTTACCTAGAAACTTGAGTAAACCAACAGCTTAAGGATGTTTTACCTGCTCAACTTATTTTTTATTTTAACTCTTGTTACATTTACCACCGCCCCCAAGTCACAATTATTTCTTCATCTCTGTTATTTCAGGAATAAAAAAAATGTTTAGAGAAGAGCTCATGATCTTGGTATGTTGGTCAAGAAAGTTAGCAGTTAGTGACAAGAAGCTTCCCCCATTAGCTGTATTCAGTATTCCACCTAGACACTAGTTTGCTGTCTCAGTAACAGAATTTTGAGGTATAACTGAATTTATTCTCAAATTGTGTCCCACTGTTTTGATACCTAGTGCTTACATAAATATCTGCTATCATATTCTAGTTGCTTTTCTTGTGAATGTTATATTCTTTAAAAATTCTGTTTAGGAAAAACAGCCCCCAGATGCTTAGGGCTAGAAGAGAGGGACTTGCTTTTGCTAAGCTATAGTTATTGTACCAAGAGCCACTGGAAGATTTTGCTGCTGTTTATGGCCACACAAATCAGTCTCAGGGTGGACTGTTTGGGCTTTGTTTGAATTTGATACTTAACTTTGAACTCTGGGTTTTGAAAATTTCCACTCAGTCTCAGGAATATAACCTTAGGAAATTGGATTCTCAAGAGATGGCAGAAGATAGTGTTGAGCATGCCTTTTAGATATAAAATAGGATTAAAGAGCTTCATCCTGTTGAAATTATTTACCATTGGAGCCTCTGAATATAAATGTACTCCTAAAGGCAGTGAAGCTTAAGGCAGCCATATGAGGAGAATAAGAAAAGATTTCTATTATTATACATGGGAGATACTGAGAAAGAGATGAGGGGAAAAAAACTACAAAAAAAACCATAAAATGGATGTGGGATAGACATCCCATTTTAAATATAAGAAGATGCTGTCAGGGGAAAATTCTATTTTTACTTATAATAATTCCATGCAGCACACATAAACCAACCAAATCTTATTCAAAAACTTAATCCTGGTTTAAGAAGTAGGAAAAAGATTTCTTCATTCTGAATTTGTCCTGGTAGTGGGAAAGAAGAGAATTATGACTGAGAGGCACGAACTGAGGACACTGGGAGTATAAAAAATGCCATGAACCCTCCTCTGTGCCAGGGGTGGTACTGGACACTGTGGATGCAAACCTGAGCACAAAGGAGAAAAACACTCTCTGTCTCGATGGAGTTTAGTGTCTGGTCAAGGAGACCGAACAAATAATTTAATGCATTTGTTTAACAAATAATCACGGTACAGTGTAACAGGTGCAACAGCCCTAGTGTGGGCAAACTGCTTCTGGAGCAAGGACAGAGAGGAGGCAACTTGTGAAAAAAAATCTTATGTGTCCAATTCAAAAATAATTTGGTCTAAAAGTAAACCTGTGCATCAGTATAAAAATGCAAAAGTTAAGCAACTTGCTTTGTAAGTTCAAATTAGTTTTGAGTATGATTAATTTTTTATCATGACAGTCCCAATAATTTAGCTTTTGTAGCTACATGGGATTCCAGTTTTATTAAGTCAGTGTAGGACTCTCTTGCAGAAAACCTGGCTCTCATTTTACTTATCGTTGAGCTCCTCCACAGCACCAAACACTGGATCAGCATTTTCAACAAAACTCTGGGAGCCAAATTAAATTTGCATATGGTCTTACCGGGCAAATGAAGTGGGAAGAGTTACTTATTGGTGATATTTGAAGCAAAACTGGATAACAAACTAAGACAAAGGAAAATTGTATATGCCCCCCCTTGTTTGGTCATTTGTGGAAACTATACATTAAATATATTATTTAGGACTAAAAAGATAACCTTATAACTTTCATTGTTTGAAACACATTTCTTGTATTTTTAGTAGAAACTACCTATCAAATAACTAGCAAGTAGAAAACTCTTGATATAAGAGATGAATTTGGCATTTGTTCAAGATATTTTCTTCTTTATACAAATGTTCACTATATTATAAAGCATGGATGTATCTAGGATGGTCTGGTCTTAGGTATGAATTAAGACTTAAAAGACTTTAGTAGTCAATTTTTTTCCCTTGATCTGAATGTGCATATTTTCATAATTGCATTTTCCAGCTTTGTTTAATTAGGGTAAAAAACACCCTGTCTGAAACATCAGCAAGCTGATGGGGAATTGATTTGGGTGGTTCTCCCCTATAGCCCTTCTCTCAAATGACATCTCATTGATAAATGCCAACTAGGACTCATGGAGGAAATTTGGGCTTTTCAAAGGGTTCTTTGTTCTTTCAGAAAAGCAGCTCTTAGACCAAGAACTCTCTATTCAAGGAGCCACCCAAGCCATCATGTCAATACCACCTGCATTTTGCTCAAAGCCACACATAACTGCCCAGGAGGATCTGGACATCTTGTACTGTCACAAGACATTATGTCATGGAACTTGAGTAACATCGTGGCCAGCTTGTATGTCTCCACTCTTCAGATGCACAAACTTAGATCCTCCAGTAACTAGTGATATTAGTCTCATTGGACAATTCTCCCCCCACAGCACATAGCGTTTTATAAAGCTGGGAAGACAAAGTTTATTTTATGAATCCACCATTTGTAGGTACTTGATGTTGTTAAAATAGTGTAAGTCATCACCCATCCAGAGTGAGCACCACCAGCAATGGTCTCATATGGGTATATTACTGGCAGGATTTGAGAATTCTTTTGTTCTTGAATTCTTTTATTTACTTATTTATTTTAATGTTTATTTTTTGAGAGACAGAGAGAGGCAGAACTTGAGTTGGGGAGGGGCAGGGCGAGAGGGAAAGACAGAATCTGAAGTAGGCTCCTGGCTCTGAGCTGTCATTGCAGAGCCCAATGCAAGGCCCAAACTCATAAGCCTTGAGATCATGACCTGAGTTCAAGTTGGATACTCAACCAAGTGAGGCACCCAGGAGCCTCATCTTTTGTTCTTGAATTCTGAAACAAATATTTAATAAGAATTTACTACTCTGAAGATATAGTATTCAAAGTGCAGGGTATAAAATTTATTTATATATAGATATGTAAAAAACTATTTAAAAGTTGTTATAATCTACTTGCCGAGACAAAAGATATACACGAAAATTTAACTAGTACTAGGGGGCATATTCAGTAAGTACCATAGACGGGCCATCAGCTCTAGGAGGGCATGGAGTCTTTCACCACTGTGAATCCTCACCTTCTAGAACAGTAGCAGGCACATAAAGTATGATGGGGGGCACCTTGGTGGCTCAATCAGTTAAACGTCCAACTTTAGCCATGATCTCTAAGCCTCCCACTTTGGCTCAAGTCATAATCCCACAGTTCTTGAGTTCACACCCTGCATCAAGCTCTCTGTTATCAGCACAGGGCCCTCTTCATTCATATCCTCTGTCTCCCTCTCTTGCTCTCTGCCCCTCCCCTGCTTATACATGCTTGCTGTCTCTCTCTGTCTCTCTCCTTATTTCTCTTTCTCTCTCTCAAAAATGAACAAACATTAAAAAATAGAGTATGATGACTCAGGCGAAGAGACCTGGTCAGACAGAGAGGTCCTTAATGACACCACGGAGGAAGGGACATTCAAGTTTAGGAGGGCTTATCAAATTTAGTACCTTATTTTATTCATTGTTTCCTACATGTCAGGTACTAGGGAGAAGGCCATGCCAAAAGCAAATCCCTCCCTGATCTAGGATTATCCTGAGAATTTAACTCATAGAAAAGCCAAACCTTTCTGCAAAATTATTTCCTGTAATGCAAACATGTATGGAGAAGCAGAATATGAGTGAAATAATTAAGCAACAGTCAGTAGTTTGAAAAAGATGGCATACTGGCAGAGAAGGGAGAATGGACAGAGTCCTTTCTGCCTGCCATTTCCTTTCTAAACAGGATTCAAGAGTTCTGGGAAGGAGTGGAAATTCAGAGGGACAGAAATGCTGTTGCCTGTATCACTGCATGTGGAAGGGATCCCTTTGTATTTCTTGACCAGGCTGGAGGCTGGCTGCACATTAGGCATGGTCGTGGTCTTTGCTGTCTGTCTAATGCCGAGTCTAACTACTCTCCCCGCTCAGCCAACCCCTTCCCAACCACCATCCTGAAGTCAATGAAGTCAGTCTCTCACCATTTTTATTGTTCTAAGCAGGTAACAGGGTCATTTGGTGTCTTGGTGGCAGCAATTCAGCATGGAATGTTTTTCCATGTTGCTGGACTCAGGTTTTAAAAAACTATTAAAGATTAAAAAAAAACAAATATATGTATGTCTGTATGCATATTTATTTTTTGCATGTACTGCCTACATTGTTTAGCTTTACTTGGGAATATGATGAATTCAGGAAGCTGGTGTGGCACGCTCTTAAGACTCCATCCTTCAGATCCCAAAATGTCTTTGTTTAATCCAAGTTCCTCTGTGTACTACAAGTGGTTAAATCATCCGTGTTTCCATCTATATATTGGGGGATGTCACGGCATCCCTCCTTGCATTGCTGTGATGGGTCACTCAGTATGTTGCTCAGAGTCCCTGAGGCAGTGTGCATACTAATAAAAGTAAGTTATTATTATGACTATTCTCTTGCTTCTCAGATTGAGAGTCTTGAGCTTGACCTCAAATAAATCACCTTAGTCTGGCTTTCCTTTGCCATTTATCCTAATTTTAGGCTTAATATCTTAGAGCAGGATTTCTCAGTCTTGGTGCTATTAACATTTTGGACCAGATAATTCATGGCTGTATGAGGGCTGTCATACATCCCTGGCTGCCAGTAGCAAACCACACCCCCGTCCCACACTGTGACAACCAAAACTATTCCCAGACATTGACAAATGCATCCTGGGGGACAAAATCATCCCTGGTTGAGAACCACAGCGTTAGAATCATTTTTTAACTCCTCTATTTTTCCCTCACACACTCCTCCACCTAATCCATCAATAAACCCAGTTAGTTTTACTTTGAAATTGAACCTTTCTTGGTCTCTTCATGGTTCCTATGTTAATCCATGCACCTGCATCTCTCCTCAGCATTTCCACCTGCCGTCCTCCTCAGCCCCTCGTTCCCACCTCTGCCCTCACCCTATTCCAGCCACAGTGCCCTCCTGACTGCTCCTTCCACACAGCTGGAAGGCTCCAACCTTGACAGTGGCTGTCTCTTTTGCAGGAACACTTCTTTCTCCTGTGATATCCTCACTTCATGCCCTCACTGTCAGGACTCGGCTCATATGTTCCCTGGGTGGTGAAGTCTTTCCAATCTACCCCCAAATCTAGCAATTGATATCCTATGCCCCTAATCTCTGCTTTATTTTTCTCCAGAGCATTTTTCTCCATCGAATACAGCTTATTTTATTCATTTTGCTTGTCCTTCACTACACCGTCAACTCCATAGGGGTAAGATTTTTTGTATACTTAGTTACTGATTGCGTTGCTCAATATCAGAAGAGCTGCTGGCTCATAGTGATTACTCAAATATTTGTCAGATAAATGTATTTATCATTTTTACAAATTTAAAACTGTGGTAAAATAGACAACATGAAATTTACTGGCTTAATCATTTTTAAGTATACAGTTCAGTAGTACTAAGTATGTTCACAATGTTGTGCAACTAATGTCCAGAACTCATGATTTTGCAAAAAAAAAAAAAACCCTGTACCCATGAAACGACAACCCAACAACTCTGCAATGTGCTCTTTTCTCAGCTCCTAGAAATCATTCTCTTTATGAAATTTGACTACTCCAAGTGGAACCAAGTAGTACTTTTTATTTTTGTAACTGGCTCATTCACTTAACATAACTTCTTCAGGCTTCATCTATGTGCCGGAATTACCTTCCTTTTAAGACTAAGAAATATTCTATTGTATGTATATACCACATCAGAAAAAAACCCATTCATTTGCTAGTGGACAGTAGGAATTCCATTTTCAATCTTTTGAGGAACCACCACATTGCTGTCCATAGGGGCCGTGCCATTTTACATCCTCACCAACAGTGTCCAGGGGTTCTAATTTTCCATACCCTCACCAAGACTTGTGATTTGTAAAATTTTTAAAAAATTTTTAATGTTTTTTATTTATTTTTGAGAGACAGAGCACGAGCAGGGGAGGGTCAGAGAGAGAGGGAGACACAGAATCTGAAGCAGGCTGCAGGCTCTGAGCTAGCTGTCAGCACAGAGCCCGACGCGGGGCTCAAACCCACAAACTGTGAGATCATGACCTGAGCCAAAGTCAGACCCTTAACTGACTGAGCCACCCAGGTGCCCCCCCCCTTTTTTTAATGTTTTGACAGCAGTCATCTTCCTGGGAGTAGGCTGATATCTTGCTCTAGGTTTGGTTGCCTTTTCCCTAATTTTTAGTAATGTTGAGCATCTTTTCAAGTGTATCGTCACTGTTTTTAACAGCTAGGCCCCTTTCCTTGGATTACCCAGGGTCCTGTACATCTCTGTCTCTCACCAATTCTCTTACCTGCTACCTGCTCTACTGTTGGGCCTTATCTCTGTCTCAGTCTTAATTCACCATGGTTTGCTTGTTAGTGAGGAAGAAGCCTATCATTTCTCACTGGAGAACACACTAGAAATCTGTGGAGTCAAGTCCCTTTTTGTCCTTCTCTTGCTGACATCAATCTTAATGCATCTACAGGCAATTATCTCACAGCCAAGTTACAAGAGTAAACAATTAAATGGTCAAATTAGGAGGGTCACTGGTAAGACTTTTGGAAGCTTTCTGAGTGGATGACTCACTTAGCTGACTCATTTCTACAATCTCAATAGAACATTTGTCAGATGTTTAAATTGAGCACAGGGTTTCTGTCCCCTGTTTCCGTTTGTTCACTTTTTCACCTTGCAACATCTCATCTTAAAGACTTATTTGCACTCACTGACTTAGTTTAAGTATTTCTTGTACATATTATCCATATTTATTAGTAAAGTCTTCTTTACTAAAATCTGAAACATGTTTACTTGCTCTTAGCAGACACGGAGCACAGATAAAAAATAAAGGAGTCTCATACCCTCATGTTCCTTTTTTTTTCCATTTAGCATTGATTACTTTCTTCTAACAAACTCCAAAACGTTTCCTCCAAGAAGTAGTAATTTGTGCAGATGCAATTCTAGACTGATCTGCCTTTGGGAGCTCATTCCAGTCAACATTTGCTCTTGCTTCACTATGGCATGTATTCCAACAGTGACCCAAAGTGATTACATGGTCACATGGCAGCATGAATTTGCACACCTCAAGGACACCAGATCATTGATTACCCAGAAAGTAGATAGTATAGTTATCATTCCATTCCTTATGGTTTTCCTTTTTTCCTAACTTCTGCTTGAATTCCTCTTTTGGTTTCACCCTATGCTGCAGTTTTCCATTCTACTTCTCAGAGACCTCTTTCTCATTCTCTTTCAAAAGTTCCTCTCCCTTTTTAAGCCTTGAAATGTAAGTGCTCCTCAAGTCTCTTTGCTTGGTCTCCTGCTTATTTATTTTTTCTTGTCAGGCCCACTCATTTCAAACATCCATTTCTATCTCTGTGCAAGAGACTTAAATCCACACCCCTGGCACAGCCTGTCCTGAGCTGCAGACAGGAGTCCCCGGCAATCGCCAGGTATCTTGTCAAATCACATCGCCCTAAACTCAGTCCTCCCCCACCCACCATACCTCCTTTTTGCTCAGTGACTTAAGCATCCAACTGCACTCAGTTCACAAAATTTATTTATTTTTTGTTTTTTAATTTTTTTATGTCTTTATTTTGAGAGACAGAGACAGAGAGCAAGCTGGGAAGGGACAGAGAGACAGGGAGACACAGAATCCGAAGCAGGCTCCAGGCTCTGAGCTGTCAGCACAGAGCCTGACGCAGGGCTCAAACCCACAGACTGTGAGATCATGGCCTGAGCTGAAACCGGACACTTAACCGACTCAACCACCCAGGTGCCTCAGTTCACAAAATTTTAATAGCTTTCCTACTTTCATTTCCACTGTGAACAATAAGTAGAAAGTAACTCAAACACCTGAAGGAAAGAATGATTGTTTGGGCTTCAGTCACTCAGAGAGGAGAGTTAGTCAGCTAAACTGGCTAGAACAGATTGCAGAGGGGAAGAGGAGTTTAAGATAGAAATCATGACAATCAGGAGTTGGAGTGACGTGAAAATTCCTGAGAATCCAACAAAGATTTCCTAGTAGGAATAATATCTTGTGAACTTAGAGTTATTTCACTGTAACCTAGGTCTTACCTTCACTGGGAAACTTTAAATCTCTGGTCTCTCTCTCTCTCTCTCTCTCTCTCTGATTCTTTCCTGTATCCTCCAGAATGTCATCCAGAACACTGTAATTCAGTATATATTTGTAAATGGATAAATAAGACAGTATAAGGATGAAAGCACAGTGACTATAAACAAACTACTACTACAATAAACATTGCGTTTAGTGGTTGAACTTCTTAAGCTTTTAGTCTTCCCCTCTAACCACACCCTCACTTACCTATCCCTGCTTCTCTTCCTCGGCTAACCTGTCCTACTTATGTGTAGTTTGTCAGATGTGACACATGGCAAAGCAAGGCCTCACAAAGCCACTTGTGGTAATTACAACAACATGTAAACTAACTCTGATATATGATGCAAAGAGGGTTTTAGGAGAAGAATCCCTCAAATTATACAGAAACACTAGCTATACAAGAACAGCTAGCTACCTGGAATGACACCTGAGCCACGAGACCATGTACTCTGAAAACATCATCTCCTAGGTACCTGCCACATAGCTGGAGGTATCCTGTGTGGGACGCACACTACGTCAGGACCTCTGTTCCTAAGAACTCTTAGTCTAATGAAGAGTAAATACTCTCATTTATCGAGCAACTGCCATTATCCCACAAATGTTCTCATAAAGCCTTTATACAAAGAAATAAAGATTTAGAGAAGATAAAGAAATTGCCAAATTTGGGTTGGGGTTGATTCCAAAGCTCATGTTCTGCTTTGCTGCACAGGCCCCCCTCAAAAATCAGTCAGGACTGGGGTGCCTGGGTGGCTCAGTCGGTTAAGCCTCCGGCTTCGGCTCAGGTCAGATCTCACGTTTGTGGGTTCGAGCCCAGTGTCAGGCTCTGTGCAGACAGCTAGCTCAGAGCCTGGAGCCTGCTTCCGGTTCTGTGTCCCCTTCTCTCTCTGCCCCTCCCCCTCTCATGCTCTGTCTCTCTCTCTGTATCAAAAATAAAAATAAAACATTTAAAAAAATCAGTCAGGAGAAGGATGTCTGCAATGTTATGAGAACTTAAAAGTAGGGGCAGATAGGGGAGACTTGGGGCCATCTTTCTGGACCTGATGGGGTAGAAGATCAACATGACAGCTGTTACCTGATGTTTTCTGTAATGAAAAACATTTTAACATTAAGATCTAGTGACTGTTTTTCACCAACCCTGCTAATGTATCCAAAGAAGCACACAGGTGCACTTTTACTGTTTTGCTTCATTTAGGTACCCAAGGCTGTGTGTAGAAGTGATTTAGGGGTGACATTTCTAGAAGACTTTATTTGCCCCAAGAGAAGTCTGTCGCCTGAGGGATTTTTTCTATTTTAATGCATTAAAAAAATGCTTGGGGCTCAAAGTTCAGTACCTATTGTTACAGAAAACAAAGCTAGGGCACTAAGGAAGATAGGCTCATCTTTTCACCTCATCCCAACATTGCTCGCTTGATATAAATCAATTTATTTGCACTGGGTTTGATATCAGACATTTGGGCTTTACGTGTATAAAAGGCAAGTCACAATATCCCTACCCTGAATAATTCATGTTGTTTGTAACAGCTCTTTTAAGCTTTCTGTTAAACTTGAAGATTAACTTTTCCTTTTTTTCATTCCTTAATCAAAGCTTATTTCGATTCAACTTTGAACAATTCCTCAAGCTGGACTATTCAACTATTTGATTTAGTATTTTCGGGACCTGGAAGCAGGTTGCTGCTGGTTCTTAGGCTTGCTATATTATTTAACGCCTTCGTAAATGATGAATAGGGTCAAAGCCTAGAAGGCTATTTTCTAATTTCTCAAGGGTCTCTTTACCACCTAATTTTCTTTTCATCAAATGTTATTTACTGAGTAACTCCAATCAACTGCTTTGGTATTGCAGCCTGCTGTGATTCTACAGATAATAAATGTCAGTATGGGGAGGGTAAGAGAACCGAGCCTTGAATTTCATAATATTTTTTGTTTGAAATTGGCTTCACTTTCATCACAGAGAGTCTCAAAGGGGGGCAAGACCTTCACTGGGCCATCTTGATAAGATCCTTGGGGTCTCTGTTGGTTATCTCTAAGATTTGCCATGTGGCAAGAGAAGAAAAGATTTCAAAGATCTAAGAAACAAAGCAATCTATTATTTGTCTTGAAAATCATATTATATTCTGTGTTTTACAGGCACGGTAGGCATATTAATGTACAGTGTATCAAAGGCAGAGAACAAAGATGTGAAATTAATATGTCGCATGTAGCCTAGCAAAAAAAGAATCATTTCTGCTTCGAAGGTAGGAAGATGAAAGTAGGAAGTCACAGAGGGCAAACACACGGAAGGCAGTCAGAGTACCCCCTTCTACGCGACAATAACCATGGCACTCAAACCAAGCACTTTCACGCTGAGCTCAGATATAGCTCAGAATCCTTCTCAACACAGTTTGGCAGGAAGCCACAGTTGATCCTGAGCTGCCATGCCAGAGGAAAAGTCTAGCCATTCCTGTACTCTTAGGTAAATTATGTCCAAAGTCAGGGACTGTTACAGGTCAATCCAAGAGGCTTCCTTAGAGACATTCCCTATTAAAATACCATATTGAAATAATCTAACAAAATGCTGCTAGTGGTGGGGAGGGGTCCAGATCATTATTTCAGCATTGGCAGTATATGTTGGTTCCTGCTACTCCTAGGTTTCCTTAAGAGTCCAGTGTTAATATTGATTCATTAGTAGCTAGTTTTCTGCAATTGTCAACTAGTTTACCTGATTAATAGCTATTTTACTTCATAACAACAGGCTCCTATCTGCTTTGAAGCTTTTGGCCAAGATCTCTGTATTGGCTCCTCTGATTTTTGGCTGTGGCATCAGTGACCTTCATTCACCAGGGCTTTAAAAGTTTAACCCCTAATTTCTATCTCAAATATTTTATACCTGAAAACAAGAAGGAGAATATATTTTTTAAATGTTTATTTTAAGAGAGACCAGGAGAAAGGTAGAGAGAGAAATAAGAGAGAAAGAGAATCCCAAGCAGGCTTCACATTGCCACTGGAGAGTCTGGCATGATGTTCAATCCCATGAACAGCGGGATCATGACCTGAGCCAAAACCAAGAGTCAGTTGCCCTGAGAAGAGTAATTTCTATTTCTCTCTGTGACCTGCAGGCAAACAAGAGATAGTACATTTTACTGATTTACATTCTAAAAAATGCACCGTTTTCTAGTCTATTGAGGTCTAAATATGGTAGCTCTTCATCTACATGTTTATTTCTCCAACTGTGATTTTAAGCATGACATCTCATGACATTCATGTAAAATCTTACATGAAATATTAGTGCTTCACGTGTCTTAAGTCTTGTCTTCATAAAAAGGTTTTTAGGTCTTTGACATTTGAGGCAAAGACTAGACAGTGTCCCCATCTTCCTCTGGTCTTGTGGTTTTCAGAATGTACAGAAAGCCATTTGAGAGACTATAACTTATTTCAAACGAGTGTTAGAAGATATTTGCTTATTCAAATCATTAATATCAAATGTCATCTTCACTCAGAGAGACAGGCAATAGAGATATAGATGCACGTTAGCTTCAGTGCTGTGAGATTCTTCTATGTGCCCCCCTGCTAATGAATGAGGACACCTTTAGGTATCTGTGGTGTGTCAACATGATATGATGTAACACAGCTATTCAAAAGCAGATTCTCATCCCTGAGCATGCATCAGATGCACACACTGCTGGGCCTCCTCCCCAGAGTTTTGGATTTAGTAGGTGCAGGATGGAAGCTGAGAATCTGCATTTCTAACAAGTGCTCAGGTGATGCTGTTCCAAGGCCCACACTCTGACAAACCCTGAGAAAATGACTGCCAAGTCTAAGCTGATATTTCTCCTTTAATGTTAAGTGAGAAGGAAAAAACCTTGAAGCCATGCACTAAGATAGATCTATTCAGTAATGCAAAAAGACATTTCAGTGAAATCGTGATTAAGAGCACAAGATGAGGGGTGCCGTGGTGGCTCAGTCAGTTAAATGTCCAACTCTCAGTTTAGGCTCAGATCATGATCTTGCGGTTCATGAGTTTGAGCCCTGCATGGGGCTCTGCACCAACAGAATGAAGCCAGATTCTTTCTGCCGCCCTCTCTTTCTGCCCCTCCCCAAATTGCTCTGTTTCTCAAAATAAATATACTTAAAAACAAAAGCACAAGATGAGAAAGTGGCCAGCCTCAATGGAACTCCAGCTCTGACTGTAGATGCTGCGTGGACTTAACGTTCTGGTTCTACAAACTCTTTAAGGTGTTCCTAACATCCTTCAAGAATAAAATGACTAGTAAAATATACATGGCAAACTGCAGGATAGAAATTATTATTTAAGTGTCTAAAAAAAAACCACTGGGCTTATCAGTTGATTGGAAATCAACTCCTAATGAAACATAGATTTATTTAAATATGTGTATGCATTTAAATATATCTGCTATGGAGCAGAGAGGGGCCTCTAGAGGTAAGGAAACGGTCTTCATTGTCAGTAATATTTCTACACCAATCCCAACCGGTTAAACATTTACCAATGACTAGAGAGGTGTCCCTGCATTACCATGATTTCACTGCCGTCCACTGTACCCCATGCCCTACTAAATGGTGCTGGTTACACTGTACTCCATGTGGAAACTACTCTTCACACGATAGCCACAGCAGATTAAATCAGACATATCACCCATTAAAACTCCCAATGTGATTTCCTACAAAAATTCAAAGAAAAGAAAAAAATTCAAAGCCTCTAAGTACAACAACCACACACCCCTGCCTGGGTCACACTGGGTTATCCCGTTGTCCCAGATCAGCTGTCACCAACAACCCTTTCACTCAAAAGTGTTCCAGTCTGGACAAGAAGGGTAAGGTTGCCAGGTTAAATGTAAAATACAGTTTCCTCTATTTATTATATTTGCTAAAACTCACACCCCTGTTAGCCCCAAGTAAGGTCCTGAAGGGTCACAACCCTTTGTACTGCTCTGTCGTCATTGAGCTTCCTCCTCTCTGCCCGACATGCTCTGGTGCTTGCGTGCCTAGAGCATCCACACCCGTTCCCTCCTCTGGAAACTGCTCTTGTAATGCTCACCTGAACTCAGGTCAGTTCCTTGAGAAAGACCTTCCAGATCACCCAGGTGAAGGGTGCTCCACACCTTCCCCTCCTCTATCACCATAGAAAACAAGAGCATTTGTCTTCATGGCTGTCTTTCTTTCCCCATTAGGATAGATATTTCATGAGGTGAGGGGACTCTTTTTCAGGATGACTACTGGGGTGGCGTATACATGCCTACATCAGAGCTTGGAATGTAGCAGATAATAACAATCGTTCACCATTAAATGGACAAAAACACGTGCCTCAAAATGTAGTGTCTTGCGTTTCTTGGCCTAGGAGCACACACATACTTTTTCCCTAGAAATAGGGTTACATTTCTTTAGAAAAACCTCAGACTTGAATCTGGGTGATTTTCAAGTGTGCAATGGTAATGTATATGGTAATGGTTTCGTAAAGTATGCTCATCAAGGAACCACAAAAATCATTTAATCTAGAAGGTTTCCTCACCACCATCAAATACTGATTATATTTACATAGAAATGGACTCATTATTGTGCCACTGATAAACATTGCTGAAGGGAGAGCCTGCAGATGTGTATTTGCCAGAGAGAAGCTCCAATTCCAAATGCTGACAGGAAATAGTCATTTTAAAGATTGCCACACAATAAAGTGACATTCCTGTGCCATCACATTTCTTTCCCCTAATAGAGGCCAAGATTGATAAAGTTAATTAAAAAAAATAAGGCTACCATATTAAAAAATAAAATGTTAAGGTATAGAAATGCAGGAGGATAGATGTCGTGATGCCTAAAATAAGGGCCTAATATGACTATTTCAAGTTCTAAAAACCTACTCAGGGTGCTAAGCTGGTAAAAACGTTCAAAAACAATAGAGAATAATGATGCGATTCCAGGCATCATTTCAACGATGTGTATGTATAAAAACCATTCTCTAATTGTGTACTTTGTAAATAGACATGGACAGATGCACACACTTGAAGTAAAATTTGCTTTCTGCTTAAATTGAAACAAAAAGTATGAAACGTATATTTAAATATTCAAGCAGTATATTCTAAGTGTGATTTGCATTCTTCCACATATTTAAAATAAGCATCCTCCTTAGTGACGCTGTAGATAATTTTATGAGCACAGACAGCCACACGCAAATCTGGGCTTGGTCTTGACCTTCAGCTCCAACTATAACTAAGTGTGTCCCAGCAGCACCTTCCCAAATGTGTCGCTCTCTCCACCCTGTTCCATACTTGGGATTCCGACTCTTTGGTTTAAGGGCTGCAATGTAGCCCATCAGGTAAGTTTGGCTTTGCACTGGTCTTAAGGGCGGAGCTAATTCTGCAGGCTTCTCTTGTTCAAGACAATGTTTTGTGTGGTAGGCCTAAACCAATTTCTAGAACGCAAAGACTGAAGAGTACTATCCGGTAAGATTTTAAGAATTCAGGGAGATCAATATAGTGGTTAATTCTTCTTCGGATTTACCCCTCAATTTCACTCCAATACCCGTGAAATTACTAGCTAAAAGGATAATGCTAGCAGTGGTTTGCTAATGGTTAAGTAACTAACTCCTGAGGTAACAAAGAGGGTTTCTACAAACGCTGTTTTCTGTTTCATCAAAATCTGAAGGGATAAAAGGCTCAGTAAAATGAGAATATGAATCAAAAACTGTTTAGAGGCAAGCCAGGAAAAACATTCTGCAGTACAACGCATTGCTCTTTGATTTCGATTTCCACTCTGGGATAATGAGTTGTTAATTTAAAAAGACCCCTAGAAGAGTACAGGGTACAGCACCTGAGGATTTGGGATGGCCTTCATTTGACTCTGGATAATGGAGGATATTTTTCTTCACTCCCTAATCAAAGAAAACCTCTAGGTGACATTGTGGGGAAAAACTGGTCACACTTTTAAAGCAGAGTTTGTGTCCTATTTATTTTTATTCTCAAGCTATTCGATAATGTAGTTAAGTTCAATACAAGGAAAATATTCTGCTTGTTCTCACATGTGGCAGAAAAGGCTCTGTCAACATTCATCTAGTCTCTACTTAATCTGGCTGGGGACTGAGACACAAGGTAGAAAGAATTAGGCAGAGATGAGGAAAAACTAAGCAGGAACGTTGGCAGATCCAGTCAGGAAAGAAGTGGTTTTGAAATTTTATCAAAATTCCAACCTCCTATCTGGAGATCTATTTGAGCCCAAGATGGTTTAGTTATACAGGAACTTACTCTATAAACAACACAGGACTATGCATAAAGGTAAACCATATGTAAAGAGCATTTTTCCAAAATGACCAGGTATTCTACAGTCTTATATGGGCCATTTTTGTATGTCAAGTCAAAATTTAGCATGTATTTTTCCATATGTCAATCATTACTATAATTAAAATAAAAAGACACTTAATGAGTGGAAACATTTCATTTTGCCTATGTTTTCACTCAAGACTTACACAAAGTCCAGATTAATGAAACCCTGCAGAGCTTACAAAAATAAAAAGTGTATCATGTGTTGGTTTGATCAACTTCTATATTGCAAAATGATTACCAACATACCCTCAGCTAATAGCTCCATGTCACGTAACTACCATTTTCTTTTTTGGTGAGAACATTTACAATGTACTCTCTTAGCAACTTTCAAGTATATTCTATAGTATTATTTTTAAAATTTTTTTAACATTTATTTATCTTTGAGAGACAGAGACAGATCATGAGCAGGGGAGGGGCAGAGAGAGAGGGACACACAGAATCAGATGCAGGCTCCAGGCTCTGAGCTGCCAGCACAGAGCCCGACATGGGGCTCGAACCCACAAACTGTGAGATCATGACCTGAGCCGAAGTCGGACACTCAACTGACTGAGTCACCCAGGCGCCCCTCTATAGTATTATTAAATTATAATCACCATGCTGTACTTTAGATCCCCACAACACATTCATCTTATAATGGAAGTTGGTACTGTTTGACCCGTATCTCCCCCTTTTGCCCACCCCCAACCTCTAGTAACCACCATTTTGGTCTCTGTTTCTATGAATTTGGCTTTTTTAGATCCCACATGTCAGTGTTACCAAACAGTATTTGTCTAACAAATACATTTTTGTTTTTAATTTTTAGCTTGAAACTATCTCAAATGTACAGGAGTTGCAAGTACAGTCAAAGGAGATGTTTTTTCTTGAGCCAGTTGGGAATGTATTGCTGGCCTGAGACCCTTGGCCCCAGCGTGCCTTTCCCACAAGTGAGGACTTTCTCCTATATAAGAATACCCACATAGAATTGGGGAATTGATACTGACTCATTAGTACCATCTAATTTTCAAACCCTATTCAAATTCCTCCAATTATCCCAATATTCTCTAACAGAGTAAAAGCTATCCAGTAAAGAAAAAAACATTGTATCTATAGCCAAAATATGGAAAGAGCCTAAATTTCCATCAACTTCTGAATGGATAAGGAAGATGCAGTTTATACATACAACAGAATCTACTTGGCAATGAGAAAGAATGAAATCCTGCCATTTGCAGCAATGTGGATGGAACTGGAGGATATTATGCTAAGTGAAGTAAGTCAGTCAGAGAGATACCATGTGTTTTCACTCCTATGTGGATCTTGAGAAACTTAACAGAAGACTATGGGATAAGGGAAGGGGAAAAAAACAGTTACAAACAGAAAAGAAGGGAGGCAAAAACCATAAGACTCAAATATCAGAAACAAACTGAGGGTTGATGGGGGTGGGGGAGAGGGGAAGATGGGTGATGGGCATGGAGGAGGGCACTTGTTGGGATGAGCACTGGGTGTTATATGGAAGCCAATTTGATGATAAATTTTATTAAAGGGGGAAAAACACTGCATCTAGTCATAGAGTCTGGTTTCTTTTAGTCTGGAATAATCCTCTGCACTTTTTACAACTTTCTTGACTTTGACACTTTCTAAGATGACAGAGCAGTTCTTTTGTCACCTCCCCTCAGTTTATGTTCGTCCCATGTTCCCTCAAGTTTAGACTGTGGTTCTGCATCTTAGGAGTGAGGCTATGTAGTTCCATTGCATCCCATCAGACATCACAGGACTTCCCTTTGTCCCATTACAGAGGATATTCACTTTGACCTCCTGGATAAGGTGGACTCTGCCAGATTTGTCCACAGTAAAGTTGCTCTTTTTCTCTTGGTAATTTTTGAGCATTTGGCATATAAATATCTGATTCTTCATCACAGTTTCTTTCATTTTTTTCAACAGGATACTAGGTTTCCTCTTTTACTCAACAAGTTATAATCTGTTTTTGACATTTACTTTGTCCCCAGTTTGGCCAATAAGAGTATCTTTGAGCTGACATGTCCCAATCATTCTTTGAGCACTTTCTTGCTTTCTGGCCAACAAGATATCCCAGGTTCATCTTCTACTTTGCCTGCCCTAGGCTTGTAATCAGCCTTCTCTGTAAGAAGCCCTGAGTCTTGTTAGTGGAGAATAAAATTTATAAGCCAAGATTTGAATGCCAGCTGTGTTCACTGCTACTGTACTGTTTCACTTTCAAGAATTCCCAGTGGACAGATCTGGGGAACACACACACACACGCACACACACACCTTACACAAATTCATATGTATGTCAATATAAATGTGCATATACATATAAAAGATATATACATATTCATATCCACCATTCTATTTAAATACATGTATATTTACATCTATGTATGTAATTCTATGTATCAATTTTTATATCTATACATTGAGATCTAGGAATTCAACCAATAAATTTAATTTCATTCTAACATCATACAATTCATTCTAGTCTTTTCTCTTTCCATATGTTTATTTTCCTTGCAAGAAAGTGAGAAACAAGGTTCTCATATTACTCACTTGGCCAGCCTTCTTATGTGTATTTCTTATCACCATCACTTCCCAGTCCTAAGCTAATGTCCTCACCCACTTGAGCTCTGACTCTGCTGGGCCACCCTCTTGCAAGGAAACCCCTTCCCCAGCTTGAACTGACATCCTATGCCAGACCACCCACATGTAAATACCTTCCTCACCCCTCATAGGCTCTTGCTCCCCATTGGGAGCCATCGCCTCTTCTCTATTGGCTCTGACAACAGGCTGATTCTTTGCAAGGATCCCTTCCCACCCCACTTAGGCTTCACACCTTGTCCCATTCATTTCAAATCCAAGAATGCCACCCATATTTCAGTTATAATCAAGGAAACAGCAAGAAAGCCTTCATCATATACTTGTAAACAACAAAGTATCACATCCAACATCCAAATTTGGGCAATTCCAAGGGCCTCGGTGGCCCACTACCAGTTCCACTTGTATGCATACATAAACGTGTGCACACAAACCTTCTCTTTTTTTACAGACAGATGAGATTATACTATCTTAACTGCACTACCCTTTTTTCTTTCCCATTGAATCCATCTTGGAGGTATTTATATGGCAGCACAACACATTTACTTTTATTATCCACCTAACAATTTTGTTTGAAGAATAGGTATCGTTCACTTACTGATGAATATTTAAGCGGTTTCTGTTCTTGTAGTTAACAAGGCTGCAATGTACTCCATGTAGGATATCTTTGGGTATATATAATGTGTCTATTCACATTTTTCCTTTCTTTGACACTTTTTTTTTTTTTTTTTTTTTTTTGAAGAGACAGAGACAGTAAGAGCAGGGGAAGGACAGAGAGAGAGAGACAGAGAAACTGAAGCAGGCTCCAGGCTCTGGGCTGTCAGCACAGAGCCTGATGCACGGCTCGAACTCACAAACTATGCAATCATGACCTGAGCTGAAGTCAGACACTTAACCAACTGAGCCACCCAGGAGACCCTATTCATATTTTCAGTATTTAAAAGTTTAGCCCTAAAATCACGTAGTTCAAACAAACAAGAATGTGAAATGCAGGCTAAAGATTCTTGTATCGTATCTTAACTATGAATTAGTTTTGTTCCATAGAACGTAAGGTTAAAAGGTTAAAAAAAAAAAGATTAAAACTATTTTGTCCAAACACTGGATTCTACTTCAGTTTATCTTTAGAACAGATGAAGGAAGCCCGATGAGAAAGTCAAAGCAATTCATTGATGAAGTCAGTACTAGCACCCGGGAGTCCAAACAGGGCTCCACCCGAGAGTAAAGGGAACACAGCAAAAGTCTCAATCTACAAGAGACGATCGTGTTACTAGCTGTTTTACTGTCCCCTGCAGCTCTACCTGGTATTGCATTGCTTACATTCATGAGCCCTTCAGAATTCCCTGATGTACAGTTTACTCATGGAGACAAGTGGGACCCTAAAATTAAAATCAAGTTAAACATTTTGCTCCTGTTCTATTTGTCTTCTAGCATTAAATCAATGACTTTGTTTTCAGCACTTAATTATCTTTATCATCCCCAAATACATCACATGTAATGAAAGACAAGATCAATAAGGAAGAGGAAGGTCAATAAAGATAAAACTGAAAACAGGACCTTAAAGATGAATCCACCCAGGGAAGGGGATAAAAAAATAAAACTAAACAAGGGAAAAGTAATACAAAATGGCAAATTACCTTTTAAGAATTGAGAGAAAGGCCACAAGGGTACAGAAGATTCAACACACAAATTGGGGGCTTACAGAAGTATATAAAATTCTCATCTAAGATTGAGAATAAGAAAAACTTGGCAATATCAGGGAAAAAGGAAAACCAAAAGTTTTGGCTTGTTCTCCTCAACTTTAAATATTTTATTTATGTGTCAAGTTATTTCCCACTAAATCTTCTTAAATCTTGAACTGAGCAGTTATATTTGAATTGCATTAATTAACCATTATTTTAAATCACACTAGTAACATATGCACTGATTATTGAAATATTATTTGAAATAATCACTTTGATTATTTCAAAGACAATCAAAAACAATCAAAACAATCAAAAACAATCACGTGCTTGTTTCAACCAAATACAGAGGGAAGAAGTAACACAGGCATAAAACAAAGAATATATCCTCACAAGGAAAACTGACCATTGCAGTAAAACTACTTAACAAATTAAACTAAATTACCATGGTCTTTCAACATATCAAAAATGGATACATCAATTTTCTAAAAGTTTTTAATACAAATATGAAGTTCATCCTTTATGTCTCCTATCATAGAAAGAGCAACTTGTAGGAATTTTTAAGTAAATTTTTTGTACAACTCTAAAATATACCAACTTAAGTGTCTGATGATTCT
The DNA here is from genome assembly GCF_006229205.1 of Suricata suricatta. NCBI lineage: Eukaryota > Metazoa > Chordata > Mammalia > Carnivora > Herpestidae > Suricata > Suricata suricatta. The sequence continues at coordinate 33,375,225 of NC_043711.1, forward strand.
GAAGATGGAAAAAGCCTCAGGGGACTGCACTATTCCTTATGGTTTCCTTCTCCTTTGCCCACACGTTCATCAATAATTCCTTTATTAGACATTCCTTCAAGTACTCCAATTCCAATGTGCCATCTGTTTCTTCCTGAAACCCTTGCTGATATAGAATGTGAATGTTGAATATTCTTTCAGGAAGCTTGGCTGTACAAGAAAATGCAGTAGTAGGTATAAGCAGTGAAAATAAGAGGGTGAATTCATCTCTTCATTTTCTTAATCTGTTAGAGCAGGTGTGTATCTTATGTTACTCAGAGTACCTTATTTTTAATAAAAATAAAACACAGAACTTCATTTTTAAAAATTCCTACAATGACATGCCGCTCTAGAAGTACTTTCCAAGATTAAAACTAGGTCTCTAGCTTGAAAGGTCCAAGAGAATGGGATAAATCCTGAATTTCTGTACCTGGGATACACGAAAGCAGGTGTTCCTTCCCTGAGTATTTTTTAATTCTTGTGGAGGTAAGCATCCTCCTGTATTAGCTCAACCAAAGAGAACTTTTGATGAGGCTCCCAAGACCTATCCCACAGCTACTCCTCCTGAGCCCTGCGCCACTAGGATTCACGGTGCCTCAGGCACCAGAACATGCAGACCTGGCAGCCTTCCTCCCTTTCCTGATAGCTGAAAACCACTTCTTACCATCACTGGCCAACACAACCAAAATGGATGCTCAGTGGATTCCTGATGGATGGCAAGAACATGCCTCACCTTCCTCCAGTCCATTTTCCAGATTTCTCCAAAAAATGTAATTCTAACTAGATCCTGATCACATCACCCTCTGGTATGGCATCAACTTTCATTGACCTTAAGATAAAACGGAAGTATGAAATAGAACACTCTTCACAATCCTGCCTCCAGCTCTCTTTCCCATTCTATCTTTGGTCATTCAGTCCTTGCTCACCAATAGTCTGTCTATATTCCAACTTCACGGAGCTACTGATCATCCCTGAATACCCAGGCAACAGAAGAAAGTAAATAATCAGTGTCTAAGATGGTTCACTCACGGTGTCAGCACTCACTGTGTTGGCATAGATCTCATTTAACCCCACAAACAACCACGAGACTGAGGCTCAAGCACATTAAGGAGCTTACCCAACGGTTCAGAGCCAGTAAATGCTGAAGAGGCTGCTCATTGGGGTCCAGTCTTTCTGACATAGTGTGACCTCCAAGGTTCAGAGCCAACACTGGCAAAGCTCTCCCCATCAGAATGTTCTTTCCCAGCTTCTCCATCTGATAGAACCCTCTGCTTCCTTAAAGTCAAGCCTCAATTTTCATCTCCTCTGATGTCTTCCGTGGCTATAGAAAACAGTTTGGTCCGTTCTTTCCCTTGGATCCCAAACGCACTCATCATCTCTCCAGCAGTGTTCTTACCCCACACCATCCATACTACCTACATTGTTCATGTCTTTAGGTGCTAAATTGCAGGGGGATTTGGAGAACCAGGACTGTTGGTATGTTATTCATCTTTGATCCTCTGCTCTTGCAAAGCCTGGTAAATGTAAGATGCTTTATTGTTATTTGATCAAGAAAAAAAAGTAAAGAAGGTGGTGTCCAGTCACCGTATCTGGATATACATGGGATGGAAAAAACATACGATTTGCCCGGTAGCAAAGTTTCTAACCATATACTATTTAATCATGCCAGATAATGGGATAAGTCATTATACATAATATTGGGAATCAAAGTTTTGCTAAAAGGCCAATACAAAATAACATTTAATGATAATACCCTAAAAAATAGCGGCAAAAAGTACACTGTGCCATATGGTTTTGAGATACAGACCCAGTTTTCCAAAATTGATACAGAACATTGAACTCCCTGAATTAAGGTAAAAAGGCTGAGCAGCAAAGATGAATTATCTTTATATAAGGGAAATAATAAAAGATAAACTTAAATACTAGAGGATAAACCATTTAAGATCAAAAGTAACTTCTCCAAGACTCTAAAGTTCAAATAGGAATTTTAAAAAGTGGATTTTAATGTCTATATTGTCTTTATAGTGGCTGAGATTAATAAAAATTAGCAGAATATAATACAGGATCTCTAATTTTTATTTTCAGCACTCTAATCTAGAATTCTAACAAAAATGTAATGAAATAGTTTAACACCTGTGTATTAGAAATACAAAACATACAGTATTAATAAACTCTCACCTAAGAGATGTGGGATCAAATGATTTCTTCCTAGGTGGAGGTGGAGTAACATACATTTACTCTCAACACACAAGCCATGGTTTTAACAAAATTCCTTCAGTTTGTCTGGATACATTTGTATGAAATACTACAGCACTGAGAAGCTAATTAATGTCAAGTCAAAACATTAAAATGATAATCATTACAAGGATATAATATTCAAAATTCAAAATTCTGTCTTTCCACTGATTGCATTAAGCATGAAATAGAAACAATTCTCAGAAAAGACACAATTGTCAATTTTAGAAACTTATGAACAGTGGCCCGGTAGTCAGAAAAAGGGAATGGCTTTGACCACAGCACAAGGTCCATGTAAGGTAATCACGTGTAAAGTCTTTTTTGTGCTCAATTAGAGTAGGAGAATCCAGGAAGATTATTTTAATCTTGCATATACTTAATTAATTTCAAGAATCTTCTTCTTAAAAGTAACCAGGTGCAAAACAGGCATATTTTTCCTGAGACACTAAGTCCCTGAGCTACTTACCATAAAATGAATGAGCTTGAAATATATCAAAGAAGATGTGAAAGTGTTTTATCCAAGGAGAGGAGAGTTCAGAATCTGTATACAAGAAACACAGCTTCTGACTCTACGGCACTGGCATATATGCAATGATTATAAAATAAATATGTTCAGGATGGCGAGTAAACTCTAGTTACCAATTTTGTTCACTAAGACACTTGGTTTTAGAGGTAATGTCAAAAAGCTCTTACCAGGTAGTGAATACTCCATTTCAGGAAGACATTCTGTTGCATGTTGTTTTATTAGAAATGAACTTGATAAGATTCAACCAAAACAGACTGTGGGTCAACAGGTCTTACTACTAAACTGTTTTAATAAGGGATGTTGTAACATACTTAGCTATTTCAGCCTTAAACTCTAGGATCTAAAAGGAAGGTCATTATTTTAAATGCTACTCCCATAGTCCATATATTACCCCAAATCAGTCTTGAACTTCACAATTCTACAGCCATCTTCTTTAGTAAAGAGAAATCGGTAGCGTCACATTAGTGTTTCGAAATACAGAAAGTGAGATAAGTTTGTATGATTGTTTATGTTTCTAGTTCATGGTTTTACTGTTCATTTAATTCCCATTTTTCAGAGTGCTCCTCTCTCCCCATTACTCTCTGAGCATTTCCTCAGGATTCAGCAAGTGAGCTGGGACAGACCATGGAGCAAGACAAATTCCATCTCTAGTCTCATGGAACTTACAGTATAACGAGGAACACAGATAGGAAATAGGGTGTGCACAAAAGTATACTTCTTCCACACAGGATGTTGAAATGGAAAACTCTCAAGCTTTGGAACCCAGCTGCCTGAAATCAGATTCTGCCTGGTGGTGAGCCTGTGACCACATTGTAGCCACCTCATTTTTAGCAAAATAGGGATTGTGAAAGTGACCAAAGAGAATTCTTCCTAAGACTAACTGGGATAGTGTCTGGACAAGGCCTGACAGTTAACAGGCATTCAAATCATTTCCCTTTCCTCCCTTATTTGCATTTGCCCTCATTATCCATTCATGTAATACTGTTAACAAAAATTTGACAGTGAAAAACCCTTTTCCTCTATCAAATTTAAGAATTTATTTAATAAAAATACTTACATCAAAACAAAAGCTAAAATCATCTTCCTAGTTAATGAGGAAGTTATCTATATATTGAGATTAAGTGTATCCTGAATTTTGTTATCAAGTTCCTAGCCCATTTTCAATGTTCATCCAATTTCCTTACAATTGAAAGCATTAAAAAAAGTAACATTTTCATTGCCTTAGGGAGAACGTGATTTTATATTCAAAACAACAAACCTCACAGAAAGCAAAGAATAAAGTACATACACTCTGTGCTGTTTCCTCTTAGGTATAAGAAAACTAAGCTTACGGAATTAAAATTATTTAGGTCTATGCAATCAATATAAATTGGAACAAAGCTAATGCAGTTAAGGCAATTGTCAGTAGTTTATAAGAATAACAAAAAATATTTTTGCTTACAGTAAAATGAAATTAAGTTTGCGTGGTTAAAATATTAATTTTCATTGGAAGTTTTCATGCATATTAAAAATTCTCTAGGGTTATCTTTTAACTATATGTTTAAGACATAAAGTAGAGGACTTAATCTTGAATGTGACATTATGAAGAATGACAACCATACTCATTCTTACATCTCTTCAGGTACTGATGGTGCTTTTCTAAACACTGTGGACTGAGCTCTGAGCTTCTGAATTCATTATGGTTCATTTTAATATGATCTTCCTTGGAAGAAGGTTTAGCATTTTGCTCATCATCTAAAATTCTGATGAACAGAATCCTACTGCCTTTTCTTCTTGAGATATAATGAAGGAAAACAGATGTCATAACTGCAGAATCATAGCACCCTGTTGTAGGAAGAAAACTTTATAAAGAAGTAACTTAGACCAATTTTCTTATTACATTGATGTGGGAAAACTCTGGAGGTGTAAGGTCCTATTGCTTTTTTTTTTAAGTTAATTTATTTATTTTGAGACAGAGAAAGAGAGGTAGAGAGGGAGCAAGAGAAAGAGAATACCAAGCAGCCTCCATACTGTTAGTGCAGAGACCAAGGTGGGACTCAAACCCACAAACTGTTAGATCATGACCTGAGTCTAGAAATCAAGATGTCACATACTTAACAGACTGAGCCACCCAGCACCCCTCTGGTTCTATATTTCAAGTAGTATCTGAGCCAAGACTGAAGCCCCCTCTGTAGTCCTAATGTGGGTGTAGCTCTGAGGGTGTGGCACACACGCACAGGGGTGTATGAGGTCCACATCTGTTTACCTATTTCTTCGAGTGCCAACTAGGCCCTACACAAGGTCTGCTATACTGAAGGGTGGGGCAGGACAATTTTACCACTGATCTCAAATGTTATGAATCCAAGTTTTGGGGTTCACACCAGTCCTGCTAGCATTCTGTAAACACATTTTAAAACTATTTTAAGACAATAATTAAAGGAACAAATCATATGAACAACTAAATGTTTTATATACCAAGTTTGAATACATTAGAAATGTCCAGTACATAACTGTTCGCTGCTAAATTAACTGGCTTTTCTGCAGGCCTTGGAATAAAGTCACAAGGCAAATGACATCAAGGACCACACAAGTAACGGGAAGGTCTGCAGGCAGTGAGGTCTGTGAGGAACTGAGCATACAGCCCCACCTAATTCAGGCAGCTGAGTGGTACCGGAGGCTGTACAGAGTCCAAGTTGACACATTTTAATTCTTTCAAGTAAATGAAACAAGTCCTTATCTTTATGAAATAAGAAAATAGGAAAAATTCATTTAAGGATCCAACCAGTGGCTGGCTTGATGATCACTTGCTCTAATTAACTCAAGATACTAACCACAAGATATAAAAGGCAAATCAAATGATGGAGGAACAGCAAAACATTAGGAGCCAGAAAGTCGTGGGTCTGAATGCCCCTTTATCATCTAGGAGTCGCTTGACCACTTGCAAGTACTTAATTCAAAAGAGAATTCAATCTGCACATGTCAAGTAGAGAGTAACAATACCACCTCATGGACTGAGCAAATTAAATAAGAATGCACACAGATACTGTGAAAAGTGCCATTCATTCAATAAGCCTCTCTTATTATGACCATCATCATTAATAGTTTGAGACTGCTTCTTTAGAGCCATACTGAATTGAGTCAATGCCCTAAAACCCCACAGAGCAAACAGATGAACCCATTCTATATGGAAAAACAAACAAAAATCCCAGAGAATTCACGTATCTATTTGTTGTTTGATACAAATATATTCAATGGTTTTATAAAACAATTTAATCCATTCAATGTACTTAACAGTGAAAAACTGTTTTTATAAATATTCACATAAGATAAAAATGACAATAGAACTATAGGAAATTACAGGAGGAGATCCACCCTTAGAATACCAAATATCATTTCCAGCTGTAATTATTTACCTAGTAATACGCATCACCTGACTGAATTCTTGAACCTGCCGCTAATGCTAGCCCTATTCAAATCTCTAAAGGCTATCGTTTTTAGATTATCTTTTCTGGAGATGTTTGCATGTGATTTAAAATTTTTCTTCCATATCAAATTTTAATAATTTGGGAAGCTTTTCTTCCCACACCAAACTACAGATGACCATCTGTTTCAACAAAGTTGTTCAATAAAATTGTTCCCTTCTGTAAGAAATGACATTTCTTAACAGTACAATCTCCGTATCACCGTTAGAATCTTCTGTTTCAACCAGCTACTTCTGACCAGGCCAAATCATTGTAATAGAGGGTAATTAAAATAGGCACTACTGCATCTCATGGAGTTCACATAAAGTCAACATAGGAAAATGAGTTGAATTTTCCCAAGATAACTTTTTTAAAAAGCCATTAAAATGTAAGCTGGTTCATAAACTACCTCATATAACAATGAGTTAACCGTGCCACTTTAAAATGATAGAAAAAATGCATTCAAAAGTGCTTTTTAAGGCACGCTTCCTAAATAAGTACAAGTATATATTAATCATCACAGCAATTATCTAGACATAACTCTTTCCACTGCAAAGCTCAGTCAAGTAAACAAACCTCTAGAGACTTGAATCTCTCTCTCTCTCTCTCTCTCTCTCTCTCTCTCTCTCTCACACACACACACACACACACACACACACACACACACACACACAGAGAGAGAAGATCAGGTGACTCCAGTAAGGTGAAAAGGGGAAGTTAGGAACTTTTCTGTAGCTATAAACAAGAACAACGGCTATATTCTCTTTATTTATCCCAAGGAGTTTCCAAAGTACAGAATATCATCTTTTCTCTCAAAATGTCCCTTAAAACTGGCCACTTCAAAAACTGCCCTGGAACTTCTTGACTTCATTTTTGTCCAACCTCATACTTAGTGTATAAAAGGACCGGTTTCTGAAAGCCAGACAACATAAACCACAGGTAAGATCCTACGAAAGGAGCCTACCCTGTACCGTCAAAGGCCGGACTCCAAACATAAAATGGATTCCAGGAAATTCATATTCACACATATGTATCTGAAATCCACCTCGGTTTAGTTTTATTTCTCGATGCAATGGAGTATTATACGCCATTTTCCGAAATATCAAGACGTGGACACATTTCAAAAGATACGGGAAACGCCTGGAGATGAGGAACCTTTACTATAACACAAAGAATACACCTTCTAAAAGAACCGATTCCCAGGGCGCAGAAGAGACACTTGTCAGAACACTGAAAAGAGGGTCACCTTCGACTCGAGCAGCGCTAGGTGGCAGAGGAGAGTCGACCAGGCATCCAGGCCCTCCAGACCGCTCCGGCTCGAACTACTCTCCCCCTCACCTTCTCTTTGCTTTCAAAGAGAAGCCTTTAGACCAGCCTGAATTCCAACAGCGGCCTGTTCATTACGGGAAAACCGCTGTGAGCTAAATACAACTCTTTGGAACGTTCACTGCATATTATTTGACTGGCTGGATTAAACCGGTGTTGAAGGGACCTACCTGACAGTCGTGTTCTCCCGTCCAGCAGATTACCTTCACGATGCAACCCCGCACCAGTAAGAGAAACATGCCGACAGGGCTGTTGGGCACGCCCCCCTGACCCGCAAAACAAAAGCTGAATTAGTGACAAAGCTGAATCTCGAGAGGAAGCGCTGAGATGGTGCCTGCTTCCCGGCACGTTGCGGGCTGAAATTGCTTTCACCTGAAACCGCCCTAAAAAGCTTGATTAGAAGGTCCACGTGGGGGAGGCACGCAGGAACAGGTGTGTGCTTGCCTGCGTGGCTCTAATCATTGTTTGATGATGGTGTTTACAAAATTGGAAAAAGACGTTCTTCTAGGAATCAAGCCTTGGGAGTCACCCAACCGTCTAAGCCTCGTTTCGCTTTGTTTCAAAAGGAAGATAACAGTACCTATTTAAAGGTTGTTGTGAGGCATAAATGAGATGGGTGGTCCCTGAAAAGTGCTTTGTAAATAAAGTCCTCAATAAATGGTAGCAATCCATATGACCACCATCAAACTAGACAAGCAGTGGGAAGTGCTTACAAAACGAACTACCATCATTATCATCATCATTATTATTACCACTCTTCTTATGCCTTCTGTGTTTCCTACCAAACCAGGTGACTTGGTATTACTGCAGGCACACCCTGTAATTCCTTTCTTTTCTGTGTCTAGAGCATTAACGTTCACAGCTCTTGGTATGGAATCACATAAAAGTGATACTGAAATCCGCCTGTGCCATTAACCAGCTATGTGGTTTTGGGCAACTGGTCTCATCTTTCTGCGCCTCACTTTCCCCACCAGCAAAACAAGGATAGTAATAGGACTTTCCTCCATAGGTTATCTATGAGAATAAGATGCTATACTTTCTAGTGCAGAGTGACAATTCACCAGATGTTTGCTTCTTTTAGCCATATTAGTATTACTATTCATTTGCCTTGGCATATTCTCTCCATTCCTCTCCATTCTCTCTTAATTCCTTTAAGGCTCAATTTTAAAATCTCCTCCATTCATCCACATATTCTCTCATGTAATATGTATTCTATGACTCTTTCATACTCTGAGGATTTCAAGTATCAAAAAAGCTTAGCTCTTGGTATCAAGAGATCCTACCATGGGAGCAAAAACAAGTTAGATATATAATGTTCTTATTGCAATGAAGAATGTAAAGTGGCCGAAGAAGCATTTATTTTAAAGATGTATTAATTTCACCTAGGAAGATGTAGGAAAAGAGACTATGTCTACCGTCATGATTAAGAACATGGAGTTTTATGTTACAGTGACCTGGAGTTCAGTATCAGCTTCACCATTTGTTACCTAGATAGAGAACTTTGAAAAATTTATAATATGGTAATAAATTGAGGCTCCGTTTATTCTTCTGTAAAATAGGGATAATCGTAGAACCTATATAATCATGAGTTAAGTGAAAGTCATAAATGGAAATCCACTGAAAGTGCTAAAAAAGGTTCAATATAAGTTCATATTAGCAGTAATCATATCAACATAGGTAATATCATCATCAAGCCTTAGTGTTGGGAACACTAAATGTGGTTCTCGAATTATGAGTAGTATTTGAATACAAGGCTGGGGAAAGGAAATGAGGCAAAAAGAAAAACTTGGAAGGGGAAGTTTGAAGGAACCAGAAACTAGTTCACGTTGGCCTCATTAAGCACTAAATGTGTACTTAGGGTAATCATCTTGCCTGGGGCACAGGGTTCACCAGAGGTGCAGTACTTTCAATACTAAAACTGGGTAACTTCTAGGGAAATCGGGGTGAGTTGATCACTCCACACGTAGAGGATTTTAGCCCAGCAAACAAGGGTCTTGAAGGACATGTGAAGGGGGTTAGGCTATATTTATATGAAATAGGGAGCACTTGAAAGTTCTGAAGTAAGGGAGAACTGATCAGAAGTGTGTGTCAGGCAGTCTACACAAGGAAAACTTGATCTCTCTTTTCTGCCAGATCAGTTTGCTCCTCCCTGCTCTTCTTATAGGATTTTATTTGTCCTCTAGCAGTTAATCACATTCTCTCTGTGCTATGGATTTGTGTGTGTCCTCATAATCCTACAATATACTTTTTTTGCTATCAGGATTGAGTCTTTGCTATTTTCTCTTCATGTTATACATAACATAAGCACACTATGTATTGAATTAAGTTGATTAAAATCAATGATTCTATGCAATACAATATTAATTGACATTTTCTATTCATCTCAGTTCAAAATTGAACCTCGGTTTTCTGTGCACCTAATAATTACTCTTCACGGGACACATAAAGTCAATCTATTAAAATACTGAGTGGCAAATATACATACAAAATAATTCTCTGTGAAATGTAAGGGATTATTCTCCCCCCTCCATTAAATTTTTTAATTGAAGACATTCATTCATTCATTCAACCAAAAAATGTAGCTTAGCAGTACTATGTGTCTGTTCCTGTCTGGAACCCAAGATACAGGTAAAAAATTGAGGTTCCCCACTGTATTTGGTGTCCAATCAAATTCCCGTAAGGCAGAGCACCAAGGTAGAGTTTCCATATAAAGTTCAAGTTAGCTCAAGGTCATCCTCAAATGCTTAAATATCCCTCAAGAAAGGTATGTTTTAAGTACTATAAAAACAAATCAAGTTAAAAGCATTTATTCCTATGCAAAGCTGACTTTGAAGAAATCAAGATATATTAGCTAGTGAGAAAATCTAGCATGCTGACTTTAAGGCAGGTGTTCTAGGGTCAGAAGGACATGGGTTCAAATCTCAGCTGTACGTCTCACTTCCTAACCTTGACTACCTTTACTGACCAAACAGGGCTTCTTTGTAGCCAGTTCATTCATTCATTTATTCAGTCACACAGTTTATAATCATTGAACTGACTAAGCTTTGAAATTGTTATTCTTGACCAATTTGGTGTTTCTGGGTGAGTTGGGTTGGATGCCTGGGAGGCAGACCCTGAGTGGAAGTAAGCACTTGAGAAGTTTATGAAGGAATGACATCAAGATCAATACCTATGGGGGAAAGGAAGGGTGTAGTCCTAACAAAGGCACCGTCAACCTCATAGGATGCTCTTTTAGGACATCCAGTGTTAGGGCTTTAAATCCCTGTTTTAACCAGTTCTTGGAGGGAAGTTGTCTAGTCTCAAGCAGGGGTAGCTCTTTTCAGATGAGGCACTCTTCCAAGAGATTCTGACCTAAGGCCTCTCAGCCCATTTCACTGCCAGTAAGTGGGTAAGTCCCAAATAGGGCGGGGGGTACCTTGGCAGTGTAGCACCTCATCCACTACACGAATAATTGTCAAGATTGCAGATGTTGCATGTAAAGTGAAAGTTTATATTTTAAAGTGACAATTTCAAAATTATATACATAGTTACCTTACTCTGTATGTTTCCTATTACTACCATTTTGCCCCTTCTAGCTAATTCTTAATTTCTCATCTACTTGATGGTGTCTGTCTTGTAGCATTTTGGTGAAGATTAAAAATCATATAATGTATGTAAGGTACTTTGCAAACTTCCTGGCACTCAGCAAATGTGTGGTATGTGTTAGCTGTTTTTATTAAGAGAAGGTCTAGGAATACAGAAGGACTCAGTAATAAGTGAAAAAAAGGAAAACTATGGCAGAATTCTAAAACTTACAGACTGACTTAAAGCACTGAGTCTGTCACTGGCAAAGTTTACATTATGGTATTTGACTAGTGGGTGTCTCAGTCTAGTTTTATGTCAACATTAAATAAAGGTTTGGATTTCGGCACCTCGTGGGAAGTCTCAGCTAGACTGTTAACATTCCTCGGTCCCTCTTATGAGAAGGGAATTTGAGAATGTTAGAACTACACTCTGTCCTTTTGGGAAATGAACATGTAAACAATGATGACAAGGGAGGGATAGAACCAAGATATAATAAAGGATCTAAGTTCAAGGTATGGGGTCATTATCTCCCAACTAGGTTGTCATACCAACCAATTTTTTAATATTTACAATTTCGCTTGAATCCTTAGAACATGAGTTCTCTTAGTCAGACACTGAATTTCTGTAATTGCTTTTTAATTTACTGAACATCATATCAGCATTAATGGACAGATGAGAATGTTCCCTTTGGCTGTCTTACTAATGATTATTTTTAAAATAAATTTTTAAAATATATTTCATGTACATATTTGTAAAGGCAGATTAAAAACATAGGCTTCCTACTGTAGCCCTGCTCCCTTCCCCACCCCTAAAATAGGGTTCAAATGCTTTTTTGGGGATCAGGAATCCTATTATGATTTTGTCTTGTTTTTTCTGTTTTGTTTTTACCTCCACCAATACCTAGTGGAATTGGTGCTCAATAAAATTTTGTGGAATGAGAGGCACCTGACTGGCTCAGTTGTTAGCACATATGACTCTTAATCTCGGGGTTAGGTGTAGAGTCTAATTTTTTAAAATTGGTTGGGCCCCTGCGGGGCTTAGTCAGTTAAGTGTCAGATTTGGGCTCCAGTCATGATCTCAGGGTTGGTGAGCTTGAGCCCAGCACCCAGCCTCCTGCTGTCAGCACAAAGCCAGCTTCAGATCCTCTGTACAACGCCCCCCCCTCTCTGCCCCTTCCCCACTCACAATCTCTCTTTCCCTCTCTTAAAAATAAATAAACCTTAAAAATTTTTTCAAAATGTATTGAATGAATGAATGAATGAATTTCAGAGCTGGAAATGACATTAGAGATAACACAGTACTCATTTTAAAATAATGTTTAGATGGACAGAGGCATATTCAGGAGTGTGCATGTCTGTCTGAGTCAGAGCAAGGACCCAGGTCTCACAAGGCCCAGGCAAGATGCTTACTACCAGAGCACACTGCACCTCTGTGCTCTAAAGTCCCACGGAAATCTGCTCAGAGCTTTGCTTGTCAGTCATTCTTACCCAGGGCATTCATTTCTTAAGCAAGCAAATATTTGCTTCTCTAAAACTAGAAATAAAGCAAAGTGTGCTTCCCTCACTATAGCCCGTCACATAGTGTTCACATATCCCAGGTACCTTCACACCTTTTTTTTCTTTCATATCTTTGTGAAATTTCCTTTTATTTGTAGGATATGTCAGATTTTTTTTTCAATCCTTTTTTAATAATCCTCATAATTCTGAGGTTTCTCTTATCTGCTTTATTCCACAAATTTGGAATAGGTTTAGATCATACATTAGATACAGAAGTAAGGGTGGAAACAGGTTTGAAAGGTGTAAATTGTTAAATTTATGATAAAAACAATACAGTCATCATCAAAAGAGAAAAATGTTTTTTTGAAAATCATCCATGATCTCATCCCCCCTAGATAACAAATATAATAGCATTCTGGGGGATTTATTTATAGATTTCTTTCTTTGTTTTTCCTTTTTTAAAAAGATATTTTTAAATATTTATTTTTGAGAGAGAGACAGAGTGTGAGAGGGGCAGAGAAAGAGAGAGAGAATGAGACACAGAATCTAAAGCAGGCTCCAGGTACAGAGCCTGAAGTGGGGCTCAAACTCACACATGGCAAGATCATGACCTGAACCAGTCAGACACTTAACTGACTGAGCCACCGTGGCATCCCTAGTTTTTTTTTCTTAGCCATATTTTTCATAGTTATAAATCAGAGTGCACTGATATCTATAACTTCCACTTTTTCTCTCAACATTATATCATTAGTGTATCCATGTTTTAACATCTCCTTCATGACTATAATTTGTTCCCTTTAATCATACATCACAGCTGTTGGAAATGAAGAATTTCCTCTTTCCTTCAGTGTCCTTCCAGCTGGACTTAAAATCACATTGGCATGAGAAAGATTAATAGGAGAAAATCAAATGTAATAATTTATCTATGGAGATTCACATAGACAAGGAAATTCCAAAGACAGGGAGGCAACATAATGCTGATATGTACTAAGAGAGGGTTATAGGTCAGAGGCTACAAAAGAAAGAAAGATCATTAGCAGGAAGGTGTGAGGAGGTGTCTGGAAAGCAGGTTGCCCTCTTATACAGATACATTTATTAGGTAAAGAGGAATGTCTGTCAATAGTTCTTTGTTAATATCTTTCTCCCTCTAAGTGGGAGGGAAAGAGCTTTTCCTAAATCTACTGGATGTGATTGTTTTTCATTCAAAATAATGTTCATGCCACAGTGGCTCATCTTGGGGCACCCTGCCCTTGGTCTTCACGTAACTGGCTTAACTGTTTCCCTAAAGGTTGACCGGAATGCTTTGTCCAGTCATTTGATATTATGAATCAAATAGGGATGAGTATTTTGGGTAAAATAGCTTTTTCTATGTTTTGCTTTGTTCCCTTAGGACAAATTCCCAAAGTAGAATTACTGACTCAAAGAGAATGGACATTTTTATACCTCTTCAGGCACATATTGCCAAATTTGTGCGTGGAGGGATAGAATGTTGAGTTTAATTAAATTAGGTAAGGGGGCAGTGACTGAGATTTCCTGTGATCAGTATTTCCAGGCAACCAATTCTAACTCCAATAGTGTGAACAGAGAGCATTGTTTTGAGCAAGAGTCTACCTTTTCAGCCCAGCCTATGGAGGCTCATTAGAACTGTGTTGGGTAATAATTATTTCTTAAACATCTACATTTGAAATGTTAGATGAACTGCAATGTTGACTTTTCTTAGTCCTTTGTTTTTATTCAGTGACAATTATCTAACAAGCGAACAGGAAAAGAAGGCCTTTTAGATTAACACATTTTCATGTCATTCCTTCTAATAAGGTTTAAAAGGTTCCAAAGCTGAGATTTAAAGAGATGGAGTATTATGGCTCAGGACATTTCTGTAACATTCAATCACATGGTCAGAAGCCACTATGGCTTAGAAAGAGGCCCCTGGTCAAATAGGGTCCTCAGGGGCCCCGGTTTACCTCTCAGAGGATTTGTCCTCTGCCTTTGAGTGGTTATGCTGAAGTTAAACCCTTAGAAAAAAATTTCATTAATCAGGAAAACACATCTGGTTGTTTGAATCAGTCAAAAGGGACCCCATTTATTCTTTAACCACACACCTAATGATTGAGTAAATAGACACTTTCTTACCTGCATGCTTATTCCTCAAAGCAAAGAAGACTTTATGATGTCCCAGAGACTGACTACAAGTAGATGAAGAATTAATAATGCTTCTAGCATTTGTGCATGCTTCATAGTTTTACAGGTATTTTCACACAAATAACCTTTACAAGGGCCTTAAGAGTTTAATACTTTTATCTCTCCCATTTTCCAGCTGAAACAGTGAAGGCTCAGAAGCATCAGTGATTTTCCTTCAATCATGAGGCCAGCAAGAGGCTGAATCATGACTAACATTCCTGTCACTGAGTCTAAATCCTGTAGGTGTATTGCCTCCATCACCACAAACACCAATCACAGAAATATATTAGGTGAATTTCAAAACTCCTGGAGCAATTTCAAAGAAAACCTCTGAACAGGAGAACTACAACTGATGGAAATAACAAAAATTTGGGTCAGAACATTCACAGAGCCAAAAGCAACAGAGAAAACTGAGGGAACGAATAACTTACTCCTCAATAATAGATGCAGCTATCACTAAAGCCAAAGACGACATGGAACTCAGCAGGATCATGCCCTAAAATACCTGTACCTTTTCCATTCAAACAACTTGCCCCCTTGCTTAATTTTTAATTATCCAGAAGACTGAGATTATACACTTGACCTCATACGCCAACATTTCATAATTGCATACATTTTGTGCTCTCTTTAAATCACCTTTGTGTCCTTTGGAATGCTCTTATAATTTTAGGAGATCCCTATCAATTATTTGAGCCAGCCCTCATTCTATTCAGCCAACAAATCTGGATTATTACCCACATAAGGAAACTGAGGTCTGGAAGGTTGTGACTTGCTCAAGATTCTGTACTCAGTCAAGGTAGGAGAGAGAGGAAAAGAGTGGCTTCCTACGGGTAAGGTGCTTTCTCCACCATAACTGAAGGAGAACCAACTTTTTCCTCTTTCAATAGTCCTTCATAGACGATAATATAGAAACTCCACCTAATTGGAAAGGTTGAAACTATCAGCTTTTCAATACTTCTCATGAGAAAGAAATCAATGAGATGACAAAAACTGCCATCCATGATCTGTATTTTTCTGCTAAGACACACTGTTCTGTTCAACATTGCTCTGTTTCTGTGGCTTCACTCTCTCCATCTCCCTGGACTCCCTGAGCTGTTAAGACATAGCTCTCTCTTCCTCCACATTTGAGGGGAAGCATTTTGAATTCCCTTTTGGCCATTTGTCCCTTTTATGTTCTCTGATCAGGCATGGCCAGATAGAAAGCTGGTGCCCTGATTCCTGGCTGCTTTCTATGCCAAATCCCAGTGTGTTTAGGATCCAGAGGGAGGTGACGGTATGAATTAACTGGCTTCCTGAGGAACTTTAACAATGTCCAAATATTTACTTTCTATATATTTTGACCAACTTAATTCTTATTTACATCTAATAGAGGCTCTCTTAACAAACCTCTACTTAGCAACTTGCCAGATCAACTAATGGCCTCTAATCCAGGGTTTCTCAACCTCAGCACTATTGACATTTGGATCCTCCTAATTCTTTGTTGTGAAAGACTATTCTGAGCATGATAGGACATTGAACAGCATTCCTTGCCTCCACTTACTAGTTGTCACTAGTAAGGTTGTCACCAGGCAAAGACAAACAATTTTCTAGACATTGCCAAATGTCTCATGAAGAGCAAAATCATCTCTGGTCAAGCAGTACTGCTCGAAACCATCAGCAACACAGAATGCCTGATAACGAGGGCCTGCTGAGCCCTCCAGGTTAGAAGGTTCCCCTCTAAGATGCCCATATCCTCCCTATTCCAATAGTTGGGCCATTGACTTAGCAAGTGTCAGTTTTCTATTTCAAATATATTTATGTCATCTGTACTGTTGTGATTTTATTTTACATACATTGCACATAATCGAATGAAATATGGGATCAAAATAAGAGAACTTTCATTTCTATTCCAAGTTGAATGATTAAGAAAGACTCATATGACAGAAACAGATTCCATTTCTTTACCACATCCCTTTTCTCCAGGATATACAACTAAACAATTCCCAGCCTTCCCTGAAATTAGGGAGAATCTGTGTGATGGAGTTTGTGCAGTAGAATGTGGGCAGAAACCGTGCCCACCAATTCTGTCTGGCATGTAAAACTCCACTTGCTGTCTCTTACTGCACCTGCAAAAAATCAAGAGGTCTTTGATGTCCTAAGGTAGAGGCTGGCAAACTTCTTCTGCACAGGGACAGATTGTAAATATTTTCAAGTTCACATATTCTTTTTATTTTAGTTTTAATTAATTAATTAATTAGAACACTGGTGGGGGGTACAGAGAGAGGGGGACACAGAGGATCCCAAGAGGGCTCCATGCTGACAGCAGAGAGCGTGATGTAGGGCTTGAACTTGCAAACTGCAAGATCATGACCTAAGCGGGGCACCTGGGTGGCTCAGTCGGTTGAGCCTCCGGCTTCGGCTCAGGACAGATCTCACGTTCGTGGGTTCGAGCCCCATGTCAGGCTCTGTGCTGACAGCTAGCTCAGAGCCTGGAGCCTGCTTCTGGTTCTGTCTCCTTCTCTCTCTGCCCCTCCCCCTCTCATGCTCTGTCTCTCTCTGTCTCAAAAATAAATAAAAAACATTAAAAAAATTTAAAAAAAAAAGATCATGACCTGAGCCAAAGCTGGATGCTTAATTGACTGAGCCATCTAGGTGTCCTATATATCCTTTTTTTTTTAAACAATCCTTTAAAACTGTAGAAACCAATCTTACCTTATAGACTGTACAAAACACACAATAGGCTGGATTTGGCTTGTGGGTAGTAATTTGCCAACCCCTGCCTTAGGACATACTAGTGCAACACTACTTTCCATAAAGCCACTTTAAAAAACCCAGTCAAATCAGGTATAGCCAAAACACTGTAAAATATTACAAGGGACCATAAAAACCTAGAATGATTCTGCATTTAGTTGTTCCAAATCTCTTTAAGCTTTTATTGTACTTTAAAGAAATTGAAAATGGAAACCACAGACTTTGCATTACAGATACTGTGTATGGAGGAAAAATAGTGCACATTCCAACTGGCAGACTCCGTCCAAGGTCAGGCTCTGGTCTTGCACCAGAAGACTTGTCCAAAGGGTGTTTATGCTTTGAATTCAAATTAAAAGTTTAAACTCCATATCACATTTGTATGACTCTATATTTTAATAGTCTTTTTGATTTAAGTGTGCAGGCTTCTATTTTAACTCTCTTTTGTGTGAAAAAAGACTGAGAGATGACAGGAAAGCCTTAAAGGAAGAGGACAGTACCACTACCCTGACACCTCTGTCCTGGGTCTTGACTTGCACATCAGCCCTCGCGGGAGTTTAGGATAATACAATTGTGGCAATGTTCTATGTGCAGAAATGTTAGAATCTCTGAATGTTTGCTATACAAAGATGTACAAAAGGAGCAGTTTGTATAGTTTATTTAAAATAAATGGACATGGGCTAGGAATAAGAAACAGCTAAAGAACATTTAAAAAACAAGCGAGTCATCATTCACACAATGTGTCTACCTATTCTAATATACCTTATGTTAAAATAGAGCCTTTCACCACATGGAAACCTTACACAGACTGACCTCCCCATTCTGGAGGCTGGTAAGTCCAAGATCAAGGGGACAATATGGAAGGGTTTTGGTGAGAGCTTTTTTCCTGTTTTAGATATGAGGAAACAATCCAGAATGGGAAAACAGAGTTGTATGAAGGAAAAAAAAAAAAGCATCAAAGAATATGATAAATATATAGGAATGTCAACACATTTTGACCATATAAAGCAATAATAGTAATATCGGATTTAAATACGCCAAATAAAATCCCTGCAACTATGCCATCTATATCAATAAGGAGATAGATGGAATTAAAATGTTTCTAAGGACCTTATGCTTTCTGGAAAAAACAAACAAGATTAACAGTAGACCATTATAAATCAATGATGTATCTTATCTGTGTTATAATAAGATTATTACTAAAGAAAAGGAATAGTCCTTATAACTTCCAAACAAAGGGAAAACATGGGATGATAAAAAATACTTTATCAGGGGTGCCTGGGTGGCTCAGTCAGTTGGGCCTCCGACTTCGGCTCAGGTCAGATCTCACGTTCGTGGGTTTGAGCTCCACGTCGGGCTCTGTGCTGACGGCTAGCTCAGAGCCTGGAGCCTGCTTCTGGTTCTGTGTCTCCCTCTCTCTCTGCCCCTCCCTCTCTCATCCTCTGTCTCTCTCTGTATCAAAAATAAATAAAACATTAAAAAAAGTTTAAAAAAATACTTTATCAATTAAAAAATAATAGAACATATAGGCTGGGAAAAAATCTGATGCACATACAATAATGTTAATATTTAAATTAAATACACAGTAATTACATTAAATCTAAAACTAAATATTCTATTTCAAAATTTTCAAACGTGATTATAAAATATATGCTCTTTATATTAAAATACATGACAACTTAAATGTAAGGATACAGTAAGGTTGAAAGTAAAAGAAGAGAAGGTTATACTGTGTAAACACCAGTAAAAAACTATTTGACTATATTAATAGAAAAAATAGACTTTAGGATGAAAGGTGTTACTAAAATAAGGACTATCAGTTGGTAATAGAAAAGCTGAATTTGCAAGAAAGATAAAATAATTCTTAGTATGTGCTCCAAAATATGGTCACCAAAGACCTATCAGTCAAATTTATTTAACATGTATTTATAGTTTATTTCTTTTGACAGAGAGAAAGAGAGACACCACAAGCAGGTGAGAAGCAGAGAGAAGGCAATTCAGAATTGCAGGTTTGGGGCCACCATCATGGAGCCTGATATGGGTTTGAATCCATGAACTGTGAGATCGTGATCTGAGGTGAGATCAAGAGTCAGATGCTTAATTGACTGAGCCATCCACTCACCCCTATTTAAAATGTATTTAAGTTAGAAATCTATTCAAGCTTTCATATACATAGTATATATACACATATTTATCATTTATCCATATAATTAATATATGTTTCTAAAGGACAAAACATGGAGCTTATTTGGTAACAAAGTATGCCAAAATAGTAGAGGATATTTAGTGTTTTATTCCTTGCTTTAATCTATGGCTTAACCTACTGAATCCATTTGATTAACTTATGTGGCAAGTAAAAATGTAACATTTTATTTTTTATTAGTTAACATATAGTGCAATATTGGTTTCAGAAGTAGAGTTCAGTGTTTCATTACTTATATACAGCACCCAAAACTCATCACAATAAGTGCCGGTTTTAATATCATCACCCATCTAGCCCATCTCCCTCCATTAATCCTTAGCATGTTCTCTATTGTTAAGTCTCTTGTGGTTTTTTCCCCTTTATTCTCTCTCCACTCTTGCCATACGTTTATCTGTTTTGTTTCTTAAATTCTACATGAGTGAAATCACATGATATTTGTTTTACTATGATTGACCAATTTCGCTTAGCATAATGCATTCTAGCTCCATCCACATTGTTGCAAATGGCAAGATTTCATTTTTTGATGGCTGAATAATATTCCATTATATATAGGTACATATGTACCAGTGTATCTTTATCCATTCATCAGTCTATGGACTTTTGGGGTCTCTCTGTAGTTTGCCTATTGTTGATAATGTGGCTATAAACACTGGATGCATGTACCTCTTCAAATTTGTATTTTTTGTATCCTTTGGGTAAATACCTAATAGTGCAACTGTTAAATTGTTGGGTAGTTCTAATTTTAGTTTTTTGAGGATGCTCCATACTGTTCTTCAGAGTGGTTGCCCCAGTTTGCATTCCCATTAGCAGTGTAAGAGGGTTCCACTTTTTCCGCATCCTCACCAACACCTCTTGTTTCTTGTGTGGTTCACTTTAGCCATTCTGACAGTGTGAGGTGGAATCTCATTGTGGTTTTGATTTGTATTTCTCTCATGATGAGTGATATTGAGCATATCTTCATGTGTCTGTTAGTCATGTGTCTGGATATCTTCTTTGGAAAAGTGTTAATTCATGCCTTCTGCCCATTTCTTAACTAGGTTGTTAGCTTTTTGGTTGTGGAATTTGATAAGTTCTTTATAGATTTTAGATACTAATCATTTATCTGCTATGTCATTTGCAAATATCTTCTCCCATTCCATAAGCTGCCTTTTAGTTTTGTTTATTCTTTCCTTCACTGTGGAGAAGATTTTTATCTTGATGAAGTCCAAATAGTTCATGTTTGCTTTCATTTCTCTTGCCTCCAGTGACAGCGATGTATCTAGGAAGAAGTTGCTGCAGCCAAGGTCAAAGAGGTTGCTGACTGTGTTCTCCGCTAGGATTTTGATGGTTTCTTGTCTCACATTTAGGTCTTTCATCCATTTTGAATATATTTTTGTATCATATTTCATTCCTTAATCTACCCATCCATTTCAGACCATTATTCACTATCTTGGGTCAGGGACAAGCTTTAAGGCATCTTCAGAGTTTTAAGGAAGGTCAAAATTGGATTGGAAGTATAGAGGCAAAGGGCAGGGTGCCCCAAGATGGGCCACTTTGGCATACAGATTATGCCAAGGTGAAAACAACGAAGGCCTAAAAGACTCAGGCAGAAACTTTGACTTCCCTTCCCTACTAACAACTGCCTAAAGGAATTTAGATAGAGGACCTGTTCCAGGAAGCTATTGCCATACATAACTGCATTATAATATAAACTAGATATGATAGACAGGGAGGAACTTGGCAAGCCCTCTTTCATCAACATTCTCTCTATGCCCTATAGTTCATGAGTGGCTCAGCAAACATTTTTTTGTTTGCCAAACATTTAATCTTTTTCATCTTCCTGTGAATTGCATTCCTTTCCTTTGAAGTCCCAGATCCCTACCCCTTTCTCTTTTGTTCAGAATGACATATATTCCTCATTTTCCATAATTATCTGGAGTTTCAAGTCTGTGTGGATTCCCTGTGTGTACAAAATTCAATGTGATTTTCTCCTATTAATCTGTATCATGTCAGAAATTTGATTCAAATACCAGCTAGAAGAATCGTAAAGTGTAAGAGTAAAATCCTTCCTCCCCAACAAAAGCTTTATTATAAGTACCTTACATTGTTTAGTGTGATTTAAAACATAACAAGAAACCTACTAGAATAAAACTGATACTTTTATAATAACTAAGATAATTTCTTAAGAAATCATGTACGTTGGGGTAACTGGGTGGCTCATTGATTGTCTGACTCATTTCAGCTCAGGTCATGATCTCATGGTTTGCAAGTTGGAGCCCCATATTGGGCTCTGCACTAACTGTGCAGAGCCTGCTTGGGATTCTCTATCTTCCTCTCTCTCTCAAAATAAATAAATAAACTTCAAAAAAAATCATTTAGGCTTTCCTGTTATTTTTGAGATTTACTGCTATTTACTTTATACTTTTTTCCCTCTAGAACAAGAAATAGGCATAGATGGGGCAGTTCTTAGAATAACATGAAGATACTGAGTCTTCTTAGGAGATAGGCATATAATGTTATTCTTTCTATGTAACCAGACTGGTATCTTTCTAGAGTAAAAATATTAAAATACTGTGGTTTGATATTAATTTATATTGTAATTTCATTTATCACCAGTCATCTCAGTAATAGAGCAAACAATTTAAAACATAAAGCTGTTTCCACCTTTCTATACTAGTTAATGTACAAACATGTATATGTGTCATATTCTATGCAAGTACGTCACTTCCCCTATTAATATGATAGTTTTATTCATATATTGTTATAACTTTATATATACAATAAACTATATAATAGTTTTAACTTTATTATTGAAGTTTGTAGAACATTAATTCACATTATTCTATTTTGAATGTTTATAAGTTTGTTTTAGCTCATACTTTAACAGAAATTCATTTGGTTTTTCTTTGTGTCTTCACATGATAGGGAGAGACAGCATGCGAACTTCCTAGGTCTCCTTAAAGGGCTCCACCCTATCATGGGGGCCCATGGCATCACCTACAACTACCTCCCAACAATCCGATTTCCAAATACCTTCACAGTTGGGCATGTTCAAAAGGAGACAACATGGTGGCACCCAACTGGCTTAGTCAAAAGAGCATGTGACTCTTGATCTCCACATAGAGTTTGAGCCTCATATTGGGGTAGAGTTAGTTACAGAAAAAGAGACAGAAGGACCAAAATGGAATCACTTATGCCATGCCTACCTCAGCAAACTGAAACTAATATCTAACCTAATTGCCCAACCACCCTTCTCCAGGAATATAATCTTAACTGGTCAATCTGAAATTTCCTGGTCAGCATAGCATGAGTGAGGTCATCTCCTGACGGACTCATTTGTCCCCCAAAGGAAAGGACCTTGCCTGAAATAGTCTTTTTTTTTTTTTTTTTTTTTTTACTGTTTATGTGTACCTTGTCCTAAACCCTCTCTGCTTTCAAAAAACTTTCTGTAGCTCTTTGGAGCTCCTTTCTGTTTGCTAGATGGGATGCTGTCTGATACGTGAATCATTCATTAAAGCCAATTAGATTTAAAATTTACTCACTTGAATTTTTGTTATACAACAGGAGTTAGGACTTCAACATAGGAGATTTGGAGGGACACAATTCAGTCCATAGTATCATTCAACAAGGTGATATTCAAGGTACAACCCACTGCAACAAGTTGTTAGGTCTTGCAAGCACTGAGTGCTAATTAAGCACTTTTTATCTCAATACAAACTGTAGCTAGTTAGACAAGCAGCTTAGAGCCCAGGGCTGAGGAATGAAAGTCAGTTCAGACTGAATCATGCTAAAAACACATACCTCTATTTTCATCTTTCTGAGTATGCCTTTTCGTTGGTAAGGAAAGGGACCAGTTGACGTTGTATGGTTAAATCTGGAATCCTCTGCCATCACTGTTGAAAAAAACACCCTGGGAAGAGAAGCATCATCAATATCATGTAATGAAGAGTTGACTAGTGTGTTCCATTATATGCTAACACTCTTATTTCTACCACATTTTCTCTACAGAAAAAACTATGATAATTTTTAATGCTATCTCATTTTAAGATTTCAGGTTTACATCATAGAAGCTTTTCCTTTCTACTACCTCACACATCTGGGGGTTTTGTTTATTTATTTCTACTTTTTTTACCTGAAAATTTTAAACCTGCAAAAGCAGTACAATGAATCCAGTAAACTCTTCATCTCAATTTATCAAAAGGATAACATTTTGCCACGTTTGCTTTATTCCTGTGTGTGATATACTTTTATACTTCTTATTTGTGCAAAACATTTGAGAACAAGTTGCAGGAATTATGGACCTATCACTCCTAAAGACTTGAGCTTATATTCTGTATGAACAAAGACATTTACTTAATAAACAGAACCCAAAGAATAAAAGGAAGAAAATGGTTGGTATTCACCAAGCACAGGTATGAAAGGGGCCAATTTTTTTAATGAAGAATTTGCATACCAATTAAATTTCCTTTTTGACTTCAGGAAACTAGTAAATGAAGGAATTCCAAATTGGGTTTAGGCCTGATCCTTTAATATGTTGTTGTCTGAGTAATTAGGAAAGTGTTTGGACTTGTATTTGCACTACAAGCTTCAACCCCCTGAGGAGGCAGTGAGTTAACACAGATGGAAAAGTTAGCAATTTATTGATTTGGTACATTCCAAACATAGTTTGGAGACCCCAAACTGGGTGCATTCTTGTAAATGATTGTACTGGCTTCAGCCATCAGGATTAACATGCTGCTGGGCCAGGGTTTGCCTTTTGATTCACAGATTAACAACCCACAAATATCCTTTTGCCAAGGATCACATCATTCCTCTGGAGCCAGTCATCCTCATCCTGCAAGCCTCAGGCTCAAGGCTCAGACCAGGAAATGCAACTTGTTGTCTGGGAACTAACTTTAAACCCAAATTCAAACACAAGTTGACTTTGGAAGGTCAAAATTCCCTCAGTGCAGTTTACTTATAGCTTCCAATCTTTAAGTATAAAGAATTCATTCCACATACCTCTCTTACTTCTGCATTCATTTGTGTCTCTAAAAAGTTGTCTCACAAACTCAATTAGTACCCCTGAGCTATAGCACACCCCCTTTTCTTGGTCACTCCCTGTTGTCCATCATTTCTTGACTGCTCCTTTCATGGTGGACTGTTCATAGAGAAAGGTGACCCTGTCAAGATCTTACCATAGCCCTGATATAAAACTTATTATCCACGGTCAGCATCTCACTGGGACCAAATTTTGCTTAACTAAGTTGGCATATATGTTTGTGGTACTGTTTTGAAAAGCAATGCTTTAAATTTGAATTTCAGTCTTTTTGGGGAAAAAATGGAAAATATGGTCAACTCTCATGTGGATCTCAAAATGGATGTATCAGGTGTGCACTTCTGAGTAAAATTACCATACCTGAACATGAGATGTGTGATAGTAAAGCATGATTAAGTTTTGAGGCAATGGGGGGGCTTATGGGGTCCAGGGACAATGGCCAAGAAAGAATTCTTAAAGACATCTTTGATGCAAAAAGATGATTTTATTAAAGCATGAGGACAGGACCCATGGGCAGGAAGAGCTGCCTGACGTCATGATGGGCAACTCACTATATACCCAAAGCAAGGTTTCCAGGACCCTGAGTGGCTAGCTGTGCTGGGAAAACACTTATTACCATTAAATAAAACCTCAGTTGTGAGACTTTTCAGATACGTATCAGGGGGCCATAAACTTGGAGTATGATTGCCAGCATAGATCTTGGGCAATTGAGATAAAGAAAATTGACTTACAGGATCCTTTAGGTTGGGATAATGTTAAATTAAGCTAAGGTTCTCTTTGCCCCTAGCAAACATCATCAAGGCAGCTGAGCTCCTAGAGGGAGGTCACTCTGCTGATTTTAAGACTTGTGGATGGGCTGTAGGCAGTTTAGTTTTTCATGTGTCTTAATTTCCCACATCACCATGGCAAGCACTTAACCCCCTTTCCTTTGTTCTTGGGTAGTCAGGAGTGTTTGAGGAATATCATACATATTCCACCTGGCAGGGGACGGGGATTGCCAGCCTGTATTTTGCCCTCAGCTTGCCCCAAACTCCCTCATCAGAGCACACTTGGGCTTCTGGTTACTTCTGCCTACTAAAGTCTCAACTACATGCAAATGACATATCAGATAAAGGGTTGCTATCCAAAATCTACAAGGAACTCACCAAACTCCACACCCAAAAAGCAAATAACCTGGTGAAGAAATGGGCAGAAGACATAAACAGACACTTCTCCAAAGAGGACATCCAGATGGCCTACAGGCACATGCAACGATGCTCAACATCACTCATCATTAGGGAAACACAAATCAAAACCACACTGAGATACCACCTCACACCAGTCAGAGTGGCTAACATGAACAAATCAAGAGATTATAGATGCTGGCGAGGTTGTGGAGAGACAGGCACCCTCCTACACTGTTGAGGGGAATGTAAACTGGTGCAGCCACTCTGGAAAACTGTGGAGGTTCCTCAAAAAACTATCCATAGAACTCCCTTACGACCCAGCAATAGCACTGCTAGGGATTTA
>NC_043711.1:33401563-33451776 GCF_006229205.1 Suricata suricatta
GTGTTGTATGGAAACCAATTTGACAATAAATTATTAAAAAAATAATGTCTCAACTACAGACATTTGACAGGCCTAATTTTGATTTCAGTGGGTTTTGGAGTTTGTGTGAGAAAATCTGAAAATTATCGCCATTTGGGGCCAGACAATTCTTTTTTGTGGGGAGCTGTGCTGTGAATTGTAGGATATTTAGCAATATCCCTGGCTCCTATGCAACACTTTAATATATGAAAACCAAAAATATCCTCTGGGGTCAAATTTACCCTGGTGGAGAACCCCTGTGATAGACGGCTGGTTTTGGTTTCTTATTCCCATGTGATTAGGAGAAAATAATTGTAGCAACTGTTGGTTCGTTTTAAAGTCATATGTTTGTATGCTACAGATTCTTTTCCTAATTGCCAGGTCACTGAGAGTGGGTACTAGGTATTATTTATTCAAGCATCACTAAAAGTGTCTAGCACAATCCTTACACAGTATATTTGTCATTGATGCTGGTTTCTGGCCTTGCTACTTCTGAGAAGGGTAGAATTGGACTTTTCATCCTATATGCTGGTGCAGTTAAAGGTAGCCACATGACTTTTCTGGCCAATGAAATGGGAAGGGAAGTGATGCATGTCTTTCCAGGTGAAAACTTTAAAACCTGGTGAACAATTTACGATATACTTTTGTTAGGAAGGAAGAATTTCTTCTGTTCTTCAATGTCTTTCTAGTTGGGCCAAGAATCAAATTGATGTGAGGCAGATAAACAGGAGAAAATCACATGTGATAGCGTTTTTACGGGGAATTCACACAGACATGAAATTCCAAAGACAGTGAGGGAACATGATGCTTATATGAACTAAGAGAGGGGTAGATGTTTGAGGACACAAAGCAGATAAAGACCATTAGCAGGAAGGTGAGATGTTCAGAAAACAAAGGTTTCCCTGTTATGTAGCTAAATCTCTTAGGTAAAGGGGAATCTTTGTTAACAGGTCTCCTCTTGGTACATGCAGGCACTTGAGTGGGAGGTAGAGCTTTCCTGAATCTGCTGGGTTTTTATTTCTTTTAACTTAAAATAATGTTCATACCAAGGTGGCTCATCTTGGGACAGCCTGCCTTTAGCACCAACATTTTCTTTCTGGCATAGTGACCAAGAACATTTGCAATGATGGCTGCTACAGCAATTTGGGTCTCTGAATAACTGCTATGAGCAGAATCTCTGCTTGCCTGTGTTGGACATTAGCAAGAATCAATCCCATATTTTATCCCTACATATATATGCCAGTTTTAATGTCACAGACATTTGCATTTAGAACAGCTATGGGGGTGGTTTGATTTTTTTCCCCTTACCATTAGAAAGGCTAGAGATAACTCATGATGAACCTATGACACAGTATTGATGTAGGAAAATACAGCAAAACATTGGATTGTGAGTAACTTGTTCTGCAAGTGTTCTACAAGATGAGTAAACATTTCTAATAAATTTTAACTTGCTGAATGAGCAATTTCTTGCAATACAAGTTGTATATGTGTGGAACATCACACAATCACAGCTAAGCCAATGGTTCTCTCTCTCTCTCTCTCTCTCTCTCACTGCAGGATTGTGGGTGATCATCTTCCATGCTTGGATGCTTGGTCTCAGACCACAGTGTTTTGCAGAAATCAGTGATTTTCCATAATGTTGCAAGGTGCCCACAACTGGCACTAATGTATTTTTGTCACTTCAAAGCACCTATAGACAGTTCTTTACTTTTCCATAGAAGAGTAAGCTTCACTTCCATACAAGTGAAGCTTTGTTTTATTCTAGGACAGGCTGCCAGCAGATACAGACCCTTTCCTCAGCTGCCTTATTACCAGTTACATTAAATACAGTATATGGACAAGAGTCTATTAATGTTGTACTGTAGTCAACATCTGTGTGAGTATACAATGTCCCCCATGCAGAAAAAGATTCCACTGAGCCAACAGAGAGCAGTGGTTCCATTAGTGATAGTGAATGTCATCCTGCACAATAACCCCCCTCTTCTTGTCTCCCTCACACCAGCCATGAAGGTTTTCAAAGGTAAGTGCAGGTTAATTTGTTGATTTTTCTTTATATTTTGTATTTGCTTTATTATCTTGTATTATATTATAGTATTGTAATACTTTCTATATGAATAGTTTTGGCTTGTGAAATGACTCATCGGAGTTTCCATTATTTCTTAAGGGGAAATTTGTGTAGATATACAAGGGCTTTGGATTACAAATTTGCTTCCAGAATGAATTATGATTACAAACCAAGCTTTTACTGTAGCTGCAACCCAGGTTCCTTCTCAGCTTTAACCATGAGTAAGCTGCAAACAGGTTAATATGCCATGAAAAATTTAAAAAAATAATTTTTGCCATTATCTGCAATGATTATATATATACATATTTAACCATTTTATTTAATTATTGTTCTCAACTTGGGGCAACTTTCCCCATAAGGGACATTTGAGAATCTTCGGGGACATTTTTGGTTGGCACATCATAGTGAGAGGTGCTACTGGTACCAGGTGAGTAGAGGCCAAGGGTGTTGCTAAGTGTCTGATAATGCACAGAACATACCACCATGACAAAGAGTTTTCTGATTGCAAATGTCAGTAATCTGAAATTCAGAATGTTATGCCCAGATTACAGGGTCCCCAGAGACCAAGACCACCAGGGAGTCCAAATCACGTATGCAAAAGCAAAGGGAGTTTATTCCAGCTTAAGCTCGGTCTCTCAGACCTCACCAATGCAGTGGATCCGTGCTGAGAGCCCCGATCATCAGTCAAGCAGAGTTTTTATTACAGTAGGGGTGAGGGATGGGGCCAGGAGCAGGGATTACAAGATAATTGGGCAGCACATTGGCAGGGGTTGGCTCCGTGTGAGGTGATTGGCTAATTTAAACTAAGCGAGCTCACTAAAACAGGGGGACCATCTTATGATTGGCTCTGGCTAGGGGTGGTATGCTTGAGCAATAGGTAGGTTGTTTTCCTTTCTGTGGCTGCTGAGTCACACCTGGGGAAACAGAAACTTAGGCCTTCTAGTTTCTGAGGCTTATTTGGAGCCTGTCATGGCATTAGTTTGGCTCTTTACAGAAACCCTGTGATACAACAACCAGAAATAAAAATTAAATATCCCTGAAATTACTGTGCTACAACAACACATTTGCTTTATAAATATTTCTTGATTTGGGGGAATTAAAAGAACTAACTCCTTATCCTCTGTGTTTTCTCTGCTGCATTTAATGTACTCCTTTCCTATTTCTGATGCCTATTCTGCATGAATTTCATTTCCTGTGTCTGCATGCTGAAGACTACTGCCCACTGATATTCCTTCTCATTTGGCTTTTTAGTGATTCTGTGAGCTTCAAATAAAAAAAAATCAGATCATGATTGAGGTTAGAGAAAATCAACAATCATTGTTTAATTCCATCATTCCATTTGGATTATATGCTTATCTTCAAACAGGGAAGGGTGTTGATGTCTTATATTTGACCATGGCCTTGACTCTTACACTGATTCTAAGCTTAAATATTGTCAAATAACTCAACGGTCTAGTATAATTCCATTCAGTCTCCATTCTTGTACGATAATTAATCTTGCAGTAGAATAGTGAAAAATAGTCAACTTAATAAATATTAATGATTAATCATATTTATACATATTTAACCATTTTACTTAATTATTTAGTGGAAAGATAAAAAATATTAAGTTACTCTACCTTTAAATTTATCAGTTCAGTCTGACAAAGTCAGACTTTATTTTAACAGTGTGACTATTTCCCTTCTGACTGATTTTTTTCCATTTCTTGGGGGCATAAAAGTATCTCAAACCTACACCAATAGTACTGTACATTTGTGATAAATACTAGTAGATACTAATTGACTATGATTTGATGCAGAACAAGACCTATTTAAGTGAGAAAAAAACTCCACAACATCTTATTCCTAGGGACCTTTATATACTGTAATCCAAACAGAGTTGGCTTTAGAGCCAAAGATCTCTATATGAGTATGGACAAATTATTTAAATTCTCCACTCTTCAGTCTCTTCATTTGTAACACTGTTCTTATACCATTTAATTAAAACATGACATTAAGTGAAATAATGTAGGTAACACATAGCCTTGAACTTCTTATCTCTGTTCAAGTCATGAATTAAGCCCTATAAAGTATGGATGAATTAATGCTGTACTTGTATGTCAAGCCAAGATAGAGCAAATGGGTAAGAACATATTCTATCCCTTTTGTGAGTATCCCTGTGGTGTATCCTCCTTTGATGCCCAGCTGAAATCTCACACCAGCTGGACAAAATCTCATCTCTCTTCTGAAGTCCTTAATATTAATTTTGTGAAATGTTTTTTTTTTATTCTAACTAGGGGCTATCCTCAATTTTAATCATTTTTTAGTTGATTTTCATGTGGAAATGTGAATTTTCATGTTTTATCTTAATGGATAAATTATAAGGTCTTTGAGATTAGGAGTCATACATATATGGTAACTATGTATACCTTATATTTCTCTCTCACACACTTTAGTTAGGTTGCTATATCAGAATACTGTACATTAGGTGGCTTATAAGCAGTAGAAATTTCTCATAGCTCTGGAGTCTGGGAAAACTAAGATCAAGACTCTGACAGGTTTTGTTTCTAGTGAAGTTCCCACCCTGTTTCAGGAACGGTTGTCTTCTCTGTGTGTCCTCACAGGGTGGAAGCTCTCTGGGTCCCTTTTATAAAGGCACTAATCCCATTTATGAGAGCCCCACCCTCATAACCTAATCACCTCCCAAAGGGCCCTCCCCTATTAATACCATCCCATTGGGGATCGGATTTCAACATGATTTTTTTTTTTTTAATTTAGTTTTGAGAGAGAGAGAGAAAGAGTGTGAGAGGGGGAGAAACAGAATCTGAAGCAAGCTCCAGGCTCTGAGCTGTCAGCACAGAGCCCAATGTGAGGCTCAAACTCATGAACTATGGGATCATGACCTGAGCCGAAGTTGGCGCTTAACTGACCAAACCACCCAGGTGTCCCTCACCATGAATTTTGAAGGGACAAAAACATTTAAACTCCATCTCTGTCTCTCTATATAGTCTAAAACTACTGGTTTTGATTTCAGGAACATTACTTTTACAGTGTCTGCCCAGAATGCAGATTGGGGAATGGTAATAAGTATTTTGGAGGAATTGCATATGCCAATAGTTTTACAGTTTTGTTTTTTGTACATATGCTAAATTTCAAATACTTAAAAGACAAATTAATGTGTTTTAATATCCCTTGGTATGATGAAATTCAGTGATTAATTAAAGTCAGTCTTCTGGTTATTATCATGTTGAATCCTCACATCACTTCAAGGGAATTAAAATTGAAATACAGGGATGCTTAGCTGGCTCAGTTGGAAAAGCATGTGACTTTTCATCTCAGTCATGAGTTTGAGTCTCATATTGAGTGCAGAGATTACTTAAAAATAAATTTAAAAACGAAAACCAACAAAAGCCAGTAACATACAATGAATAAACCTGATGTAATATCTACTTAGAATTTTGAACCAAAAATAAATAAAATCATATGAAAAGTATCAGGCTTTAGACATTACCAAAAAAACCCACTTTTTCAGTAGAGGATATATGAAATTTATATTCAAACAATAACTTTTGTTGCTTCATTTAAAGCATTAATTCAGGGGCCTCTGGATGGTTTAGTCCGCTGAGCATCTGACTCGATTTCAGCTCAGGTCATGATCTCAGGATCATGGAAGTGAGCTCCGAGTTGGACTCCATGCTGAGTGTAGAACCTGCTTAAGATTCTCTCTCTCCCCCTCTGCCCCTCTCCCTGGCTTGTGCAATCTCTCTCTCTCTCTCTCAAAAATGAAAAACTATAAAAAAAATAAAGCATTAATTCAGCCAACATAAAAGTCATTAGCAAGGAAAAATATCACATTTTACTGTGGCTAGAGCCTGAGAAAGATAAATACAGAGGGATGTCATTTGTTAAAAGGTAACAGTCACAAGTATTCTCTCTTTACATTGCTCTGGTCAATTTCACAGCCTCAACCCATACTGAACAGGGAAATTGGAAAACAGCAGAATCGATATGTAGGCTGATGTCCTATTTTCGTTTATACCTTCTTCAACAGGGTTGCTATCATTCTTGTGTTGTTTGGTATTATTATCAAGAGTAGCCTGGGCGCAGCTGATAATTTCTGAAAGTCATTCTCTTAAAGTAGAAGCATTAAAAAAAATAGAGAGAGAGAGAGAAAGAAACAAAACAAGACAACTGTGCAATTTTCTTGTTTTCCAAATTTGCTGTTTTCATTATACTTCATCTTTGCTAGAATTTTAATATAAGGACGTTTCTCAAATAACCATGATTATAGCACACTTCTTTCCTTTTGGTTCCTAGATAATAAGTATCACAATAATAAATCTCTAGATGTCTAATTTGATCTAAATATAGGTTGCTCAAATATCTGGTTTGCTTTTTAAATTTCCATCCTTACTAAATTTTACTTTAAATTATAAATATATGAGAAATTGCTTCATAGGAAAATCTAGTAGTTAAGGCATTAAGAAAACTGGCTTACTTTTGGGACTGCCTTTAGAGATTGGCAGTAGGTTCTTAGAAAATTACAAATTAGAGCTATTTGAAAACAAAGCTGTAGCCTTTGGCTGTTTAGTATCAACCCTGAAACAAAATCTCCTTTGTATTCTTAAAGATCATTGAGAATGAATAGTGTGAAACTACTTATTTTTTAATGCATTTCTAATGATGATGAAATCTTTACTATGTAATGCCATCTGCCCAGTAGAACGGAGTCTATTTATAGTGTCATATAAACGGCAACCTTGTAATTATAAATGTTCACTTTTTCTCCTATTTATATTTAGATTGGCCTTTGTTCTTTGTATCCTGCCACCTCAAAATGCACACATTTTGGGGGGTCAAAGAATCAGAAAGCTTTCTTTGAATCAGTTAAACAATATTGCCAATCTGTTTAATTAGGTGAGAATTAAATGTAAAAGAAAACTGGACAACTTTTTTAAGGCTTATATAGGTGATGAGGACAAAAAGAAAATATAAGATTATCAAATATTTTAGGGGTGCCTGGGTGGCTGAGTTGGTTAAGTGTCTGACTCTTGATTTCTGCTCAGGTCATGATCTCATGGTTTGTGAGTTCAAGCCCTGCATGGGCTCTGTGCAGAGACTGCTTGGGATTCTCTCTCTCTCTCTCTCTCTCTCTCTCTCTCTCTCTCTCTCTCTCCCTTTCTGCCCCTCCATTGCTTGTGTGCAAGTGTGCACTGTCTCAAAAAAATAAATAATGATACTTCAAAAAATGCATTAAAAAGAATGAAAATCAATGTTTTAACAGGTTTGAAAAGGTTGCCAGATAAAATGCAGAACACCCAATTAAATCTGAATTTTATATAACAAATATTTTACTTATGTTCTAAATATTGCATGTCCTTTTTACTTGCTAAATCCCTAATGATTGATGCAATATGGTGAGTGAAAGCTCCAATATTTTCATAAATTACGAAGCAACAGCACTGAGATCATAAAAAACAGAAATTTAAAGTTCTGAGTAAAAACTTTAAATCAGTTTTATGCGCACAGAATTGTGCAGACAGGGTTAACAGGATATAGTCAGGCGGTAGACATAGTGTAGACATCAACATTGGTATATCCCAGTCCCAAGGAAACACCAATTCTTGTTAACTTGCATGGCATTATAGTATTTTAAGCTCTAAATTTCTCAGCCGAGCTAGAACTGGATTGTTTTTCATCATTGTCTTTCTTTCTCAATAACAACTTAAATTCGAAATCCTTTACCAAGAAGCTCAACTGTTTGATTTTTTTCAGGGTTAGAAAAGCTTTGCACACAGATTATACCTCTACTAAAAATTCTTTCCTATTCACTCATAACAATTTCAAAGGTCTACAAATATCATTTCCAATGTGAGGTCACCTGTGCCTTACATTTAAAAAAATATTAAGTATCTGTCATGTGTCAGGCACCCTGTTAGATGCTAGAAATACAAAACAAGTAAATTAAAACATGTCATCTGTAAAAATTTCTGCTTTCTTTCAAAACGCTTGTAGTCTATGAGGTAGATGGAATAGTAATTATTATTCACACGGTACAGGTGAAGTAGCTAGGTGCTCAAGATTTAAAAGGTCTTATTTAAGTTCACATATTTAGTAAGGAAAGAGCCAGGGCTTCAGTAATGATCCCTGACTCAGGCTCAGGGCACCCTCCAATATTTCTTCAAAGGAAATCTTAGACTATTTAGTATCTTAACTCTTCCATTTCCCAGGAGAAAAAAAGGAAAGCAGCTTGAATCCCTCTGTACTGTTCACGCCCTCTTAAAAGTGGAACAGGTGCTCTCTGGGTGTTGGTGAAAAGCAAGGCATGAGTGGGAGTTAAAGATCCTGAGCAGCCGTTGTCACCAGACCAAATTAATCTGTAGAACCAGAGCACTTGGCCAAGGCGATGCTATTTCAATTGGGTGTCACAGGTGACTCATCAGAGATGGCTTGCTTTTGGGCCTCCTGATATTTTACTTCAGGGTGGAGTGTCAGATTTCCTTTGCATTTTTGGACAACAGCCCTCTTGTCCATTTCCAAAATTTTCTGGTTTCACAGCCCTCAGGCAGAGCAGGATCTCAGACCGGAAGCTGGTCACTGGCGAGAGGTTTAGCGAATGAAGAAAAAGGTTAAAAAAAGGGGGGGCCGGGGGCTGGAGAGAGGCCTAAAATGGGGAAATTTGCACTTCAAGAGCTTTCCTTACCCCAGCTCCTCAGAATGACAGCTCTCCTCAGCTCGAAGACTACCTCTCCCGACAGGCTCTGCACGCCTCACAGACACAGGCTGGCGAGTTCCCAGCTCCAGAACCAGCCAATAGGAATTACCGGCCCGAGCCCCTGCCTTACTCGGACCACGCGGGAGCAGGGGCAATAAAACTACATTTCCCGAAGCGCTTTGCGCAACTCATGGCCTATCGGAGAACGGAACTCGGAGGCTGGGGGCGGAGCCGGATGCCTAGGCCACCTCATTGGCCAGGTGAAGCTAAGAAGAGCCGGAACCCGGGAGCGAGAGAAGCGAAATGACATTTCCTCTTTAAATAGCTGGAGCCGGGCGCCGTAGAGAAATGGCCGCGTCGGCAGGTGGGTCGTGTGGTGGCTAGGGAGGTGTGTGTAGGGGGAGGTGGGCCGGGGTCCAGGCTTAGGCTGAGAGCTGAGGAGGTGGCGGTGAGGAGCCAGAGAGAAGGATGGGGAGGTGGAGAGGGATGAGGGGAGGGAGGATGGATAGCGTGGAGGGCGGTGGGCGGTCCGGCTGGGCAGCGATGGGGAGGCCGGGTACCCGCCGCCTCCCAGACGCATTCAGCAGGCGGTTGAGAGGGCACTGGCGGCCGCCATCCATCGAGCTTCCCTCGTGAGGCTCCTGCCCTCCGCTCTCGGCTGGGACGTTCTAGCTCTCGGCGGAGTCGCCGCAGACGCCGAGACTGTTCTGCCCGCATAGTCCCTCGGCGAGCACGGGGCTTCGGGCTCGCCGGGCTCCCCGAGGAACAGGCTGGTGCTTGAACTTACAGCGCAGCTCGCTCTCTCTCCCAGATCCTACCCCGCGGCCCCGTTTGATGGTGTATATATACACACATATGTGTATTTTTGTAGGGGCGGGGGGAGCGTGAACGCCGTTACTGGCTCCGAACTTCTTGTGGTTGTACGATTTTTCTCCTAGATTTAAGTAAGCCTTCCCCAACACCGAATGGGATTCCATCTTCAGACACAGCCAATGATGCCATGGACCCCTTCCATGCGTGCAGTATTCTTAAGCAACTCAAAACAATGTACGATGAAGGACAGTTGACAGACATTGTAGTGGAAGTGGATCACGGGAAAACATTTTCCTGTCATAGAAACGTTCTTGCTGCAATCAGCCCTTACTTCAGGTATGATGATAGTAGAAACTTTTGTTGATAGCCGCACGGAGTTCGCTTTCGCCCTCGGTATTGTCCACTTGATTATAAAACGGAGGTGAGACAATGAAATGAAACCCACGAGTTTGTTTCCTTAAAAGAGGTAACAGGCCTTATTTTATTAAGCCCTTGTTTTTGACTTGATGGATTCTTCCAGAATTCAGGTGGTTGGTTTTTTAAGTGAGTGAATATATTTTTGTTTGTTTTGGGCAAATAACTACAAAATCTAGAAATGTGCTGCTCAATATGGCAGCCACAGGCCACATGTGACTATTTAAACGTCGTTTTAAATTAAATAAATAAAACGTCATTTTAATTAAATAAATTAAATTAAATTAAATTAAAAATCAAGCTCCTCAGGCAAACTAACCACATTTAAGGTGCTCAGTGGCCACGTGGAGGTAGCAGCTGCCAGCTGTGTAGCCCAGATAAAAGTTTGAGTGATCAGTGCTGATCTACAATTTGTTCCAAAACTTTATCATGACCCTATTTCTCTCCTGCACGGAACTCTTAGAATTTAAAACTCACTAGCACGTTCCTTTGAAAACACATTACTATTCAGTAGATTGTTTTAATGCCACAGGTGTAAAAGCAATGAAATAAAAATGAATGAAATACAGTTTCCATGTGTCTTAGGCTCCAGACTCATGATTATTTCCAAGATTACCAGAAGTGTTTTTAAGTGAAGCTCTCATTTTCATTGCATTCTTCTTTGTGTATCGAAAAGTTGGAACAGTACAATTTCAAAACCTGGATCTAACAGAATTTCCCACTTTAAGAAAAGATCACTGATAAAGACAATTTCCTCCTTGAGTTTAACTTCTTTGGTTTCAAGTGCTCATGTTTTTAAGCTCTTCAGTGTTTCAAAAATGGTGTCTGAAAGACAGTGAACTACTTTTCTCAGCTCTGCTCTCAAGGTGCTGTTTTGTTTTTTCAAGGTGCTTACCTTTATCGGGCATATAGCAGTGTTGTATTCGAGACTGTAGTTTCTGGTTCCTCTTTCTCAGAATACTGGGTTAAATATAGTCACTTCAGTCTGATGCTTATGATGTAACCATTTAGACTTGCCTAGGGATAGATCATTGGACTGTTAAGTATTAACCATCATGAGGCAGTGAGCTGGAAGGAAAAAAGAAGAAACTGGTAGACATAGAGGGCAGGAAGTCTGGCCTGGTGAGATTTGCTTATCCAGACTATCCATTAGATCTTGTTAGTTCATTTATGGATTGAAATGTATGTCATGATTACTACTGATCAAGTTCTGGGCTAAGCTTACTTTACCTGTATTGCTTTATGTATCTTTACAGTCCTGTTTCTGTACAGTTCTTCCCATGTTAAGTGTGAGAAACTGAGATTCGGGAGGTTAAATGACCTGCCTAAATCATCTAACTACTAAGTGGCAGAGGCTGGATTTGATTCCAGAGGCAAGCTTCTTAGTCACTATTATGACTTTAAACGAACAGCAGTGGGTCCTCTTGAAAGTTGCCTTTCAGAAGTTTCTATTGTATATATTACATTTGAATACTTAAAAAAAAATTGAAACTTGAAAGTGAAAATGACTATATTTTACTAAAATTTTATAGTCTGGCTTATATCATTTAAATTTTATACTTAATTAAAATTAGTTTTGAAGATTTAGACTAATCCCGTTAAAAGAAATACGCTACAGTAGGTTTTTTTTAATTGTAAGAAATGAAGGAAATGCTTGGAAAAGTTTCTAGGCATAAGATAGGTGAATTCAGACAAGGTATTTGGCTAGAAAACTTAAGGATTAGGTTCTTATCTCTTGCGAGAGTTTTTTGTACAGACATTTCTTGGCACTGGTGCTTCTCCTTATGTGAGCTCTAGGAAGACATAGTTAACAGTTTCTAAGTGTTGCATCACTGGTGGAAAAATAAGCATAGCTTGAAATCTGGCATGGTTGGGTCATGATCCCAGTGACTTGTCAGAATTAAAAATTTGCATGATTATTAGAACCTTTCTGCTGCTCAAGATCTCATGCAAGGAAATTCTCCATTTTTATGTGGCATTTACAGAAAGAACCTATGAGCACAGAGAACTCATCAGGTGTCACACTGCTCCTGTGTGTGTGAGGCCAGTCTATTCAAGTCAGTAGAGTTCCCATGATAAAGGGAAATGTGGTAATATTCTCCTTTGGGAGTTAATCTTTGCCTAATGAAAGGCTTTATTTTTCTTTTTAATTGGTGGCTGTATAGCTGAGTTTTTCAGCACCTGAACTAGAAAACCAGCTCATACGTTGGAATATTTGGTTTTCAATCATGAAAAAAAAGCCCGTGTGATATTAAAATTTACATTGTAGAAGTCAAAATAGGACTCAGAGATGTTTAAGCTAGGAAGCAAGTTGGATCCTTGTACCCAGGTATATTTCCAGTGTTTTTCACTGTATTTTAAAATTAACCAGTTAAGGATATATATTTATAGCCTAGCACTGTAAAATGAGAGGGGTCTGGATCTGTATAAACTTTATCACCATTGTTATATCGATTTCTTCAATAGACATCTATTAAGCACTGGAGGGCAAACAGCCCTTTTCTTAAAGTCTTTTTATAAGAACTTTGATTTGATTTTTGTGTTTAATTTTAACAGCAGTACAGTAAGAAGCCTTAAAGGAGAGGGGGGAAAAGGCAAATGATGTGTGTAAATGACTAATTATACTTAAATAAAGAGCCAGGCTTTTGACTACTTAATTTTGGCCAAGAAGATCCCACAAATGCAGATATTTACAATAATCAGTACATACATACATACACACATAAATAAGGAAGCTTGCTTTCAAAGGCAAAAGCTTGGGACTTTCAAAACCATCATCTCCAAAGAATTAATTCTTAAGCACTCTGGAAGTACACATTATATTGACCCTACTATAATCTATTTATATTCAGATATACATGGGTAAAATATGGTAGCTTTGAGAAAATTGAATCTATTTCTTTAAGCACAGGTTTTCAAAATGTCCACAGAAAAGTAAAATGATGTTTATATTCCTTATAATGATGAAAGAAGCATTCAAAAGATAAAGGGAGTAGGTAGAGAATATGAACTTCTGAAGAACATCTTGTTTTTCTGAGATGAAATTTTTAAATATCTATTTTGGGGGCAAGTTGCCTTGTACATTTCCAATGAGACATGAAAAGTTTAATCAGTCTATATATGCTAATGTATTACACTGACAGTCTGCATGCATTCTTAAATTTTCTCATTGTTCTAGTGAGTTAAGATCTCAAGTCCCTAAGGCAGCTGATAACAAGGCTGGATCGGGACTCCAAGGAAAGTCAGGTGTCCTGGAATATTTCGTGCAATCTTTCAGTGTGCTTTATTGAGGTATACTCTTTACCTCAGAGTTGGCATAAAGTGGACTGGCCCTGACAGTAGGATTTTCGAGATTAACCAGACTACATCCTTAGGCTAGAGGATCAACTTTTACTCCCTTTGAGAATATCAGGAAACACATTAGGAAATATTTTTCAGTTTCAAAGGTTATCTTTGTGGTAACTGTATATTTCAAAAAATTTGCTACAATTTTTATATGGAGTGCCCATATACTATTAACCACTCTTTCCTTCCTAGATCCATGTTCACTAGCGGCCTTACAGAAAGTACTCAAAAAGAAGTTCGAATAGTTGGTGTTGAAGCTGAATCCATGGATTTGGTGTTGAACTATGCCTACACCTCCAGAGTTGTTCTGACAGAGGCCAATGTTCAAGCCTTGTTCACTGCAGCTAGCATCTTCCAGATTCCTTCCATCCAAGACCAATGTGCTAAGTATATGATCAGTCATTTGGACCCACAGAATTCTATTGGGGTCTTCATCTTTGCTGATCATTATGGTCATCAGGAACTCGGAGATCGATCAAAAGAATACATTCGTAAGAAGTTTTTGTGTGTCACCAAAGAACAAGAGTTTCTCCAGCTGACAAAAGACCAACTGATAAGTATACTGGACAGTGATGATTTAAACGTAGACCGAGAAGAGCATGTTTATGAAAGCATCGTAAGGTGGTTTGAACATGAACAGAATGAAAGAGAAGTGCACCTTCCAGAAATTTTTGCCAAATGCATACGTTTTCCTCTGATGGAGGATGCCTTTATAGAGAAAATTCCACCTCAGTTTGCACAGGCTATAGCCAAAAGTTATGTAGAAAAGGGCCCATCCAGTACCAACGGCTGCACACAGAGACTTGGAATGACTGCCTCCGAAATGATCATATGTTTTGATGCTGCCCACAAACACTCAGGAAAGAAGCAAACAGTGCCTTGTCTAGATATAGTCACAGGAAGAGTGTTTAAACTATGCAAACCACCAAATGATCTAAGAGAAGTGGGGATTCTCGTATCACCAGACAATGACATTTACATTGCAGGAGGGTATAGGCCCAGCAGCAGTGAGGTTTCCATCGACCATAAGGCCGAAAATGATTTCTGGATGTATGACCATTCCACCAACAGGTGGCTCTCCAAACCCCCACTGCTGCGAGCAAGAATAGGCTGCAAACTGGTGTATTGCTGTGGTAAGATGTATGCGATTGGAGGTCGTGTTTACGAAGGTGACGGGAGAAACTCACTAAAATCCGTGGAGTGCTACGACAGCAGAGAGAATTGTTGGACCAGCGTTTGCGCAATGCCTGTTGCCATGGAGTTTCATAACGCTGTGGAGTACAAAGAGAAGATCTATGTCTTACAGGGTAGGTGCCTGACTGGTTTATTCTCCATGAGAAGGTAGCAGATTAACCCACTTCTACTAAAACAGGTGCTTGTTATTGTTCACTGAGGACTCCCTCTGGCTTTCTTTATCGTAAACTGTTGGTGGGGACAGTCTATTCTTGAAAGGATGTATAAAAACCATCAACTTTTGAATCCGCAGAGATAGGCATCTTTAAATGAGCCTTTAAGTTTTTTATGTTCTTACTGTGTATTGATACCATGTAGAATAAGTAATTTTGAAAACATAATCTGATAAATATTAGTTTGGCCTTCTGGGGAAAGCTATTTAGCCGTTTTTAAATCTTTAAGAGAGCAAGTCTGATACATGTCTTTTTTATTCTTCCATAATACATAATCAGGAGATGTTAGCAACTACTTTTTATGGAACTTACTGGATTAGCTTAAAAGAGAAAAAAGAACAAAGAATTTTTTCTTATCAACGCAGAGGTCATGTAACTGAATTATAAAGAGGTTGAAATTACAGTCTTAAGATTTTAATTTCACTGCAGTGTATGATACCTTCCAAAATATGTTTTCAAGTTTTTTCACTGAAAAACATGGGATGGAACCTTTTTTCTTGCATTTGCTATTACAGATTAAGAGGGACTATCAAATATACTTAGCTTTAAACATTTTTTTGTTTAAACTATTGAAGTCCAGTACTCTGGCAAAGATGACGTAGCAGTAGTAATAGAAAGAATGACCAAGGGAGTATAAATAAGATAATTAATTGATCCAAGGTTCTAATTTGTGATAAATAATGTTTTCCCTGTGCTTGGTTTCCTAAACATTTTCGTTGTTTGGATGTTGAATGCAATGATGATACTACCAACGTCTTTATTCTTCTTCTTGTGTTTCTTAATTGCTTATATATGTTCTTCTCACACTATTACTTTAACAAAATGCTTTCATCCTTTGTTTGACAGAAAATGCCTGAACCTGTTTGTTTATACTTCAATATCAACCTAATTCTCCAAAAGGAGTATTAACTATCTGGTACCTTATTTTAGTTAAATGGAAACATGGGCATGATTAGATTTATTGGTCTTGGACTATAAGAATGGATGTATAATCTGTCCAGTATGGTCGGATAGGTTATATCCTCCAATATGATGAAGATTTCTCTACATAGATTTTTGTCATGCTGGCTAACCAGTAAATGGATAGAGACAGAATTAATTAAAAGATTCCCAATTGTAAGGTAAAGGCTATGTGTTAATGTAAATATGAAAGCAAAGTAACAGTGAATTAATAGAATTTCAGGGCTGGAATGAACATTGCTTAATCTGAGATTGTATTTTGTGTAAGAGGAATCTGAGACTCTAAAAGTTTTAATTACCTTTCACTGGTTAAGCTTTTAAAGAGGACTTTAAATTTTAAAAATTCACTTTGCATTCATTCCTTTTTATAAGAAATTTGTAGGGGTGCCTGGGTGGTTCAGTCAGGTAAGCATCTGACTCTTGATTTTGGCTTAGGTCACCATCTCATAGTTCATGAGTTCGAGCCTGCATTGGGCTCTGTGCTGACAGCACAGAGCCTGCTTGGGATTCTCTCTCTCTCTCTCTCTCTCTCTCTCTCTCTCTCTCTCTGCTCTTCCCCTTCTCATGCTGTCTCTCTCTCAAAAAAAAAATGTACAGACGCAGTACATGTTAGAAAGTTTTTATTTCTTTTTCTTTTCTTTCTTTAAAATGTTTGTTTCTTTTTGAGAGAGAGAGTGTGAGCAAGGGAGGGGCAGAGAGAGAGGGAGACAGAGGATCTGAAGTGGGCTCTGGGTTGACAGGGAGATCATGAGCCAAAGTCAGAAGCTTAACTGACTGAGCCACCCAGGCACTCCAGCAAGTTTTCATTTTTATTGTCTTTATTACTAATCCTTTTAAAAGTCAGTGAGGGTAGGTGGTAGTTTAAGAAGCTCTCTTAAGGAAAATGGAAATTATAGTGTCACTACTGCTGAGTAGTCTGTTAAATCTGTAGATAAGAGTAAATCTAGTTTAAAACAGTTTTCAAGGGAAAGCTCAATTTAGAAGT
Source organism: Suricata suricatta (assembly GCF_006229205.1). Taxonomy (NCBI): domain Eukaryota; kingdom Metazoa; phylum Chordata; class Mammalia; order Carnivora; family Herpestidae; genus Suricata; species Suricata suricatta. The sequence continues at coordinate 33,418,264 of NC_043711.1, forward strand.
AGGTATTTCTAATCTAAACAAAGCCTCTTTATATAAATAAAGTTTACATAGTCAGAAGCTTATGCTGTACTATGGCTATTGGAGTATCATTTAATCTGTTTATAAAGGGTCCAGATTTTTAAATCAAGGATTTTATACAAATGTTATAATTAGCCAAACTCTTGTAAAGCTTCACTAGTTAAATTCATGCAGAAATTTTTATGTTGGCAGTCTGACTCCACATCCCCTTGGATCATCAAAATAGAATTAAAAGTAACCCAAGTTCAACTCCATGAAATGTGTTTTCTATGCTGTTAAAGACATGTTTTTTGCTCTTAAGTATTTGTCTTTGCATTACAGAGTGCTAAAGTAAACACACGAATGGCCCATAGACATACATCTGAACAATTTCATGTGCTATCTTCCAATTAAATAATTAGCACGTAAATTTATAGTGGCTTACTCATGATGAAGCTGTGTATGTACTCTGATCGTACTGGCTGACCATTAGTAATTATGTCTTTTTAGAGCTGGCTTAAAATAAATTTTCTGAAATATACCAGTGGGTAGAATAAATGGATCCAAGCTCTCATCTATCATTCTGCCTTCAAGCCCAAGTAACTCCCTCTCCCTCCCTATTACAAACCCCTCCCCAGTTCAGGTTGACTATAATATCATGTGTTCAGATTTGCCATGGAATAAATACAGTTTAATCTGTTTTATACTATCTAATGTATCTCTGGAGATTATATAAGAAATCTTTCAGAAAGTGAAATATTTGGAAACTTAGGCTCTTCAACATGTAACCAAAAAGAGACATGTGTATATATATATTCTTGTTTTTCTTTTTTTCTGTTTTTTTTTTTTTAGGAGAATTTTTCCTCTTCTATGAGCCTCAAAAAGACTACTGGGGTTTTTTAACCCCCATGACTGTGCCTAGAATCCAGGGCTTAGCAGCTGTATACAAGGACTCTATCTACTACATAGCTGGAACCTGTGGAAATCATCAGCGTATGTTCACTGTAGAAGCCTATGATATTGAGCTCAATAAATGGACTCGGAAGAAGGACTTTCCATGTGATGAGTCCATAAATCCGTACCTTAAACTGGTAATTTTCCAGAATAAACTCCATTTGTTTGTTCGAGCTACTCAAGTGACCGTTGAAGAACATGTCTTCAGAACCAGCAGGAAAAATTCCCTTTACCAATATGATGACATCACTGACCAGTGGATGAAAGTGTACGAGACCCCAGATCGGCTCTGGGACCTTGGCCGGCATTTTGAATGTGCTGTTGCTAAACTCTATCCTCAGTGTCTTCAGAAAGTACTTTAATGAGTGGCAGGCCTAAGGGAGCTCACTGGCATCTTGGGCTTGGGGAAACAATGACACAGGAAGTGCTGTCAGTATTTAGGAAGCAGAGAGAGTTTATACATGGCAATGGGTGCTCTTAAAGATTATGGTGTAGGAGGGATTTCTTTTTCCCCTTGTGATGTTTTCATTTCATTAAGCAACAGGTAACAAAGTGCAATTATCAGCATTTGTTTTTCTGGTATAAAAGTAATCCTTTTCATTCTAAAATTTTGTGATAATTCATCACTGAGCTACCAGACAAATCAACAACTATGCACTCTTAAGAGCAGTTAGGGTATTATTGGTTAGAGACATCCAATCTAGTTTGATGTGACTTTTTCTTTTAAATACGGGTAAAAATTTGAGGCAATATCATTAGGACTTTAGCTGTGACCTCTCCAACACAGAGAAGCACTAACTTACACCCTCATTCTTAATATATACATATATACACACATTTGTGTACTGTTTTCAAGTGTTCTGAGATTTAAATGTGTTATTAGAGTAGGTTGAAGGAAAAGAAATACGTCGTAGAGAGAGCTTTTAGTCTGATTGTTTCCTGTTTCCCATGTAAGTTTAAGTTAAGCTGAAGTTTTAAAGTAGTTTTTTTGTTGATAACTTTTTCAAGTGCTCACACTGTCTCATTATTTACAAATCCCGAAAAGGGCTTCAATTCACAGGTGGCTGGTGCTAGTATAAGTGAATTCATGTGTATAGCTAGATAGGTTTAAATTGTCTGAGCCTATGCTTACTTTTCAAAGTGGTATGTTAGTTTTGTGGCATCGTACTTTACCTGTTGAACTCTTGTGATTTCACAGGATTCTCTACCTACATGATAGCAAGATATCTAACTGGACTCAGAAGAGTGAGAACATTACACTCAGTTTGCACTAACACAGGCCATTCGGTTGCCTGACCTCCTTTTCCATCCTCTGCCCATCCCTTCATTGTCGGTACAGTGAAAGTTAACTTATTTCTCTTCTGCACAGAGCATAATGTGAAGTTTTACACCTGCTTTTACATTTTTGTTTTCCAGAAACATGAAACTCCTGCAGTGGTCTAATTTAATGGCTTTTAAGTTACATAGGACCATTAAAACCTCACTTTTTTTTTTTTCAATTTTTGCACTTAACAGTAATGTGTATTTTTACATTGCAATCCTTGTTCCAGCTGAAAGTGATTGAGAAGGAAAAGGGTGAGTGAGTAGAACCATAGCATTATAGGTACTAAATCACTTTTCATATTGAATGGATGGATTTCTAACAGTCAGTTAGTTATTAACATAAAGGACAAACCAACTCACTTGTAATACCTAAGGCGGATATTTGGAACGGTAACTTGTTTTTCACTATGCCTAGAATCATTGATAAAGGGTAGACGATAGCCCAGAGTCTGTCCTCAAGTAGAACATTTTGATTCTCTTAAGGAAAACAAACTGGCATGGTTTGTATTAGAAACTCTTGCACAAATTGTCATGTGATACTGTGAAACAAATTTAAAACATTGCCTCTTTGCCTCACATACCTCGTTTTTCAGAAACTTTCCAAACAGCTTGTCCTTGACCTCTACAAGTGAGGAACGTTTTCTGAAGCAGAATTTAAAGTGGACAGCATTTATAGAATTAACATTTTAAAATCTAGCCTTGGGGAAGTTGGATATGTGGTTTCTTATTGGCCTTGATAGTATATCTATAATCTCTTTATAAACTTTGTCAACCACTTGTTTTTCTCTAGTTTTTCTTCTGTTTTCCTTTATCTACATGCTGTTTTGGGGCTTTTGCTGTGAGTGTTTTGAAGCATCTTTACAGTGTTGCATCGCAGAGGGGAGGACAACACAAAAATCCCTAACTTTTGCAAGAGATGTTCATATAATTTATTTTTGAAAGCTTTGTTGAATACCTTAAGATTTCCTGCCGCTTCTTGACAATCTTCTGTATTTATTTAGAAAAATGTGTTACTTGAAAACACAACATAGAACAGTGTGTTAACAATTTACATGTGCTGTGTGACGTATAGGGTACAACATGCTGTTGTCACTTCTGCAGTAGATTTATTCTGTTCATCTGCACAACAGTTGATCCTTTGCTATAACAATTTATATTGGGGGTGTGATCTAAGTTTAGTGTGTCAAAGCTGAGCTTTAGAATTTGCTATGGAAATAGAATATATATTGAATTTTGTACTAAGAACTATTTGTTTAAATTATATAACGGGGATATTTTGCCACTTTTAAAATGATTTCAGAACAGGTCCTAGAAAACTAAGATTAGGAATTTGTGTGGGTATGTGTTTAGATATTTAAGGTACATTTGCATAGTATGATGAGAATAAAAGTAAAGGGCACAATGGGGACTACAAAATTAAAATATAGGCTAACATATGCCAGTCCCACTTGAACTTCGTTTTTGCATTTGAAGAATGTATGTAGCACTTTCCTATGTATTTTTTACACATTGGAAACTGGACTTGGTGTAATGATGTTATAGGAAAGTAGAAATTGTATTCTTTATTTTCCGCCTTTGTTTCCTGTTATCCTACAAAGATGATGCTTAAGCATCAGGCTGAGTTCATGGGTGCATGGGGAGAAGAGGGTGTACTCTGCAAGGAATCAGATCCCCTCTGTGAAGCAGTTTAAAATGGCATTCAATGTTCAGTGCTCAGGTATGTAGTAAGTACTGTAGTCCTTTGCGGGCAAATGTGTAGATATTTTTAAACATTTTGCCATAATTGCACAATTTTTTGCATTTTTACCTGATGGCATTGTTTCTTATAATAAAACATTTTCTGATTAAAAACTACCATTGTTGTAACTTGACCTCTGACTAGAGAGTTCTACAGAATTAAAATTTGGCGAGAAACATGCAACACCTTCTGTCATAGTGGAATGAAAAAAGATTTTAATCTCTCAAATATTTAGCATCTGAGACAAAATGAACTAGTTAATATCACCTCATATAATGCTCTTGAAACTCCAAAGCAAGCTTGCTTATGCCAGTAATTCCTTGGATGCATTTGTTCTGACCTCAACTTTTGTTATTCCTCTCCTCTGTCACACACCTCACATTCAGTTCATCAGAAAATTCTGCCACCTCTTCCTTTAAAACATACCTAGACTCTGGGGCACCTGCCTGACTCAGTTGCTTAAGCATCTGACTTTGGCTTATGACTTTGGTCATGATTTCATGGTTCATGGGTTCGAGCCCCACCTTGGGTTTTTGTGCTGACAGCTCAGGGCCTGGAGCCTGCTTCAGATTCTGTGTATCCCTCTCTCACTGCCCCTCCCCTGGTTATACTCTATCTCTGCCTCTCTCTCAAAAATAAATAAAAACATTTTTTTAAAAAAAAGCAACAACCTAGACTATTACCACATACCATTGGCACCACTATCACCATAGTCTAAACTAGTCTACCTTGTCTGCCTTAATGCACTGCTCCTGAGCTGGTCTACTTTTGGTCACCCTTGCCTGGTTGTAATCTATTCTGTACTCCACACAGAAACCAGAGTGATCCCGTTAAAACGTAAGCCAGATCACACCCTCTTCGGCTCATATTTCTCCAGGAGATGGCTTCCCATCTCCTTTTGGATGAGAGCCCCACGGACTGCTGTTCCTGAGACATGCCAAGCCCTCCCAACATCACTGCCTTTGTCCTTGCTGTGTCCTTAGCCAAGGAAGCCCTGACAACCCACTTTATTCAAGCCTCTGTTAAAATTCCAGACAGGACTTAATTGATCACCTTCTGGAAAATAGAACACTCTCCTTCCAACCCTACGGTGTCACCTGTCCCATCAGGACAGGCGAACATTTAGAGATCTAAATTGCTATGCCATAAAGGCAAAATTTTAATCCATGAAAGTGTGAAGTGTTTTATGACTGTTGAAGGGGGGCACAGTCCAGTATGACTAGATAAGCATAACAATATTTACTTCCACTCTTCAACCATGTGTTTAAAAATACTAAAATGGCACAAAATATACCATAAACTTCTCACTAGCCACCATCTCTATTGTTCAAACTCTCTTGCTCAACAACCCTGTTACCAGGTTTTTTGGATCATTTACATGTGATGGCAATCCATGGACCCCACTACTTTTTCTACTATCTGTTAGTCCCTATTAGGGACCTTTCCTGAACTTAGCAAAGTTCAATTCCATGATTCATTCAGAATAATGTTATTTTACATTTCCTCAGTTTCCTTACCTCTCATTACTACCGCCATACTTGCCTGACAAAACCCCATCCCTGAATGATCCAGCTGTGATCCTTGTCTGTGCTTTGCCCTGACTGGCACAGAAGGCCCATTCTTGCTGGCTGGACCCTGCCTGGTCCACTGTAAGGCAGGCTGGAAGTGTCAGAGAGTTAACACCCCTGAGGGCTAGACTGCAGCCAATTCCTGATGGGACTTGGTTGATAACATCCAAGCTTCTTTCTACAGGCAGGATAAGTGACACATGTTCTCTACTGTCTTCTAGGGTGCCTCAGTGTAAATGAATCCTAGTTGCCCATAAAAGTTAACTTGCTTGATAAGCACACCTTCCCTGTTTCACAATCCTGCCCTCCTACCAATGCCTCTTGGGACATCCCACCTCCCCTCAATGAACTACTGGCATTCAAATCCTTCTTTTACCTACACTCAAATACTTGCTCAGGATTGGCTTCTGCAAAAGCCCAACCTGAGACACTGGCCATTCAGTCTCTCATGGCTCTCCCTATATTACAAACTTTGTTCATACCACTTTCTGTACATGGAGACTCCTCATCCCCTGTTCTTTGCATAATTATTTTATTCTCATCTTTTAGGTCTCAAATCTTCCCTGATCACCCTAGCTAAAATAAATGCCCTGTCATGCTTGATCACAGCATCCAAAGTGGTTTTCTTTTCATAACTTTTTGTTTCTCTTCCCCATCGGATAGTAAGTTCCATGAGGACAGGCACCAAGGCTGTTTCTTATGCAATGTGTCTGGAGGACTTAGAAAAGTGTCTAGCATATGACTTCTTAAAAAAATATTTTTCTAATGTTTATTTATTTTGGAGAGAGAGAGGGAGGGAAACAGAATTGGAAGCAAGCTCTAGGCTCTGAGCTGTCAGCACAGAGCCTGATGTGGGACTCAAACCCGTGAACTACAAGATCACAACCTGAGCTGAAGTTGGACCCTTTATCAACTGAGCCACCTGGGCACCCCAGACCTTTGTTTTTGATGACTTTGACAGTTTTTAGGAGTGCTTACTGGTCAGATGTTTTCCAGAATGTTCCTCAATTGGCATCTGTCAGATTTTTTTTCATGATTAGGTTGGGGTTCTGTATTATGAGGAGAAAGACTGTAGAAGGAAAGCACCATTCTATCACAGCTTATTAAGAGTATATACTCTCAATATGACCTATCACTGTTGATGTTAACCGTATCACCTGGCTGGGACAGTGTTTGTCAGGTTTCCCCACTGTGAAATTATTCCCTCCCTATGCCACACCGTACCCTTTGGAAAGAAGTCGCTATGTGAAGCCCACACTTACATAGTGCAGAGTTACTCTCCATCTCTTGGGGATGGGCATGAATTATTTGGGATTCTTCTCCCTAATCTATTGATCCAATCATTTATATCACTATGGACTCATGAATATTTAATTTATACTTGGGCTTATAATCCCCTGATAACTTTATTTTCAAATTAACAGCTTTGGCCACTGGGAGCTCTTCGGTTGGTGCCTGTGCCCTTCTGACATACTCCCATCAATAGAAATATTTTTGGTTTGATTTTTAAAAAATTGGGAGGCATATTTCTACTCTTGACACTACATGATACTCCAGGATCATCTTGTATATTTCCTTCCCCAGCCCCAGAATCCATTTTCCCAAGCATCTCTAGTTGTTCTTCTCAGAGATGTGGACATTAGATGTGCTCATTGCTACTGGGGTCTCATTGTTTCTAGTACCACTCAGCCAACTAGATAAGGAAATAAGAATGTGTTTGTGCTTTACCCTGGCTGCCACCATCCACCATCCACCATCCATTTACTTAATTATTCAATTCTAGTATATACATATAGTGCTCTATATACATATATACATGTGTATAATTACATATGTATGTATATATAACCCACACTCCAATGGGAAGTCACTTTATCAGTAAGCGTACACTGCTTATGTACAGTCCCTTTGCCTTTACACTTACTCCTCTCATTTCTAGAGTTTCTCAGGTCAGCTCCTCTCCTTCTATCTACTTCTGTGAAGTTGTTTTATACATTTTAAATAATTTATGTAATACTTTTTCATCCTGTGATATGGTGGATTATATTAATTGATTTTCAAATGTTGAATTAGTTTTACATATCTGGAATAAACCCCACTTGGTTATGATACACATTTTTAAAACATTTTGGATTTGATTTGCTTATATTTTGTTGAGAATTTTTGAGTCTATGCTAATGAGAAATATCAGTCAGTAGTTCTTCTTATAATGTTTTTATCTGGGTTTGAGATTAGGTTAATGCTGGTGTCTTAGTAAGAGTTAGGAAGTCTTTCCTTTTATTTCATTTTCTCAAAATATCATGGAGAGGTGGTATAATTTCTACCTTGAATGTGTGGTAGGATTTACAGATAAAACCATCTGGGCTTGATGCTTTAATTTTGTGAAGTTTTTAATTATTAATTCAATTTCTTTAATAGCTATTGGGTTGGTTACTCAGACTATATACTCTTGTTTTGACTTTTTCAAGAAATTGGTCCATTTCATCTACAGTATAAAGCTGGGCATCAAGTGGTTTGTAGTATTTATTCCTTTATTCTTCTAATGGACATGGAATCAGTAGTGATTAACCCCTTTTTCTTCCTGATGCTGGTAATGTGTATCTTGTCTCCTTCTTTCTTTGTTCCTTTCTTTTTTATTTATTTTACTTTATTTTATTTTTTTGCTAATCCAGCTAGAGGCTTATTAATTTTCTTGGTCTCTCCAAAGAACCAGATTTTGACTTTAATCAGTTTTCTCTATTATTTTGTGTTTTTAATTTCATTAACATCTACTCTAATATTTATTTCATTTTTTCTGCTTGCTTTGTTTTTTTAATTACTTAAGGTGGAAGCTTATGTAACTGATTTTAAATCTTTCTTCTTTTTCTAATATAATGCATGTAATGCTATAAATTTCCATCTAAGCACTGTTTTTGTAGCATCCCACAAATTCTGATATGTTATATTTTACTTTCTTTAGTAAAAAATACTTTGATCATGTCTGCTTGTAGAACTGACTCTTTTCATAATTATGCAATGTCTCTTTTTATCCCTAGTCTTCCTTGTTCTGAAGGCTTCCTGTCTTAAATTAATATGGCCACTTCAGTTTTCATTTAGTGTTAATTTGATGTAACTTTCTCTAAGCTATTTCTTTTCACTATCTGAGTCTTTATACTTAAAGTGGGTTTCTTGTAGATAACTTAAAGTTGGGGCTTTTTAAAAAATTGCCATTATGAGAATCTTTCTTTTAATTGATATATTTAGGATATTTACATTTAAATTGATTACACAGTTGGATTAAGAGCTACTTTATTTCTTACTGTTTTATATTTGTTGTCTTTATTTCTTTTTTCTTCATTTATATTCTGCCTTCTCTAGTTTAATTGAACATGTTATATGATTCTGTTTGATGTACTCTCTTATTATATCAAATATATCTCTTTGAATCTTTTTCTTCCACTGGTTGCCCTAGATTTACAGTATACATTTTTTAACTAATTTAAATTCATCTTTAAATAACACTGTACTGCTCTGGGTAGTGCAGGTACCTTACAATAGAGTTCCCAGTTCCTCCCTTCCTTGCCCTACGGATGTGACTGTTCATTTCACTTATTCCATAGGCTATACTCACTTAATAAACTGTTGCTATTTTGACTTTAAACAGTTATCCTTAAGATCAATTAACATAAGAAAAATATTTTACTTTCATTTAATCCTTCTCTGTGCATTTCTTTATGTAGGTCTAAGTTTCTGACCTATATCGTTTTACTGGTTTCTGGAAAACTTCATTTATTTATTTATTTATTTATTTATTTATTTATTTATTTATTTATTTATTTTTAATAGTTTATTGTCAAATTGGTTTCCATACAACACCCAGTGCTCTTCCCCACAAGTGCCCTCCTCCATCTCCACCATCTCTTCTCCCCTCCTCCTTTCCCTTCAACCCTCATTTCCTTTTCAGTATTCAATAGTCTCTCAAGTTTTGTGTCCCTCTCTCTCCCCAACTCTCTTTCCTCCCTTCCCCTTCCCGTGGTCCTCCATTAGGTTTCTGGAGAACTTCTTTAACATTGCTTTTAGAGCAGGTGTACAAATCACAAATTCCTTCAGATTTTGTTTGTCTGGGAAGGTCTTTATTTCCCCTTCATTTTTAAGGAAAACTTTACTAGATTTAGAACTCTAGGTTGGCGGGGTTTGGGTTTCAACCTTTTAAATATTTCATTCCACTCTCATTATTTGCACAGCTTCCAAAGTGAAGTACCACATGATTCTTACTCTTGGTCCTCCACAATGACATATTGCTTCTTTAAAGTTTTTCTCTTTGTTTTTCAAATTTCAAATATGATATGCCTTGGTGAAATTTTTGGTATTTATCCTACTTGGTGTTCTATGAACTTACTAGATCTCTGGTTTGGTGTCTGTTACTAATTTTGAAAACTTTTCAGCATTTTGCAAATATTTCTTTTGCTCATTTCTCTCTTCTTCACCTGATATTTCAATTTTCAATATATTATACCTTTTATAATTATTATACAGTTCTTGAGTTTTTGTTACTTTAATTTTTTTCTTTTTGTGTCTGTTTGCAAAGTTTCTACTGGTATCTACATTGAAGTTCACTGATTCTTTCTTCAGCCACGTCCAGTCTACTGATACTTACAACAAAGGCATTTTTCATTTCTTCTACAGTGTTTTTGACTTCTAATATTTCCTTTTGATTCCTGCTTAGAGTTTCTATTTCAGATCTTTTCTTGTATGTTGTCTCTCCTTTCCATTAAATCTCTTACCTCTTAGAGTTATTTCTTCTTAAGTAATTGGTTTTTATTTTAAATGTTTGTTTATTTTGAGAAAGAGAGAGTGTGAGTGAGAAAGAGAGGCAGAGAGAGAGGGAGAGATTATCCCATGCAGGCTCCATGTCAGAGTGGAGCCCGATGTGGGGCTCGATCTCATGACTTGGAGATCATGATTAGAGCTGAAATTAAGAGTCGGATGCTTAACCAACTGAGCCACTCAGGAGCTTAGTTCATATTACCTGATACATCATGTCTGACGTTCAGTGAATAATTATGACATGCTGAAATGTAAGAAAAACACATTTTGAAGAGAAAAATTATGCATCAGAGTCATGAGATTGACCCCCCACATGTGAGCCTGCTTGAGATTCTCTCGCTCTCTCCCCCTTTGTCCCTTTCCCTTGCTCAGCCTTTCTCTTAAAAAAGGTGGGCGGTGGGGGCTGGGAAGAACTAAGATCAATAAAGCATTAGTGCGAGCATTTATGTTAATATGGCTAGGAACTGGGCTTTGTTAAATGATTGCTGTACTAAGGTGTTAGAGGCATCAAATTCCTCTAGCACGCTTGGTTTCTCTCCCCTCTTACTTTGTTCCTCTCTGAGTACTTCTACTCAGAAGAAGTCCTTATCTTGCAGCTCCTATTATATGGAAGTTTGTTGGCATGGTTGATAGGTATGAGAGAAAGAGCTGTATAAAGTTTTCCAATTAAATCTAAGTCTTTTAGTGGGCTCGTGTCCTAGTGCTGTGATGTTCTCAGTTATTTCTCCAGTGGAACAGTGTTTTAGTTTCCCTTGCACCATCTTCTCTTCCCCATTATAGCATTCCCAATCTGTTTCTGATCCCTACTGACTTTGTACCTTCCTTTTTCCCTTAGGTGAGATAGGAAGGCTAACTCTTCCTCCAGGTTTTATCAAGCTCTCTCAAAGTATTTTTTCCTGGAGAGGCCTTTGCTATGGAAAAGGCTCTGGATGTATTTCACAATTATTACCCCTCCCCTGCTGTGGGATACACTGGGGGATCTTTCTCCGATCTTTGCCATGAGGCTTTGTGGGGTGACTGCAGGTGAAACGTGCAAAAGTGTGGGGGCTTCTCTAAAACGGCAGTTCCCAGGACTTCTTCATGCTCAGGCTAGTCTATGCTCAGCCTCCAGTAATTCATCAAAATTACCATTTAAGAGTCCTTATGGCTCTTGGGATTTGGGGCCAAGTAAGCAAATGCTGACTGCAACTGTTTAGATTCAGCTCTACTCCATATTTCAGGGTGACTGTTCTGCAAACAATTTCTCTGATGGGTCCAAGAAAAGTCACCGATACTCTTTTTGAACAGGTTTATCTTGCTGCAAGTTTTCTGAGTGACAACTTCCAAGCTCTGCACATTCCAGTGCCGAATCTGGAAGTTCCTAGAATAAGCTTCTGATATATATTTGTCAACTGAATGAGTTATTCTTTACTTCCTACATAAATATTTTATACCCTCTTTTATATGTATGATCTACTTTACAATAAAAAATAAGTAAAATAGTTCACCTTATTTTGTAAAATATGTTCATACACTTAATCATATTTAGGTATCTTTTGTTTTTAATTTACATGGTCATGGCATTATTTAACATATAGTTCAGTGAATAGTGACTCTCAAGTACCTAATAACCCAGTTTTCTAGGACCTACCTAATTAAAATTATATGATATGATTTAATTAAAGTCATCAATCTATTTTAGGATTTTTAAAATCCTACTCTGAAAACTAAATTGAACATTACAATGTAATCATTTTAAATTATCCTTATCATGTATATGCAGAGCATTTTCTATTGATTAGTTTGTTCAAAGTAAATGGAATTTAATAGATCTATCTCTTCCTTTCTTTCCATTTCCACAAATATATGCACAGCTATATAATTTGGTGAACAAAAAAACTAAACATAGGGGCACCTGGGTGGCTCAGCTGGTTAAGCGTCTGACTTCAGTTCAGGTCATGATCTCACAGTTCATGAGTTTGAGTCCCACGTCGGGCTCTGTGCTGACGGCTCAGAGCCTGAAGCCTGCTTTAGGTTCTGTGTCTCCTTCTCTCTCTCTCTGCCCCTACCCTGCTTGCATTCTCTCTCTCTCTCTCCCTCTCTCTCTCTCTCTCTCTCTCTCTCTCTGTCTCTCTCTCAAATATAAATGAAAACATTAAAGAAACTAAAAAACAAAATGAAGCATAAATATTAACAAATAAAAAAATGTTCATATATCTTCTAAGTATATTTTTATTGGTCTTATGAACAGGAATTACAGTGTTTTTGGTGAATATGAGCAGATTTCTTAACCTCTCAGAGCATCAGTTTCCTTGTATATAAAATAGGGCTAATAATATAATCCACTTTATACACTTTTTGTGAGGATTGAATAAGCATGACAAACTGTTATTACAGTGCCTGGCACATAAGGAACCCTCAAATGTTCATTGTTGTTAATATTATTAATTATATTATTATTAATATAGTGATGATACTATAGTGTATTTAAAACATAGCTTCAGCTGAGCAAGATTTTCTTCATAGCTAATATGACATATATACTAAAGAGAAGGGAAACCATTTGCACTCTTGTTACTGACATTGTGCCCATAATCCCCAAGGAACAGCAATTTTCAGTTTTCTGGTCACACAGATCTCACTTTCCGTTCTGCACTGTGCATTTCTGAAGGATAGAACTTTAGTAGTATTTAAAGCAAGCTTGTAACCTCTGTCTGCAAAATAAAAATAAGGATTTCCTGTTTGTTTTTAAGACCTGTCCTTTGAATTTATCTTGTCCTCTGCTGGCATTTAGAGATAAGGATCTAATAGAGTTCAGGTCACGTAGGTCACCTCTTGAAAACTGTGATCCCAAAGATTCTTTAAGGATAAAGAGATAAGGTCAAAACACCTCACGTCACACCAGCAGTCAGGTTATGATGTTATCCATGAGTCAGGAGGCCAAAGTGAAGTGCCTGGGTGGCTCAGTCAACTGGGTAAACATCCAACGCTGGATTTTGGCTCAGGTCATGATCTCATGGTTCATGGGATGGAGCTCCTTATTGGGCTCTGTGCTGACAGTATGGGGCCTACTTGGGATTCTCTCTCTTGCCCTCTCTCTCTGCCCCTCTGCTGCTCACTCGCTCTCACTCCCAAAATAAATAAAAATAAACTTAAAAAAAATATACACCAGGAAGAGCCTGTACAACACAGGAAAGAATTTCCATGTCATCAGTGAGCCAACATGGGATCCCTGGATGCTGTCTCACAGTTGGGTGAGGCTCAGGAGTTAGGTCAAAGTTAGCAGTGGAAATTAGGGTTCTGACATCTACAGTGCTAGTTTTAGTCGAATTAAAAAAATTAATATTTATTTTTGAGAAAGAGAGAGAGAGTGTGTGAGCCAGGGAGGAGCCGAGAGAGAGAGAGAGAGACAGAGAGACAGAGAGACAGAGAGACAGAGACAGAGAGACAGAGAGAGAGAAAGAGACACAGTATCTGAAGCAGGCTCCAGGGTCTGAGCTGTCAGCACAGAGCCTGACACAGGGCTCAAGCTGAAGTTGGACACCCAATTGACTGAACCACCCAGGTGCTCCTAGTATTAGTTGAATTTGAGTGAACTGGTAAATTAAATCAAGCAGACAATGAAGAATGAGAAGAAAAAGTAACTAAGAACAAAATCTGAGAAATTCAGTTGGAGGAGCAGAAGAAAGCAGACCCATGAAGGAGGGGTCCTGCAAGAGAATTTCAAGAATGAGATTCAGGGATGCCTGGGTGGCTTAGTCAGTTGAGCGTCCAACTTTGGCTCAGGTCATGATCTCACAGTTCATGGGTTCGAGCCCCACATCGGGCTCTGTGCTGACAGCTCAGAGCCTGGAGCCTGCTTCAGATTCTGTGTGTGTGTCTCTCTCTCTCACCTTCCTCTGCTTGTGCTGTCTCTCTCTCTCTCAAAAATAAAATTAAAATAAAATTTAAAAAAAAGAATGCGATCCATAGAAAATAAGGGAAATATAGGCTAAAAAGAGGCTCCAGGATCTGGCAGGTTAATGCCTGAAAATGACAAAGCAGATTCAGTAGGGTGTTAGGCACAGAAATCACAATGCTATGAATTGAGGTGCATATTGAGGGTGTGAGTAGGGGTGGGTGGGCCAGGGTGTGGATACTCGGCCCAGGAAGCTTGGAGGCGAGGAGACTGAGACATGCAGATCCTGGAGCCATTAAAAAAAAAATCAGAGCACTTATTACCTTTCTAATAAGAATAAGAGATGAGAAATGCAAAAAGTCATGACCTATCCCCTTTCTAGACTATCCCCCATTGAGAACTCTGCAGTACCCACACTCTCCCTAAAGTAATGAGAGCCATGGAGATAAGAACACAAAGAAACTCATAGGCAGGGTCTGGAATGAAGAAAAAACTCCCTGGAAACAGAAGCCAAGCAGAAGACATAGAAAAAAAGGACACACTTCTTGTGGCCTCTCACATTTATGCAAGAGCATAATGTGAAATGGGAAGTTTTTTTGCAACTTCTTGCTACTTTGCCCCACAGGCCAGATGAAATTCAACTGAGAGCCAACTGTGGTTCTCACCTCTCACCCAAAACATCTGGTTTGCGGTAAGTACTCAAGATCCTGTGTTTTCTAAAGTATGTGGTGGGTGTGGTGATGGCAGGAGTCACAGGACACAGCATGGATGGGCTGATCAGAGTATGCCAGACATGAAGGTGGTGAGGACCCGAGCACTTTCACTGAGTGGTGTTGCACCAGAGAAGTTAGAGAGGTAGTGCCCATGACCTAGACCCGGCCCTGGTCCTGCATTCGTGGCTTCTGGATTTAGTCCTGGGACGGCTGTAGTCCACAGTTTATAATGCCCCAGTATAGCAAGGGGTAGGAAAAGAAGAAGGCAATACAGCATGTGGATCTATATACTTTTACAGTCATACATAAATGTGATATATAGCAAAATACGTACATCTATATATGGATGTCTTTCTCAAAGGTTTCTAAGAGATATGATTTTCTCTTAAACCTACATTTCACCATTTCAAAAATAAAATACTGTCCAAATTCATTGGGTACTGAGATGCACAAGTTTGATTTGTCATTCAGGATGACAAACTCTATATTTTAAGCCCGTGTATCCTATTTATCATATTTGTCTATGACAACAGCCTCCCATGTGAAAAATATTTTAATGTTTATGAGCCACCGGCTAACATCTTATTCTTGCACAACTTTCTACTTTTCAAAATGCTTTTATATATGTTATCTTTTTGGATCCTACTGATGGTGCCACAGCCATCTGTCACTGCTCTGTTTTCACTGTTGTGGAAACAAACAAACTGAAAGGGCATGGTTACGTTTGTGGGATCCAACCTCGCTGTCCGTGAAAGTGGACACATCAAGTTCCTCCCAGTGCCCAGGAAATGGGGACCCAGGAGGGTGGCCGGAACGGTTATATATTCACAACCAGAATGCTGGAGGTGTTAGGAGTGCAGACAGTTGGAAAGGAAGCCGGTGTGGGATGTGAAGAGGGTGAGCTCACTTTTGGAAGAGCTGTGTTGCAAGTGACCGTGGGATAACTGTGTAGACTGCTGTGCAGACAAGCAGCCAGAATGGGTGTGGAGGCAGGAAACTGAATGAAGGTGACAGGTCAAGCGAAGATGTGGATTTGGCAGCCGTCCAAGCACTGATCAGCCTGGACTGAGAGAGGGGCCCGGGGGGAAAAGCCAAGCCTGGGAGGCCCCATGTGAGGCACGGGAAAGGGAAGAGAGACTTTCTAAAGAGCCAAGAACAGAGAGGTCCTGAGGAGCTTAGCACTGAGAAAGGAAAGGGGCCACGCGGTCTTGCGAGGGCTGGGTGTTCAGAATGACAATGACTCCTACAAAGAAACTCAGTAAAGACTCTTGTGCACTAGCTTTATCCATCTTAAATGCTGACTCTGAAAACTTGTTTATTTGTTTGGAATAACCAGATGATTTAATGAACCTGAACACCTCATTCCCTAACCAGTACGGCCAAAGGAATTTAACTCCAGTTTTTAATGATTTGCCTGATTGTCCTCTTACACGCCTGCCCCTCCCCTCAGCGCTCTGGTCCTCCTCTGTCTCTGCCAGGATCTGAAGCTCCTGGGGGCAGAGACTGTGTGCTTTTAATCCTGAGCGTACAATGAGCACAGGGCCAGGTGCCAGGAGCTTTGAGGTCCTCACCTTCTGGAAGAATGAAGGGGACCATCCCTTTTCTACCTACCACAGGGTTATTTCTCCTCTTTGGGTCTTTCTGACTCCACATTGCCCCATTCCAAACATATTTATATGGGACATGGCATTTAAACATCCGGAAAAGTTGTGAAATCAATTTTCTACAGATAAAGATGGACAGATGGAAATATCTGGTGCTTTTCTACACATGTGCAATATACATAATGAGATCATTGCTTATTGTGCTACACTTAAACTTTGTTTTACCAGATTTTAGGGAGAGGACTGTCTTTTGTTTTGGAGTCTGAGTCCTCGGTGGAAATACTGCCTCCTGATTGAAAAGAGAGCTGGGTGTGGAATGTTTATCAGCATTGAGCTTTCCTACGCTTTCCCTCACGCTCACCAAATCTCTTCGGAGATTTAGATTTCCTTTTCAACTAAGTGTACAATTGTATCAATTCCGTCGTCTATGTTGTACGTGGTTGAAGGAAGGTGAAGAAAAAATAAAATTAACAGAAATAGAAAAAGAGAAGGGAACTACTATTTTTTAAATCACATGTGGGAGCCCATCTTGGAAACTATAGGATCTGTGAGCATTAAGAAGCAGATTGCAAAACTTTAATCTTGTAACTCAGGTATATGTGGAATAATAATTTCATATTTTGGATATATGCAAGCAGGCTGCCTTTTTGGATCCCCATTCACTGGGTACTGGGAGGAAATTAATAAAATGTCCATTTTCATTTACACCTAAATTATATCCAGTATGTTTAGTAATTTCTTTAGAGGAGCCTTTAGTTTTTCAGATAAACACACCCAGTTTTCTCCTTGTCTGACCAGGCTGTCCTGCCAAATCAGTGTGGCCATGTCCCGGGTTGGTGTGGGGGCAGCCCAGGGGATGCCCTTGTCCAGAGTTCTAAATTAGGATGAGGCAGGAGATCTACCCATAATGTTGCTACCGCATCTACTGTGTCCTCTCTTCTCTGTGAGAGGAAGCAATGACAGAGTCATCTGATCACTCAGTTGTCCTGTGCACTTCTTACCACCACCTCTCTCTCTCTAGAGTCCTATTTTACAGAAACCTCCATATGGCAGTGAATAAGTCTGGCACTTGGTAATGTGAGAGCGAATGGTACAGGAATAAAGGGCTCTGCCTCAAAGGAGAAGCTGGGTTCACAAGATTATTTTCTTGTCTTATAATCCTATTTTGCATGTCTTACGCTGAATATTGCTTTATTCAGCATCTCTGCTGTCTTTCTCTAAAAAATCTTAACCACGCATAGGAGATAGTTGACTCCTATGGGCTAGGAAAACACTCTTTTCAAAAAAAATTTGTTTCAATGTTTATTTATTTTTGAGAGACAGAGACAGAGTATGAATGGGGGAGGCACACAGAGAGAGAGAGACATAGACTCTAAAGCAGGCTCCAGGCTCCAAGCTGTCAGCTCAGAACCTGACGTGGGGCTTGAACCCATGAACCATGAGAGCAGGACCTAAGCCAAAGTCAGATGCCTAATCAGCTGAGCCACCCAGGCACCCCTCTTTTTTTTTTTAAGTTGACTTATTTATTTTGAGAGAGAGAGAGATACATAGAGAGCAAGGGGGGAGGGGCAGAGAGATCAAGAGAAAGAGAATCTCAAGCTGGCTCCACATTGCCAACATGGAGCCTAACAAGGGACTTGAACCCACAAATTGTAAACTCCTGACTTGAGCCAAAACCAAGAGTCAGACGCTTGACTGACTGAGCCACCTAGACACTCCACCAGGAAAACCTTGAATGGCACAAGGAAAAATATGACCCCAATTCAAAAGCACATTCTTGTTTTTTGCTAAATGCCATTCAGATCACCTTTTCCCCTCACATTGATGCCCCTTTTCTCAGAGCCCTCAACCAAGTACCACAGAGTTCTCTTCACTTCTGCCCCCAGAGCTCACTTCACATTGTCCTTTTACAACCTTTTCCCTACTCTACTATGTTGGATTTACTCTCTCTTTTTTCTTGACCTCTGCTTGATTTTATATTAACCCATTCTCTAGTAGTTTCTAAGAAAGAACATTTGGATGCAAATTGTATTAAATCCTTGTTTATCAGTAGATGTCCTCATTTTACTTGACATGTGATTGATCATTTCTGAGTACAGAATTCTAGATGGAAGATAATTTTCCCCACTTTATGGAAGCCATTGCTTTCTAGCATTCAGTCCTACCACTCGCGAGCCCTAAGTCTGATGTCCTACATTCCCTATCCCATTTTCTTTATTCTTTTGGGTTTATGGTGTGTGTGTGTGTGTGTGTGTGTGTGTGTGTGTGTGTGTGTGTGTGTGTGATATTATGTGTGTGTACATGTACAAATTTTTCAATTTTTTTCATCCAAATTTTTACACACCATAATTTAATGGAGGCTGAAGTTGGTGAGAAAAAAAATGTACACATGGATTACATATCATTTTCATCAGAAAACTCCTTTCTCATCTTTTTTCCTATATAACTTTATGTTTTATCTGAGTACCTTCAAGTGATATGTTCATACAGTATATGGGTATACCCATAAAGTTCATGGGTAGTATACTTTTTGAATCTGTGGGTATCAGAAAATGTTTTTGCTTTGCATCTTGATTTTACTACTTAACCCTTGATTGTGAACATTCACAATCCTTTACTCTTAGAACTTTGTAGGCTTTTCTCAATTATCTTATAGCATTTGGTGTCATAGATAAGGCCTGATTCCTGTTTAATTCCTATTCTTTTATAAATAATCAGTTTTCTTCATCCAAAATAAATAGGGATGTAACTTTATTCTGGAAATTTAAAACAGGAAAGGCTACCATGGGGCTAGTGGCTATGGGAAAGATACCCAGTCACTATTACTTCAGCATCAGTCAGAAGTAGTGTCAGGACTAAAGAAATGCGCTGCCACCATGCACTGGGTAATATGTTTTCCTGGATCTCATCTTTCCAGGAAAGGTGAGACCAGAGAGGGGTTTGTCAGTGTGTTAACTTCAGAACACAACTGCACAGAAAAATATATAGTAAAAGCTGTGAATCCATCTAACAAAGAATGTCAGCTGTCATTCTAATCTAGCTTCCTACCAAGATGGCCTGGCAGTCCTCGGATTTGAGGAGGTCCTCCGACTGGGGTTATAAACAATATCCAATCTAGCAGAGCTCACCCTTACAGGAAGGGATTCAACACATTCAAAGAGAAAATGGTGTATCTAAAATTGTTGCCTCTGGGTATGCTGAGCGGAGGACGCCTGCCTTTCCCCTCAAAGCTGAATGGCTGAACAGATGCTACATACCGTTAATATCCAACTTTTGTCTCAGATTCAAAAGGCAAGCTTCAAATCATTCGTAGGTAAATGTGGAAATGTGGAATCAAAGTAATACCTCATGCTAAAGCTAGCTGGATAGATCTATATGTTTTTTATTTTCTCTAAACTCAGTGATAGTAGCCTGAAAATTTCTCTAAATGAATGGTGATTTCTTGTGGATAGGTCATAAGTGAAAACCTAGCTATGGGGACCTCACAACAGAGTAGAATAGGAGGAAGGGATGGGGGAGGAAATGCATGGACTTGCCATCTATAATCACACTGAACCTCATGTCTTTTCTAGGAAAAATGCCTAAAAGTGCAAGCCAGTAAGAGGGAGAGAAGAGAAGCAATGATCAGCTTTGCATATGCTAACCAAGTCAGCTGCACAGAAAGAAGGCAATAGTGAGTGGCTGCAGGGTTTGTGATACAGGAAGCCATCCTAACCTCCCACTAAGCCCAAGTTGGAGAATGCTAGAAATGTAGGCATGGTGTTGCCTCTAGGGCAGAAGTCTTCACTGACTGGATGAGAAAGTGCTTAAAAAGAAGATGTACAAATTAAAGCTACTGGCAGACAAATGCTTCCCCAAACCATCTCTACTCTGTTCTTGATAGAGGAGAGGAACAACTGTCCACACGACCAGAAGAGTAACATGAAGAAAGGAACAACATTGGGATATATGCATTGATAGAACAAAGAGAAAGACAGAGAGAAAGAAGAAGCAGGAGGAAGAAGAGGAGGGACGAAGGAGGAGGAAGGTGGGGGATGAGGGGGAAGAAGAGAGAAAGATGAGGAAGGAGGATGAAAGGCGAGGGGGGAGGAGGAAGAGGAAAGAGAAGAAAGAGAGTAAAACATAACAAACAACTTGGAGATAATGAAAACTTGACAGAAGAACTACTCTAGGAAACAAAAGAAAATTTCAGACACATACTGATCTATATTCTCCTACCAGTTGAAGAAACATATATGATATAGAAAAAGAAGTGGTCAAAGTGATAAGAAGGCAATAAAAAAAGAAAAATATGCTGAGAGAACTTACTAAAGAAACGGGAGCTCTTCAAACCACTGCAGAGAGCAGAAGAAACATAAAGTAGGAAAAACTGCTGCCAGGGGCCTGAGGAACGATTTGAAAATCACAGAGAAAAGCCATACTCTCCCATTGGTCTATATAAAATTCAACACCTACAATGAATATAAATACTCAATAAGCTAGGAAGAGACATAAATTTGCTTTGGCTGACATAGAATACCTTAGAGGAAACTCACATGAAACATTTGTGATGGAGTAACTGTACAGGAATTTCTACTCAAGTCAGACGAAGAGGTGTTATCATTTATCCCTGCCCTGGCAGTGTACATTTAGACAAGGGAGCAACAATAAATTCTATGGGCAAAAGATAGACAAGATTATTTATCTATAAATGACTGGTTTGCCTTTATAGAAATTTAGGTGAATCATAATGAAAAGATTAGAACTAATTATACAGTGTAGAGACTGAGGCAGGGATATAGACTATCAATACAGGAATTAAAACGCTGGAATATGCAAACGTTAAGACTTTTTCAAAGTTATTATTTTAAATGATTTGATTTTAATGTTACATTCAAAGTGGTAATTTAAAAAATTATCATCTCCTTTTTAAGACAGTTTATAATTATCTGCCAAGATTTCCCAAAACACATAATTTTGAATCCAAGAATCCTACTTTTAGGAATTTGTTTCAGAGAAATTCAGCACAAGTAAAAATATATGTAAAAGAATATTAATTGCTGTATTATTTATAACAGTAAATAAAAAGATATTTTAAAGACAGAGAAACATGTATTTTAGATATTAAGGGAAAACTATATATATATGTGTGTGTGTGTGTATATATATATATATATACACACACATTGTATAAATAGGTACCATTTTTATAAAAGTGCCTCCTGCATAAATCTATATGTGTATCTATATACTTAACTTTCAACAGGGTTTACTTTTAGAGACTTAGATACAGAAGTGCTCTTATTGTTTCATTTGTTTCTAAGTTGTTTTTGTTTATTTTGAACAAAGTGAATGTATTATTTATTACACAAACTAAACAAAGCTAACACTAAGCTCCCTGAATCTGAATCTCAGCTCTACCTCTCACTTGGCTTTCATGATCTTTGGTAAGTTGTTTAGGTTTTCAGTGTCTAAGTTTCCTCATTTTTAACATGAGGATAGTAATAGTACCTAACTCACAGAGGGGATGGAAGATTAATAAATTACTATATGGTATGATAATCTCCAGAATAGATCATATACTGGGTCACAGATGAGGCCTCAATAAGTACAAAAAGACTGAGAGATCATACCAAGCATCCTTTCTGACCACAACACTATGAAACTTGAAGTCAACTACAAGAAAAAATTTGGAAAGACCACAAAAACATGGAGGTGAAATAACTTGCTACTAAACAGTGAATGGGTTAACCAAGAAATCAAAGAAGAAATTAAAAAAACACATGAAAACAAATGAAAATGAAAACACAATAGTCCAAAACCTTGGGGATGCAGCAAAAGCGGTCCTAAGTAAGGAGTATATAGCAATACAGGCCTAAGAAGAGCCTCAAATAAACAACCTAACCTAAAGAAGCTAGAAAAAGAACAATAAACAAAGCCTAAGGACAGCAGATGGAGGGAATGATAAAGATTAGAGCAAAAATAAATGATATAGAAAGTAAAAATACAATAGGACAGATCATTGAAACCAGGAGGTGATTCTTTGAAAAAAATTAATAAAACTCATAAATCTTAAAGCAGACTTATCAAAAAGAAAAGAGAAAGGACCCAAATAAATAAAACTGCAGGTGAGAGAGGAGAAATAACCACAGAAATATAAACAATTGTAAGAGAATTATATGAATAACCATATGCCAATGAATTAGACATCCTGGAAGAAAGGGTTACATTCTTAGACACAAATAAACTACCAAAACTAAAACACAAAGAAGTCGAAAACATGAACACACCAATAACCAGCAAATAAATTATTCAATAAAAAGAATCTCTCAACAAAAATAGTCCAGGGCCAGATGGCTTCACAGGTGAATTTACCAAACATTTAAAGAAGAATTAATATTTATTCTTCTCAAGCTATTCCAAAATAAAAAATAATGAAGCCAACATTACCCTGATACCAAGGCCAGATACAGATTCCAGCAAAAAAGAAAACTACAGGCCAATATCCCTGAGGAATATGGTTAAAATTCTCAATAAAATGCTAGCAAAATGAATCCAATAGCACATTGAAAGAATTATTCACTATGATCAAGTGGGATTTATTTCTGGGCTGCAAGTGTAGCTCAATACAAGCAGATCGATGAACATGATACACCACATTAATGAAAGAAAGGATAAGAACCATATGATACTTTTAATAGATGCAGAAAATGTATTTGACAAAGTACAACATCCATTCATGATAAACCTTCAGCAAAGTAGAGTTAGAATGAACATACTTCATAATAAAGGCCATATATGAAAAATTCAGCTAATATTACCCTGAGTGGGGAAAAATAGAGCTTTCCTCTACAGTCAGTAATAAGTCACGGATGTGCATTTCCACCACCATTATTTAACATAGTATTGGATGTCCTAGCCACAGCAATCACACAACAAAAAGAAATAAGAGGCATCCAAATCAGCCAGGAAGAAATCAAACTTTCATTATTTGCAGATGACATGATTCTCTATACAGAAAACCCAAAAGACTCCACTAAAAAAAATTGCTAGAAGTGATATGTGAATTCAGTAAAGCCACAAGATACAAAATCAATATACAGAAATCTGTTATATTTCTATACACAAATAATGAAGCAGCATAAAGAGAAATTAAGGAATCAGTCCCATTTATAACTACACCAAAACCCGTAAGATACCTAGGAATAAACCTAACCAAAGAAGTGAGAGACCTATACTCTAAAAACTACAAAACACTGATGAAAGAAATTGAAGATAACACAAAGACATAGAAAGACATTCCATGCCTATGGGTTGGAAGGTCAAATATTGTTAAAATGTATGTAGTGCCCAATACAACTTACACATTTACTGCAATCCTTATCAAAATACCAACAGCATTTTTCACAGCGCTAGAACAAACAATCCTAAAATTTGTATGGAACTGCAAGATACTCCAAATAGCCAAAGCAACCATGGAAATGAAAAGAAAAGCTGAAGGCATCCCAATTCCAAACTTCAAAATATATTACAAAGCTGTAGCGGTTAAAATAGTTCAGTATCGGCACAAGAATAGCAAAACCAAAAACGAATCCACAACTCTAAGGCCGATTAATTTTTGATGAGAGAGGAAAGAATATCCAATGGAAAAGAGACAGTCTCTTAACGAATGGTGTTAGGAAAACTGGACAGCAACATGCAAATGAATGAAATTGGACAACTTTCTTTCACCATAAACAAACATAATTTCAAAATAGATTAAAGACCCTAATGTGAGACAGGAAACCATTAAAATCCTAGAGAAGAACACGGGCAGTGACCTCTTTGACACCATCACAGCAACTTCTTACTAGACCTGTATCCTGAGGCAAGACGCAAAAACAAAAGTAGTTCATTGGGACTTTATCAAAATAAAAATACTTCTCATGGCAAAGGAAACAATCAACAAAACCAAAAGGCCACCTATGGCATGGCATGGTAGAAGATATTTGAAAATGACCCATCTGATAGAGGGTTAGTATCCAAAATTTATAAAGAACTTCTAAAATTCAACACCCAGTAAATAAATAACCCAATTAAAAAATAGGCAGAAGACATGAATAGACATTTTTCCAAAGAAGACATGGATGGTATAGACTGATGAAAAGATGTTCATTATCACTCATTATCATGGAAATACAAACCAAAACTACAATAGGATATCACCTCACACCTGTCAGAATGGCTAAAATCAACAACACAGGAAACAACAGATGTTGGTGAGGATGCAGAGAAAGGGCAACCCTCTTATGCTATTGGTGGGAATGCAAACTGATACAGCCACTCTGGAAAAACAGTAGAGTTTCCTCATAAAGTTAAAAATACAATCACCCTATGACCCAGCAATTGGACTACTAGGTGTTTACTCAAATAATACAAAAATATAGGTTTAAAGGGGCACACACACCTTGATGTTTATTGCAGCATTATCAACAATAGCCAAATTACGGAAGGAGCTCAAATGTCCATTGACAAATGAATGGATAAAGAAGATGTGGCATAACTACACAATGGTTATTCAGCTATAAAAAGAATGAAATCCTGCCATTTGCAATAATGCGGATGGAGCTAGAGAGTATTGTGCTAAGCAAAATAAGTCTGCCAGAGAAAGACACATATCATATGGTTTCATTCATGTGGAATTTAAAAAACAAAACAAATGGCCATAGGGGAGAAAAAGAGAGAGGCAAACCAAAAAACAGAGTCTTAAATATAGAGAACAAATTGATGGTTACTAGAGTGTAAGTGAGTGGAAGGATGGGTAAAATAGGTGATGAGTATTAAAGAAGGAATTTGTGATGAACACCAGGTGATGCATGAAAGTGTTGAATCACTAAATTGTATACTGGAAACTAATATTACATTGTATATTAACTAACTGGAATTTAAATAAAAACTTAGAAAAATAAGTTAATATATGTAAAACATTTAGAAAGTTCCTAGCATATACTAAGCACTCTTTATCAGCTATTAATTATGAGTACTTATTGATAGTTGTGAATTATTTGCCCTAACTCACTTTTTTATTACCAGTTAATTTTTACAAACAGTATATTAAATAAAATTTAAATATTTACAATGTATATCAATCTGTATGTTGTATAAAATTATACTTCTCTACTACTGCTCAAGTAAATAGATTTTATAGCAATTTTCTTATTTTTCTTTTTTTCAACATTAATACTATTATTTTTTCTTCAAATTTTAATACTATTTAAGATATATTACTCTCTTGGGGTGCTTGGCTGGCTTAGTCGGTTAAGCGTCCAACTTCGGCTCAGGTCATGATCTCATGGTTTGTGGGTTCTAGCCCTGTGTCAGGCTCTGTGCTGACAGCTAGGACAGAATCTGGAGCCTGTCTTCAGATTCTGTGTCTCCCTCTCTCTCTGACCCTCCCCTGCTCACTCTGTCTCTCTCTCTCTCTCTCTCTCTCTCAAAAATAAATAAAAACATTAAAAAATTGAAAAAAAATACATTACTCTCAATATACCAGTCTGTTTTTAAAATAAATATAATGCAGAAATTTACCTTACTTAAAAGCCTTTTATCCATATTATTTCCTCCCCCTCCTCCCCAATTTCATCATTCTTTAATTTTATGCAATGATTCTCACATCTAGAAGGCTGCAGAACTTTGAATGAGTCTTTTCAGGAGCCCATTGTAAAAGAACATTTATCTTTTGTTAAAAAAAAGTAAGTACCCTGGACTTCTTATTCATATATTCTTATGCACATATCTAAGTAGGAAAGGTAACAAATATTTTACGGTTGTTTTTTATCTCTATATTAATTGATAGCTTTGAAAAACTAAACAGGCTTCCCTCTACTATCCCCAGTCTGAGTTAAGGGCCACTTCTTTATGCTCCCAAGAGAATGCTCCATCCTACCACTTGTTGGTTTATGGGTTCATCTCTATGACCTCTTTGAGGACAATAATGAAGATCTCTTAGTGGGCAGTGATCGTGACCTACTTATTTCTCCACTCCCAATGACTAGGACAGTATTTGATTATACAGCTGGCTATATAAAAATGTTTGCAGAAGGAAATTAGAATTTTAAAATATATTACTACTGTTCATTGCAATCCATATTATTTTGATGTCACTTACAAATTATACATCCTGATTTCCTTCACTTAGGAATATATAAGAAATAACATCTAATATTTATTGAACACCAACTATATATGTCAGAGGCTATTTTAAGACCTTAAAACATTAATTCATCTAAGCTTTACAGCAACTCTATGGGAAAGGTAGTATTATTTCTCATTACAGATAAGGAAACAGACTTATAGGAAGATTAAGATTCTTGCTAAAGATCACACAGTTACAAACATGGTCAATGATACTGTAATAACATTGTATGGTGATAGATGGTAGCTACACTTGTGGTGAGCTGAAGAGGGAAAATTTGAACCAAGAAAGCTTTTCTCCACCTTATATCATCCTGCCTCTCCTATGTCACCATGGTCATTTTATAAATAGTTCACTTCATTTCAGTTCTATTATCAATATCTTTTGAATGATGTGCTAACCATATACTAGGTACTGGCACACAGCAATTCCTGCCCCATAGGAATCAATCATCTCAAGGAGGAAATAATTGTATAATTAAAACACTATGTGATAAGTGCCAAATACATGTACATACTAGGGCAGTAAAAGAAGTTATCTCTTGTTATTTAACAAATTACCCCAAACCTGGCAGCTTAAAATAATGAACATGTATTATCTCACAGTTTCTGTGGATCAGGAATTTGTGTATAGCTTAGCTGGGTGCCTCTGTTTCAAGCCCCCTCACAGAACTATAATAAAGGTGCTGTGGTCTCATCTGCAGGCTCAACCTGAGGGGGGGTCCTGTGATTGTAGCTGGGATTAAATTTCTCATAGATTGGTAGACTGAGGGTCTAAGTTCCCCCCTGGCAATTGGTTAGAGGCCTCCCTCAGTTCCTTGCCACCTGGGCCTCTCCACAGGTACAAACAATGTTTCAAATATTCAGTTTATCTCCATGCTCACCAGCATTTGGTATTATCATGACTTCTAATTTTATCCACTCTGGTGGTTACTTAATAATATTTATATTGGGGTTTTACTTTATTCCAATTTCTTATGTGTAGCTTTTGTGGTGTTTTAATAGATTGCTCTGAGTACTGAGTGGATTTTGTCCACTATGTCAGAAGGTAACTCAAATAATTTCATGAGCAGGCTCCAGAAATTGCTCATCAAACAGTTCCCAGTAATTATTTATCCATTCCCTTGGATTTTATCCTATGCATACATAAATTTGTAATCAGCCAAAGACTTCAGGGGACCCCCATGCAGATTTCGGGAGTCTCCATCTTTGGAGACCTTAATATGTACAATGTTAATCTTTAGAATCTTCTGGTTTCTCATTTCCTTCATTTTCCCAGATGTAGCAGTCACCACCTCTACCATACTCAGCTTCTCTTGGTAAAAATAGATGCTTCCATCTTCTTATCTCATCCTTTGGACATTCTTAATGGCCCAGCAGTTACTCAGTGGTAGATCCAATAGTGGTCCCCCAAAGATGTCTATACCTTAATCCCCAGAGCTATGAAAATGTTACCTTACATGGTAAAAGGGCTTTGCAGATGTGACTGAATTGAGGATCTTGAGATGGAGAGATTACCTTGGGTTATCCAGGTGGGTGCTATATAATCATAAGGTTCCTTATATAAAAGAGAGACAAGAGGCATAGTCTGAGAGAGAGGAGATAGAAGAGAGATCAGAGGAGAAAAAAAAGGTTACTCTGCTGGCTCTGTGCATGGAGGAAGGGACCACAAGCCAAGGAATACAGGTGGCTTTTAGAAACTTTAAATGTCAGAGAGGAGCCAAGATGGCGGAGAGGAAGGGAGCTCTGTAAACTTCCTCCGCCCCATCTATCGAACTGAGAAGGACATTACTCTCATCTGCAAGAGTGGAAGGAGAAAATACAGACTCCAGAAAGAAGACAACTTCAAAGATGCCTGAGTGAGCGAGTGCAAACTGGGGAGATTGGAAAATGGGCCAGCATGAGAGGGGCAGGGGAAGTGGGAGCCCCAGCCCAACACAGGGCAAGTGAGCAGAGCCCATGAGAGACAAAGGGAAGAGAAAGAGAAACTGAACATGCTCATAGTACTGTCTGTAGAGAAGAGATAAAGAACGTTTAACCCAGCACTGAGAGAAAAACTCACACTTCACATATAACCACGGGGCAGCACAAATCCTGAACCCCGGGCAGCACAAGGAAAAAACAGCCCCCACCCCTGCGCAATCCTGGCTAGGAGTTGGCGGCGGGGGAGGCAGCTGCAGCTGCAGGGGTGTGCACTTTGGCTGAGGCTACAGGAGCACTCACTTCATTTTTGGCAGCACACCACGCCTCAGGCAGTGGCAGTGTGAATCCCAGCGGTGCCAAGAAAAACTGCTCCCACCCCCTACGAGATTCTGGCTAAGAAGCCAATGCCAAAGCAAGTACATCTCATCTGTGGTAGCATAAAAGTGCATGGACTAGGATTTTAAAGCAACGCAGGCCTGGCAAATACAGCCGTGGCACAAGGAGATTGGACTCATAAGAGTGGCTTACAGTGCTGAGTTCCAGTGGAGCTTGGGGCGTCGCCATTGTACTCTCTGCAACTACCAAGGTGGGGCCTCTGAGAGCAGCCCCCTAGACTTAATACACCAAACCATGCCTATAAGCTAGGGGGAGCTGCTGCTTTTTTTGTACTTATTTTTTTTTATTGCCTTTTTTACTCTTTTGAAAATTTAAAAAAAATTTTTTACTCTTTATTTCCATTTTTCCTTTCACTATCTTTTTTCCTCTTGCCATCCAGATATATTCTCCCTTATCTCATCCTTATCTCTCCCCTCAACTGGCTATATACTTTTAGACTGTCCATTGTCCTTTGTTGTTTCAGCCTGCCTTTATTTTTTATTCTCTTCTTTTCTTCTCTTCCTCTCCCTTCCTTTTCTTTTCTTCCTTTCCCCCTTATAATTTGTTTGTTTATTTGATTTGTCTGTGCATTTGTGTCCTTCAGTTCCCTGTGTGTATGTCTGTCTTTTTCCTTTTCAGGGCTATCCCAAGAAACAAGCCAAAGTACACATGACAGAGAGTCCCAAATATCGCTGAGTATGGAAAAAAATAATCAAAGGCACAACAAAAGAAACTGAGAGACACCATTAAAGAACATTTCCTGAAACGACTGGCCCTGGACAGTCAATAAGCCTCCTTTAACAGAGCAATACTAACAGGGGCACAGTGCAAAATGAGCTTTTAAAACTGACAAGAGATAGAAGACTAGCCAAAATGAAAAAAACAAAAGAACTCTTCCCTAAAGAGACTCGAGGAAGAAGTCATGGCCACAGAACTGATCAAAACAGATCTAAACAACATAACTGAACAAGAATTTAGAACAATTGTCATAAAAATTAATCGCTGGGCTTGAATAAAGCATCAGAGAAGCTACTGATACAATGACTAGGGACTTTCAAAATAGATGTGATGAGTTAAAAAAAACCGCTATAAATGAGATGAATAATAAAATGGAGGTGGCCATCAAATGGACTGAAGAGGCAGAGAGAAGAATAGGTGAATTAGAAGACACAGATATAACAAAAAAGAAAGCCAGAGAGAGAGAGAGAGAGAGAGAGAGAGAGAGAGAGAGAGAGAGAGAGAGAGAGAGAGAAATTGATCCAGGAGCAGGAAAGGAGAATTTGAGTCCTGAGTGATACAATCAAATGGAACAACATCCATATCATAGGAATTCCTGAGGAGGAACAAAGAGAGAGAGCTCCTGAAGGGATACTAGACCAAATTACAACTGAGAATTTCCTGAATCTGGGGAAAGAAACAGACATTCAAATTCAAGAGGCACAAAAAACCCCGAAAGATGTAATTTGAATCGACTTTCAGCACGACATATCATAGTAAAACTGGCAAAAAATAAAGACAAAGAGTGAATTCTGAAAGCAGCTAGGGAGAAAAGGGCGCCAACATACAAAGAGAAACCTTTCAGAGTGGTTACAGACCTATCTAATGAAACTTGGCAGGCCAGAAAGGAATGGTAGGAAATCTTCAATGTGATGAACAGGAAAAATATGCAGTCAAGAATCCGTTATCCAGCAAGCCTGTCATTCAAAATAAAACGAGAGATAAAGGTGTTCCCCAATAAAAATTGAGAGAATTCATGACCACCAAGCCAGCCCTACAAAGAATCCTAAGAGGGACTCTATGAGGGAAATGTTGCAAAGGTACCAGGGACACCACAATAAACATGAATTCTATGGAGAACACAATTAATCTAAACCCACATTTTTCAATAAGAACACTGAATGTAAAGGACTCAATGCTCCAATCAAATGACAAAAGGCAGCAGAATGGATAAAAAAACAAAATCCATCTATTTGCTTCTACAAGAGACTGATTTTAGACCTGAAGACACCTTCAGATTGAAAGTAAAGGGATGGAGAAAAATCTATCATGCGAATGGAAGCCAAAAGAAACCCAGAGTAGTCATACTTCGTTCGGACAAACTGAACTTTAAAGTAAAGGCAGTAACAAAAGATGAAGAGGGACATTATATAATAATTACAGGGTCTCTCCATCAGGAAGAGCTAACAATTATAAATATCTATGTGCCAAATTTGGGAGCGCCCAAATACATAAAACAATTAATCACAAACAGAAACAATCTTATTGATAAGAATGTGCTAATTGCAGAAGACTTTAATATTCCACTGACAGCAATGGATAGATTAACCAGACAGAAAATCACTAAAGAAACAATGGACCTGAATGACACATTGGAACAGATGGAATTGATAGATATATTTAGAACTCTGCATCCTGAAGTTAGGAAATTCACCTTCTTCTTGAGTGCACATGGCACATTCTCCAAGAGAGATCACATACTGGGGCATAAAGCAAGCCTCCATAAATATAAATGAATAGAGATCATACCATGCACACTTTAAGATCACAATGCTATGAAACTTGAATTAACCACAGAAAAAGTCTGGAAAACCTCCAAAACTGTGGAGGTTAAAAACCACCCAACTACAGAATGATTGGGCTAATCAGGAAATTAGAGAAGAAATTTAAAAATATATGGAAACAAATGAAAACAAAAATACAACAATCCAAAATCTCTGGGATGCAGTAAAGGCAGTCCTAAGACGAAAGTATATTGCAATCCAGGCCTATTTCAACAAACTAGAAAAAGCACAAATTCAAAGTCTAACAGAGCACCTACTGGAACTAGAAGGGGAGCAGCAAGAGCACCCCAAACCCAGCAAAAGAAAAGAAATAATAAAGATCAGGTTAGAAATAATATAGAATCCAAAAAACATAGTTGAGCAGATCAATGAAACCAAGAGTTGGTTCTTTGAAAAAAAAAAAAAGAAAATTGATAAACCTCTAGCCAGGCTTCATAGAAAGAAAAGAGAGAGCACCCAAATAGACAAAATCATGAATGAAAATGGGTCTGTTACAACCAATCCCTTAGAAATACAAGAAATCATTAGAGATTATTATGAAAAACTATATGCCAACAAATTGGCAACCTAGAAGATATGAACAAATTCCTAAACATACATGCACTACCAAAATTCAAACGGGAAGAGATAGAAAGCATGAATAGACCAATAACCAGTGAAGAAATTGAATCCATTATCAAAAATCTCCCAATGAATAAGAGCCCAGGGCCAGATGGCTTCCCAGGAGAATTCTACCAGACATTTAAAGCAGAGCTAATACCCATTCTTATCAAACTATTCCAAAAAATAGAAATAGAAGGCAAACTTCCAAACTCATTCTAAGAAGCCAGCATCACCTTGATATCCAAATCAGACAGAGACCCAGCAAAAAAAGAGAACTACTGACCAATATCCTTTGCATCTTAATACAGATGCAAAACTACTCAACAAGATACTAGCACATTGAATTCAACAGCATATAAAAAATTATCCATCATGATCAAGTAGGATTCATTCCTGGGTTACAGGGCTGGTTCAATATTCACAAATTCATCAATGTGATAATTCACAATAACAAAAGAGAAGATAAAAACCATGTGATCCTGACGATACATGCAGAAAAAACATTTGACAAAATACAGCACCTTTTCTTAATAAAAACCCTTGAGAAAGTCGTAATAGAAGGAACTTACTTAAACATGATAAAAGCAATTTATGAAAAGCCCACAGCTAATATCATCCTCAATGGGGAAAAACTGAGACCTTTCCCCCTAAAACCAGGAGCATAACAGGGATGTCCACTCTCACCACTGTTTTCTAACATAATGCTGGAAGTCCTAGCATCAGCAATCAGACAACAAAAGGAAATAAAAGGCATCAGAATTGGCAAAGAAGAAGTCAAACTTTCACTTTTCACAGATGACATGATCCTCTACATGGAAAACCCAACTGACTCCACCAGAAGCCTTCTAGAACTGATCAATGAATTCAATAAAGTTGCAGGGTACAAAATGAATGTACAGAAATCAGTTGCATTCCTATACACCAATAATGAAGCAGCAGAAAGAGAAACCAAAAACTGATCCCATTCACGATTACATGAAAAACCATAAAATACCTAGGAGTAAACCTAACCAAGGATGTAAAAGACCTATATGATGAAAACTATAGAAAACTTATAAAAGAAATGGAAGAAGGTACCAAGAAATTGGAAAACATTCCATGTTCACAGAGCCAAAGAATTAACATTGTGAAAATGTCATTACTACCCAGAGCAATCTACACATTCAAAGCAATCCCCATCAAAATTGCACCAACATTCTTCTCAACGCTAGAACAAACTATTCTCAAATTCGTATGGAACCACAAAAGACCCCAAATAGCCAAAGTTATATTGAGGAAGAAAACCAAAATGGGAGGCATCACAATCCCAGACTTTAGCC
>NC_043711.1:33451876-33461442 GCF_006229205.1 Suricata suricatta
TTGTAGCAAAGTGGATGGACCTCGAGGGTGTCATGCTAAGCGAAATAAGTCAGGCAGAGAAGGACAGATACCATATATTTGCACTCATAGGTCTAACAGGAGAACAGGAGAAACCTAATGGAGGACCACGGAGATGGAAAGAGGGAAAGAGAGTTAGGGAGAGAGAGGGACTCAAAACCTGAGAGACGAATACTGAAAACGAACTGAGGGTTGAAGGGGGAAGGGGTGGTAATGGAGGAGGGCACTTGTGGGGAAGAGCACTGGGTGTTATATGGAAACCAATTTGACAACAAACTATTAAAAAATAATAAATAAACATAAAAAAGGAAACTTTAAATGTCAAGGAAACAGATTCTTATCTAGACCCTCCAGAAGGAATATAGACCAAGTGACATCCGATTTTGGCCCACTTAAACTGATTTCAGACTTTCAATCTCCAGAATGGAACAGAATACATTGGTGTACTTTAAGTTAACACGTTTTGGTACTTGTAGCAGAGGAGACTGATACATGTCCATTATGTTCTCTTTCAACTGAGATTTCAGTTTTCCTCCTTGGTTGGTTCCTCTCCCTCCCACAGTAAATGCTCTCCAGCTTCTCTGGAGTCTGAGCTGAAAACAAGAGTTGGATATTTAATTGACTGAGTCACCCAGGCGCCCCCATATATACCCTTAACCAATTTCCACTATTGTTAACATTAGTATGGTGTATTTGTTACAATTTCTGAATCATTATTGGTGTATTATTATTAAGTAAATTCTATATAACATGTAGATTTCCTTAGTTTTTTCCTAACTTTTTTTTATGTTCCAGGATCTCATCCAAGAAATCATAAAAACAAAACCAAAATCATTTACTTGACGTTTCTCCTCAGACCCTTCTTATTTGTGATGGTTTCATACAGTTTTTTTTTGTTTGTTTTTTGTTTTGCTAACTCAGTATTTTGAGGAATATTAACCAGATATTTTGTAGAATGTTCCTCACTTTCAGTTTGTATGATATTTTCCTCACAAAGAGACTGGGGTTATGCGTTTTGAGGAAGAATACCACAGAAGTGAAGGGCTGTTTTCATCATATCATGTTAAGAGTACATGCTATCCACATGATCTATGGCGGTCAAGGTTGACTCTATCACTTAGATGAAGTAGTGCCTGCCAGGTCTCTTCTCTCCATGTAAAGTTCCTCCTTTTTTCAACTTTCAAACTTTTCTCTGTGGAAGCAAGTCACTATGGGCAGCCCATACTTAAGGAGTGAGGCGTTATGGTTCCTCTATGTTCTCTCCTAAATCTCCTGCCTTAAAATATTCTCACAGAACACAATGTTGTTTTGTTTTCTCCTTGTCACTTTGATATTCTACATGTAGGTCTAACCAAATGTCCTGTGTTGATGGTGTCTCATTTTCACTCTTCAGTAATCTCTCCTGTCCCACTCTACTTCCCTATCTTCATTGCTTATGAGAGGCTCCTAAAAGTGTAATCTTAGCCCTGGCCCCTATCCTGAGCTCAAAGGCCAGTTACCTCCAAAATATTCCCATGAGTATGTGACAGCTTAACCTTTCAAACACTGACCTCACTTTCTTTCTTTCTTCATTTCTTTGTTTTTTAAATATTTACTTATTTTGAGAAAAAGAGAGAGAGAAAGTGGGTGAGCAGAGGAGGGACAGAGAGAGAGAGAGAGAGAGAGAGGGAATACCAATTAGGCACCATACTATTAGTGCAGAGCCAGACAAAGTGCTCAATCTCACCAAAACCATAAGATCATGACCTGACCCAAAACCAAGAGTTGGTTGCTTAACCCCTGATCCTCCTAGGCACCTCTCTTTCTTCATTTCTACTAATGGCTTCTCTAATTGCTCAGTTGTTCAGTCATGAAACCTCAGAGTGGTATCAAGTCATTCTTGCTTGTTGCTAAATTATCAATTCCTGAAATTATCTGTATAAAATATCTCTCTCCAGCACTTGCTATAATGAGCACTGAATGTTGTATATAAGTGATGAATCACTGAATTCTACTCCTGAAACCAATATTACACTGTATGTTAACTAACTAAACTTTAAAAAATAAAATAAAATAAAATATGTCTCTCATCGATCTCTCTCTTTCTTTCTTTTAAATCCCACAGTCACCGAGAGTCAAGTCCTCATTTTCTCTCCTCTAGGTAGTTCCAGTGGTAACCACTTACATACCCCTCCCCTCACAGTCTTCTAGGCCTCCTGTTAGACTGTTTATTCAGGACAGCTAAAGGTATAGGATTTTCAGGTAGACATCTCTAGTGGCTCCGTCTTAGTGAATATCACCCTCCCCTCCTTCTTTCCTTCCTTCATATGCCCACTCAGCCACCGCCATCACCAACACCACCAATTACTGAATGATAAGCATTTGACTCAGTGCTAGTGGAGTAGAGACAAAATGTTGAAATGTGGGTCTTGTCAACCAGGGTGAGGACACATTCTTCACGTTGACATATAAGGTTCCAAATATTCTAGTCTCTACCTCCAAATACATCTTCTGCTTACTGATATCAAAATATTTCTAATATAAATGCTGCTTTAAACATAATATTTAATACAATTTTCCTATATTCTGAGAAAACCCTATTACAGTTACAAACACAGAGACATAGACACGTGCAAACACACACACACACGTTATCTCCCTTGTCTACATTAGACATGTAGCATTGTTTATCTTTAACACATGGGGCTTTCCCCCACCCCCCTGTCTTTTATCCCTGCCCAGACTGACAGTTCCTGCATGCCACTGCTGGGCTTCAGTTATGTCTTATCATCTCTAGTGCTTGCATACAGCACACCTTCAGTAAATCATTTAGACAGGTTACCTTGCTTTGTGTTGGAGAGAAGTCCTTGAAATGAGAAACAGAGCCTAGATCATTACTGTAAACCTTGCCCTTGGTACCCTACAACACTATCAGGAATGGGCTGCAGTTTGTAACCAATTTGGCACACATCAAATAATTATCTGTCTGCCATATAAGTATTGTAAAGATTTACCTTCTTTTATCAGTAGGAAAAGTGTTATCAATAAGAAACAAAGTGAAAAGCAAAGCTCTGGCTGTCTGTATGTACCTAAGTAGCTTTTACTTAGGAGCTTTTTAAATCCCGTGCCAGCCAAGGGATTTTAAGCACTTTTCTACTATTTAATTGTGCAAAATAACTATGGTTTCAGGGTTGAACTTCGAGGTGAGTTTTTTCTTTTGTGTACTTTCCAGAATTCATTTCAGACATAGTTTTCAATTTTGAATAATAATATTTCAGATCAATCCCAAGGTAAATGTTCTAGGACAACATAAAAAATGAAGTCACTTTTCATGTGTTTCCCATTGGCAAATTACTGTGTTTTTTCTGCCACCAGGCTTCATCTAATGATGTGACCTTTACCATGCTAATAGACAGCAAACAAAAATCTGCCAAATTGTGATAAAATATAGGTTTAAATATAAATGAATTAAGCTAAGAAGATTTATAAAGGTCAAAACTTGGAAAGAATTAAGTTGAAACAGTGATTTGTGTTTGACACATTATACCAGATTTTCTCCAAGGTTATTTTTTGCAGTCTTAAAGCTTAATAACTTTATGAGGGAATGCACTTTTTTTTTAAGTAACACTATGGTAGTGTTGACTAATGTTTGTCTGGGCTCAGACATTAGTTCATTCAATAATTATTTATTGTACACCTAATATGTGCCAGGTGATCGGACACACTCAAGAAACTCAACAAAGATCCTTAACCTTTTGCAAAATACAGTTAATAGGCAAGAGAGTTAAGAAAATGATTAACTATTTCAGGAGAAATGCGGCTGAAAGCTATACCTCCCTCGCTCAGACTTCCAAGTTGAGCCCTAAAAAGAAGACGGATGGGGCACCTGGGTGGCTCAGTTGGTTAAGTGTCCGACTTCAGCTCAGGTCATGATCTCGTGGTTCGTGGGTTCGAGCCCTGCGTCAGGCTCTGTGCTGACAGCTAGCTCGGAGCCTGGAGCCTGCTTCAGATTCTCTATCTCCCTCTCTCTCTGACCCTCCCCTGCTCATTCTATCTCTCTCCCTCTCTAAAAATAAATAATAAAAACAGTAAAAATAATAATAAGAAGATGGACTGTGCTGGTTATAGAGGAGGGGAAAAGAATGGCACACATAAAGAGCATAGGAAATATAAAAGTGCAGAGGAGAGAAACAGTGAAAAAGCTGAAAGAAATTTGCTTATGGTGTGAGAGTCATACTTGAGGCCGTAAAAGACCACACACTGGCATTTACCGACCAGGCATGAGTTTGGCTGCAGAGACATCTGTCAATGTCTGGAGATCCTTCTGGTGGCCACAGCTGTGTGTGTATAGAGGCTTATTGGCATCTAGTGAGCAGAGGACAGGGCTGCATCCAACCATACTCTTATGCACAGAACAGTGCCCTAAGATGAAGAATACTCTGGACTCAGTGTCAGTAGTGACTAGGTTGATGCTATTGTAGATAAACCTGTAGACTTAAATTGGGGTTTGGTCACAAAACTAATGGAAGGAATTTAGGATTTATGTTGGGAGTCATGGGGCACCACTGAAGGATTTCAGCACATATTTTTGTTACTCCAAGAGCCCTCTATTGTTATGGCTGTAATTAGATATTTGTTTATAGTGAGTCTCACTCACAGGACTGGAAAATAGTGCTTACTATGAATTACATCCACCAGTCTTACAAAAATGGAAAGGCCATCATTGTGGAAAGTTTGATAGAAGTTTAAAACCCAAAAGGAAAAAGGCCTTAACTCTTTGGTCCTTGTCAGTCACAACATGATTTATTTAAATGTGTGTATTTATTTTATTGGGCTCTTTCCTGTCACAGAGTCAAGCATGATTACCCACCTGAACGAATCTGAAGCACTATTTGAAATCAGTAGAATATCATAATGAACCATTGTGCATTTTCAACCAGAAAAGAGAAAAACAGAAAGAAAGAAAAACCTGCTATGTCCAGAGCGAAGAGGAATCATCCAAAACTCTAGAACAGAACATTTCTTCTTCTTCTTTTTTTTTAGTCCAGAGCCTTTTGAACATCTGGATAAGTATGACCTCTTTTTTTTTTTTTTTAGAAATAGGCCCTTATCCTCCCAAATATTGCCTCTAATTTTAGGGTTTTGTAGACCCTTTAGAAACACAGTGATATCTCACATGATGCTGATGTTGCCAAAAATCTGTAAACGTCAGATTTATAGCAACAGAAATTTGCCAAAGAAAATATGGCACCAGTTAGTATCACCTAAAGAAAGTTTTGCATTGAAATCAATGAAGAACTCTTTCCAAAAAACCTAAGATACCATTGTGTCATCTTGCAAGATATAAATAATATTGCATCATGACAAAAAAAGTCAATAGAAACAGGCATTTTCTCTTATGATCTATAATGAGGATAATATGTTGTTCTGGTTACAATAACCTGTGATAAACAGTTCTGTATACCATGAGCTTTCTGCTGATTCCTGTTCATGTAATCATGACTTTCTCTGAAAAGAGTGATTGATTACAGTCTCACTGTCTTATAAGTGGGAAGAAAGACTGAATTGATCTTTCTGGCATTCATGACTGTTCTTCTCTTCTACAATTAAGTACTGAACTGTCAATTCCCTTTACCCTCTTGTATCAGAGATGTTCAAATTGCCTTAGTTAGGAGAGAATGCCCCCAGAATACCGACACCATTATAAACAAACACATGCACACAAACATACACACCTCTCATCAGCTCTTTGGAAGAGATCAGACATGTCTATTTAATGGCTTCTATCTCATGATACAACCACCATTAATCTACTATATTTTCTGCTTCTTTTTGTCAATACACACTTCATTTTTCTCACTCCCTAGTCTGTACAAAGAATCTGAGCATCTGCTTTATCTCTAATTCTCTCTAGGAATTCTAGTAATTTGTTCACTTGAACCAAATTCCATTACAACAATCTGAATGTCCCTTGTGATTTTTAAAATGGGGTTTTGTGTACTTTATGACTACAAGGCAGAAATTAACATCTATTCAGAATCAAGGTGCTGGCTGGGACTCAGGGTCTTCTTACAAGTTCATTTGTTGTTTGCAGAACTCATTTCCTCCTCATGATTTTCACATTTATGGTTCCATTTTAAACCAGTAATCCTTCTCCTACTTTCCATCTCTCTCTTCTCTTTCTGCCACATTTCCCTGACTCCAGGTCGAGAAAGTTCTCTGCTTTGAAGGGCTCATGGGATTAGATTAGTTTTACCTGGATAACATAGGATACTCTATCTTAAGGTTTCTAACCATTAAGGTTACTTAATGGTTACTTCTACAAAGCCTTATTGCCATGTAACATACATACTTGTAGATTCCAAGAATTAGGGTCTGGGTAAGTTTGGGGGCATTACACTACCACAGAAACCTATAGGTAAAAAGTATCGTGTACATTCAGACAACTGGTGGGGTGATCAGTTCTAAATAGAACTGTTTTGGAAGATCAAAATCACAAACACATATCACCTCACACCTGTTGAGGGGCTGTCATCAAATGACAAGAATAACATGTGTTGGAAAAGATGTCAAGGAAAAGGAAGCCATGGGCACTGTTGGTGGGAATGTAAATTGGTGCAGCTACTATGAAAAATGTGTGTATGGATGTTCTTAAAAAAATAAAAATAAAATTATCATGTGGTCTAGCAATCCCACTTCAATATATCCAAAGGAAATAAAATCATGATCTTGAAGAGATTTCTGCCTTCCCATGGTCATTGCAGCATTATCTGCTAGAGTTGAGATACGGAAACAGCCTAAGTGCCCATCAGAGAATGAAAAGACAAAGAAGATGTGGTATGCAAAAGTGGTGGAATATTATTCAGCTATGAGAAAGAAATTCTGCCATTTGTGACAACATGGATGGACCTTAAGGGCATTATGGTAAGTAAAACAATTCAGAGAAAGACAAATAGAGCATAATATCACTTATATGTGAAATCAAAAAAAACGCTAAACTCTGGAGCATGTCTCTCTCAAATAAATAAACTAAAAAAAAATGCAAAGGAGGAGCCAAGATGGCGGAGAGGAAGAGAGCTCTGTAAATTTTGTCTGCCCCATCTATAGAACTGAGAAGGACATTACTTTCCTCTGCAAGAGTGGAAGGAGAAAATACAGACGCCAGAAAGAAGACACCCTCAAAGATGCTTGAGTGAGTGAGTGCGAACTAAGAGATTGGAAAACGGGCCAGCCCAAGATGGGCAGGGGAGGTGGGAGCCCCAGCCCAACATGGGGAAAGCGCGTGGAGCCTGAGAGACAAAGGGAAGAGACAGAGAAACTGAACACACTCATAATACTGTCTCTAGAGAAGAGATAAAGAACATTTAACCCCACTCAGAGAGAAAAACTCTCACTCCATATATAACTGTTGGGTAGCCCAAATCCTGAACTCGGGTGGCACAAGGGAAAAAACAGCTTCCAGTGTTGCACCATCCCAGCAGGGAGTCGGCGGCTGTGGCAGCAGCAGCGGCGGCCCCAGGGGTGCGCACTTGGGCCTCGGCTGTGGGAACAGGAGCACAAACCTCATTTCCATGGCGCATCTCGCCTCCAGCATTGGCCACGCAAATCCAGAATCCTGGGTGCCAACAGGGAAAAAGTAGCCCCCACCCTTACATGATCCTGGGAGGGAGATGGTGGCGGTGGACGCGGGGAGGGGGTGAGCTTTGGTTGCGGGAGCGGCGCAGCTCATCTCCGGCAGTGCACAGCGCCTTGGGCAGTGGCAGCACAAATTCTGGCCAGCGCCAAGAGAAACTGATCCCTCCCCCAAAGTGATCTTGATCCCGGCTGGGGGCTGGGAGTTGGCGGTGGCGCCTGTAAGGGCGGGCACTTTGCCTCTTGCTGTGCACCTTGTCTCAGGCAATGGCAGAGCAAATTCCGGCCTGCACCAAGAGAAACTGATCTCTCCCCCTACGCAATCACTATCCTGGCTGGGGGCTGGGAGTCTGCAGCGGTGTCTGTGAGAGCTTGCACCTCGCCTTTGGCAGCGGCAGCACAAATCCCTGCTAGCGCCTAGAGAAACTGCTCCCTCCCCCTACGAGATCCTGGCTAAAAAGCCAGCCACCAAAGCAAGTACATCTCATCTGAGGTAGCATAAAAGTGCATGGACTAGGATTTTGAAAGAAGGCAGGCCTGGAAAATACAACGTGGCTCAGCTGCGGCACAAGGAGATCGGACTCATTAGAGTAGCCTACAGTGCTTAGTTCCAGTGGAGCTTGGAGCTTCACCATTCTACTCTCTGCAGCCACCAAGGTGGGGCCTCTGAGAGCAGCGCTCGAGACCTACTACACCAAACCACGCATATCTGCGAGGGGGAGCTGCTGCTGCATTTTTTCCTTTTATTAAAATGTAGTTGGAGGTGGAGCCAAGATGGCGGAGAGGAAGGGAGCTCTGTAAACTCCCTCCGCACCGTTTTTCGAACTGAGAAGGATATTACGTTCAACTGAGAGAGCGGAAGGAGAAAATACGAACTCCAGAGGGAATAGAACCGCAAAGATACCTGAGTGAGTGGGGGCGAATGGGGGAGATCCGAGGACGGGCCAGCCCGGACAGGCAGGGGAGGTAAGATCCCCAGGCCAACGTGGCGCAAGTGTCGAGCGCCTGGGAAACAAAGGGAAGAGACAGAGTCGGAACGCGCTCATAGAACTGTCTCTGGGGAAGAGGTATAGAATGCTTAGCTGCCCTTGGAGACAGAAACCCACTCCATAGATAACTGCTGGGCAGCAGGGCGCAAGAGAAGGAATAGCCTCCAGCCCTAAGCCATCTCGACGGGGAATCAGAGGCGCCTGTGGCTGTGAGAAGCGGCTGCTCTGGAGAGGCGCGGGCCGTGGCGGAAGCGACCCGAGCAGCGACTTCGCCGGGCGTGAGCAATTCGAACTTGGTTTTGGGAATGGGACCACGGACCGCATTTCCACGGCACACCCCGCCCCCTGCACTGCACGGACTGCGCGAATTCTGGGTCCCCACAGGGAAGAATTAAGACGCGCACCGACAGGACCCTCAGCAAGGAGTAGGTGGCGGGTGGAGGCCCGGGCACGCGCGCTTAGAATGTGGGAGCTCCCAGCAGATTTCCAGGAGCGCACAGCTTCTTGAGCTGGGCTATCGGAAACTAAGAGAGACTCGGTTTTTTGCTTTTTGTTTTTTTTCCTTTCCCCATTGCAACCGCGATCCAGACTGGGGGTGGGGACTCTGCAATTGAGTCTGTGAAGGTGCGCACTTCACCTCCTGCTGCTCATTTCGCCTCAGGCAGGGGCGGAGCTTCTGAGAGCAGACTCCAAGACCTACCCCATCAAACCAAGCCTATCCACCAGAGGGAGCTGCTGCCTGCTTTTTTTTTTTTTTTTTAATTATTTCTTCGGTTTTTCTTTTTCTTTTTGTTTTTGTTTTGCTTTGTTTTGGTTGTTTGTTTTTTTAATATATAACAAAAATTTTTCTTTCTTCACTAGTTTCGTACTTATTTCTTTGTCATTATTACCTTTTTTTTTCTTTTCCTTTTTCTTTACTTAATTCCTTTAAATTTTACTCCTTATATT
>NC_043711.1:33461542-33465673 GCF_006229205.1 Suricata suricatta
GAGGGTGTCATGCTGAGTGAAGTAAGCCAGGCAGAGAAGGACAGAAACCATATGTTTGCACTCATAGGTCTAGCAGGAAAACAAGAGAGACCTAATGGAGAACCAGGGGGAACGGAGGAGGGAGAGAGAGTTGGGGAGTGAGAGGGATGCAGAACTTGAGAGACTATTGAATACTGAGAATGAACTGAGGGTTGAAGGGGAGGGGGGATGGGGGAAGAGAGGTGGTGGTGATGGTGGAGGGCACTTGAGGGGAAGAGCACTGGGTGTTGTATGGAAAACAATTTGACAATAAAATATTTAAATATATATATCAAAAAAAATAAAATGTAGTTATTTATTATTATTATTACGTTTTTTACTTAAACATTTTCTTAAATTTTTACTTCTTATTTTCCTTTCTCCTTTCTCCCTCTTTTTTTTCTTTTGTTTTTTTACTTTCTTTCTTGCAATCAAGATATATTCTCCTGTATCTCATCCTTATCTCTCCCTCAACTGGTCATACACTTTTAGACTGTCCATTGTCCTTTGTTGTCTCTGACACCCTTTATTATCTTTTTTCTTCTCTTCTTTTCTTCTCTTTCCTCTCCATTTTCTTTCCTTCGTTTCCCCTTTTAATTTGTTTGTTTGTTTGATTTGTCTGTGCATTTGTGTGCTTCTGTTCCCTCTGTGTTTGTCTGTATGTTTTCCTTCTTAGGCTGCCCCAAGAAACAAGCCAAAGTGTGCATGATGGTGAGTACCAAATATCACTGAGTAGGGAAATAAAATATTCAAAGGCACAACAAGAGACACCATTAAAAGAATATTTTCTGAAACGACAAGCCCCGGAGAGTCAATAAGCCTACTTTAGCAGAGCAATATCAATAGGTGCACAATGAACAACGAGCTTTTTAAAACTGACAAGGCACAGAAAACTAGCCAAAATGATGAAACAAAGGATCTCTCAACTGAAGAACCTCCAGGAAGAAGTCACAGCCACAGAACTGCTCAACACAGACCTAAACAACATCACCGAACAAGAATTTAAAAAACTTGTCACAAAATTAACCACTGGGGTTGAAAAAAGCATCAAAGAAGCAACTGAGACAATGAATAGGAACTTTGAAAATAGGTGTGATGAGTTAAAAAAGGCTATAAATGAGATGAATAATAAAATGGAGGCAGCCACCTCAAGTATTGAAGAGGCAGAGAGAATAGGTGAATTAGAAGATATAGTTATAGCAAAAGAGGAAGCTGAAAAAAAGAGAGAGAAATTGATCCAGGAGCAGGAAAGAGGAATTCGAGACCTGAGTGATACAATCATTTGGAACAATACCCGTATCATAG
This sequence comes from Suricata suricatta, assembly GCF_006229205.1. Lineage (NCBI taxonomy): Eukaryota > Metazoa > Chordata > Mammalia > Carnivora > Herpestidae > Suricata > Suricata suricatta. The sequence goes on from NC_043711.1 coordinate 33,462,866, forward strand.
GAATTCTGGAAGAGGAAGACAGAGAGAAAGGTCCTGAAGGGATACTAGACCAAATTATAACTGAGAATTTCCCAAATATGGGAAAAGAAATAGACATTCAAATTCAAGAGTCACAAAAAACCTCTGAAAGATGTAATTTGAATCGACCTTCAGCACGACATATCATAGTAAAACTGGCAAAATATAAAGATAAAGAGAGAATTTTGAAAGCAGCTAGGGATAAAAGGGCCCTCACGTACAAAGGGAAACCTATCAGAGTGGTTACAGACCTATCTAATGAAACTTGGCAGGCCAGGAAGGAATGGCAGGAAATCTTCAATGTGGTGAACAGAAAAAACATGCAGCCAAGAATCCTTTATCCAGCAAGCCTGTCATTCAAAATAGAAGGAGAGATAAAAGTGTTCCCAAATAAATAAAAATTGAGAGAATTCATGACCACCAAACCAGACCTACAAGGAATTCTAAGAGGGACTCTATGAGGGAAATGTTGCAAAGAATACAAGGTGCCAGGGACACCACAATAAACATGAATTCTATGAAGAACACAATGACTCTAAACCCACATTTTTCAATAACACTGAATGTAAATGGACTCAATGCTCCAACCAAACAACGCAGGGTAGCAGAATAGATATAAAAACAAAACCCATCTATTTGCTGACTATGAGAGACTCATTTTAGACCTGAAGATACCTCCAGGTTGAAAGTAAAGGGATGGAGAAATATCTATCATGCTGTTATGCCCAGATTTTCATTATCATCCCCCAAAACCAGAAACTGCCAGGGAGACCGAGTCACACGTGCAAAAGCAAAGAACTTTATTACGAATTTAGGCTGGCTGGGCCTAAGCTCAGGCTCACAGACTTTACTGGCGCAGTGGATCCATGCTGAGACCCCTGAACAAAGGTGGGGCAGGGCCTTTATGGGTTTGGGAAGGGGGAGATACAGGAAATTGTGACATGGGTATAGTGATCCAATCATTATTATACAATATTATTGACAGCAGGTTTAACCATTCACATTGCCTAGAGTATTCGTTACTTTTGGGGAACCCAATCACAACATTTAGAATGTTAACCAAGTACAGAGTGGACCCAGGACCCAAGACCCTCATGTAGGGTGTAGCTAGCCTTCTAGTCCTGCCCTTAGAAATGTTAAGGGTGTTAGCTGGCATTTCCTGATTGAGTGCTACAAGGGTGGTCCCTCCTGCCTTGGGCAATGGGTTCCCTTCTATTGTCTAATGGAGTCAGTTTAATTCAGACTTGCCTGCATCCTTACAATGTGAATGGAAGCCAAAAGAAAGGTGGAGTAGCCACACTTATATCAGACAAACTGTACTTTAAAGTAAAGGCAGTAACAACAGATGAAGAGGGACATTATATAATAATTACAGGGTCTCTCCATCAGGAAGAGCTAACAATTATAAATATCTATGTGCCAAATTTGGGAGCGCCCAAATACATAAAACAATTAATCACAGACAGAAACAATCTTATTGATAAGAATGTGCTAATTGCAGAAGACTTTAATATTCCACTGACAGCAATGGATAGATTAACCAGACAGAAAATCACTAAAGAAACAATGGACCTGAAGGACATATTGGAACAGATGGAATTGATAGATATATTTAGAACTCTGCATCCTGAAGTTAGGAAATTCACCTTCTTCTTGAGTGCACATGGCACATTCTCCAAGAGAGATCACATACTGGGGCATAAAGCAGCCCTCCATAAGTATAAATGAATAGAGATCATATCATGCACACTTTCAGATCGCAATGCTATGAAACTTGAAATTAACCACAGGGAAAAGTCTTGAAAACCTCCAAAAATGTGGAGGTTAAAAACCACCATATTGAAGAATGAATGGGTTAATCAGGCAATTAGAGAAGAAATTAAACAATATATGGAGACAAATGAAAACGAAAATACAACAATCCAAAATCTCTTGGCTGCATCAAAGGCAGTCCTAAGAGGAAAGTATATTGCAATCCAGGCCTATTTCAACAAACTAGAAAAAGCACAAATTCAAAGTCTAACAGAGCACCACTGGAACTAGAAGGGGAGCAGCAAGAGCACCCCAAACCCAGCAAATAAAAGAAATAATAAAGATCAGGGTAGAAATAAATAATATAGACTCCAAAAAACAGTTGAGCAGATCAATGAAACCAAGAGTTGGTTCTTTGAAAAAATAAACAAAATTGATAAACCTCTAGTGAGGCTACTGAGAAAGAGAAGAGAGAGCACCCAGATAAACAAATCATGAATGAAAAAGGATCTATTACAACCAATCCCTTAGAAATACAAGCCATCATCAGAGATTACTATGAAAAACTATATGTCAACAAACTGGACAACCTAGAAGAAATGGACAAATTCCTAAATGCACATGCACTGCCAAAATTCAAACGGGAAGAGATAGAAAGCATGAGTAGACCGATAACCAGTGAAGAAATCGAATCCGTTATCAAAAATCTCCCAAGGAATAAGAGCCCTGGGCCAGATGGCTTCCCAGGGGAATTCTACCAGACATTTAAAGCAGAGCTAATACCCATTCTTCTCAAACTATTCCAAAAAATAGAAATAGAAGGAAAACTTCCAAACTCATTCTACAAAGCCAGCATCACCTTGATACCCAAACTAGGCAGAGACTCAAAAAAACAGAGAACTACAGACCAATATCCTTAACGAATACAGATGCAAAAATACTCAACAAGATACTGGGAATCGAATTCAATAGCATATTAAAAAAATTATCCATCATGATCAAGTAGGATTCATTCCTGGGTTACAGGGCTGGTTCAAT
>NC_043711.1:33465773-33466823 GCF_006229205.1 Suricata suricatta
AAAAACAGAGAACTACAGACCAATATCCTTAACGAATACAGATGCAAAAATACTCAACAAGATACTGGGAATCGAATTCAATAGCATATTAAAAAAATTATCCATCATGATCAAGTAGGATTCATTCCTGGGTTACAGGGCTGGTTCAATATTCATAAATCCATCAATGTGATACATCACATTAACAAAAGAAAGGATAAAAACTATATGATCTTGTTGATAGATGCAGAAAAATTATTTGACAAAATACAGCACCTTTTCTTAATAAAAACCCTTGAGAAAGTCAGAATAGAAGGAACTTACCTAAACATTATAAAAGCAGTCTATGAAAAGCCCACAGCTAATTTCATCCTCAATGGGGAAAAACTGAGAGCTTTCCCCCTGAGATCAGGAACAAGACAGAGGTGTCCACTCTCACCATTGTTGTTTAACACAGTGCTGGAAGTCATAGCATCAGCAATCAGACAACAAAAAGAAATAAAAGGCATCAGAACTGGCAAAGATGAAGTCAAACTTTATTTTTCACAGATGACATGATTCTTTACATGGAAAACCCGACTGACTCCACCAGAAGCCTTCTAGAACTGATCAATGAATTCAGTAAAGTTTCAGGGTACAAAATCAATGTACAGAAATCAGTTGCATTTCTATACACCAAAAATGAAGCAGCAGAAAGAGAAATCAAGAATCGGATCCCATTCATGATTACATGAAAAACCATAAAATACCTAGGAGTAAACCTAACCAAGGTAAAAGGCCTATATGATGAAAACTATAGAAAAATTATGAAAGAGATTGAAGAAGATACCAAGAAATGGAAAAACATTCCCTGTTCATGGATCCGAAGAATAAACATTGTGAAAATGTCATTACTACCCAGAGCAATCTACACATTCAAAGCAATCCCCATCAAAATTGCACCAACATTCTTCTCAACGCTAGAACAAACTATTCTCAAATTCGTATGGAACCACAAAAGACCCCAAATAGCCAAAGTTATATTGAGGAAGAAAACCAAAATGGGAGGCATCACAATCCCAGACTTTAGCC